>NC_058131.1:547015778-547101658 GCF_016433145.1 Gracilinanus agilis | reverse complement strand
TTCCTTCCTTCCTTGTCTTCCTAACAACTCTAAGACAGAAAGGCTAGGCAAATGAGGTTAAATGACTCACCCAGGATCACATAGCTAGGAACTGTGTGAGGCACAAAGTAGGTGCTTTATAAATATTTATTGACTAACTAACCAAAATAACCTTACAGCAGCAGAGTTGTAAACTCATTTTGGGGTGTGTCATCGACCCCTATAACAATTTAGTAAAACCTCTATTCCCTTATCTAATAATGTATTTTAAATGTATAAAATTTTAATTTTAATTTGTGTAAATTTTAAATGTAAAATTTATAATTATGTGTATCTTTAATAATTAAATAAAAATTAATGAAAATAAGTTTTCATGATTATAATTAATAAATTAAATGTATAAAATTTAAAAAATAGGATCACCTAAGGAAAAGAAGAGACCTAAAGAGACTGAAGCTTTCCTTTCTGCCTCTCTCATCAGCTCTACCCTAACCCTCACTCAGGAAGATGCAGGCCACTTATTTCCACCAGCTGTACTCAGGAAAGTATAATAGAAAGAATCCTGGGGTCAACCAGGTGACACAGTGGGTAGAGTGCTATGCTGGGAGGCCCCATGCTAAGTGCTGGAGAGACACGGAAAGTCAATAGATAGCACCTGCCCCTGAGGAGCTCACACCTCATGGGTGATATCTTAAGCAAATAATGATGTACAAACAAGTTATACCTAGGAGAAACTGGAAATAATAGAGAGAAGGTACTAGAATTAAGAGATTGGGAAAAGCTTTTTGAAGAAGCTCCAAATCTATGAGCCTACAAACCTTATGGCTAAATCTTTTCATTTTCATGCCCTTGTTCAGTCTTAGAAGTTTTGCTAATTCCTTAGTTCCCAAACTATTTCTGACAGTCTCATTCAAGTCTGTGTTTAACTGAGTTATCCCCATGTGCCTATTGTTGTACCATTTATTCAATACTTTAGAAGATCCAGTAATCAGTGAGAAAGATCCCTGTCAATTTGGGTCAAACTCTATTACTTCCTGGGACAGCTGGTGGCCATATGAAGCGAGTGCTGGACCTACAATCAAGAAGACTCATCTTCCTGAATACAAATCTGGCCTCCATCACTTATTAGCTGTGTGGCCTTGGGCAAGTCACTTAAGTGTCTCAGTTTCCTCATCTATAAAATGAGCTGGAGAAAGAAATGGGAACCCACTTCAGTATCTTTGCCAAGAAAACCCCAAATGGGGTCACAAAGAATAAGACACAACTGAAAAATGACTGAACACCACCAACAAAACTGTTATTCTTTAGAAGGTAGTCTAAAGTCTATGATCCTAGGTTCTAGGCCTAAAATTATAGTCCAAGAGCTAGAAGAACCTCAAAGGATATTCTAATCAACCTTTCATTTTAAAGATGAGAAAACTGAGGGCTAGTCCAGGTTAAGTGATTTCCCCAAGGCCACACAGGTTGTAAATGCCAAAATCAGGATTAGAATCCAAGTCCTTTGGCTTCACAATCAATGTTTTTTCCATTGTGCCTTTTTGGGTTTCTGTGGCCAAAACAATGCAGCTACTAAAGGCGATGACCTTTTCCAGATTGAGCCATATTGGGCCTCACACAAACAAACACATGGCCCACATTGCAGGGCCCTATCAGCAAAGCTCTTCCAGATTTGTTACAGCCATTATTCCCCTTAAAACTCTACACTCATGTTTTGCTAAGATTTCCTAAGACCATTCCTCTGAAAACAGAATTTGGCATATAACTTTCCCCCAACCTTTCCCAACTAGTAATTGAGTTTTCTTAGGCAAACAACAATAGTGCCCTTGCTTGGCTGAGCCTTCACTAAATAAACAATATTTCTTCTAGCTCAGTAAAAACATGCAAATCCATCAAACACTACATCTATCTGTATGTGGATCCTAGAATCATAGTTTTAGATTTTAAAAGGATCTTAAGGTCCAATGAGCCTAACACCCTCACCTTACAGAAGACCCACCATACCGCATAGCTATTAAGCGCTTGAGGCAGGTTGTGAATCCAGGTCTTCCAAACCAGATCAGTAGAGAGGCAAGGCTGTGATTTCTTGCTGGTGAAAATGGAACAAAGACCACTGGCCTTTTCAGGCTTCTTCCACCAACCCAGCCAAATGTGGTCCTCTCAATTTACGTAAAAAGGGAATTATGATGGATGAAGTTAAAAGAACGGTTTCCTCATTTCTATTTCTCTTATCTCCTTTTCTATTGGAAAAAGCCAAACCCTGGGAGCACTTGCCCTAGTTTTAAGGGCAAGATAAAAATGAAGAACTAAAAATTTCTTACTCTAAGCGAGATAACAAAAGAACTGAGTCATGTGAGACAGTAGAACAGGAGACGAGGAGAGTGGGAAAGTAAAGTATAGAGATTTTGATATTATCTGTGTCCCTGTTGTCTTCTGGTGGTGTAGCTATTGGGTGAAAAATACCTGGTTAAAACAGTTAGAACCCATCTGCGCAGGGGAGGTGTTTAGCTTCTGCCCCCCTCATGAATGATGGATAGAATAGTAGGTGACTTCAAAGATGACAGTAACTCAGTTTAAGACTACAGCTGAGACTGAAGACTGAAGGAGCTTTCCATATTTCCCGAAGAAGAGAATTTTATTAACCAAATTGATCATGAATGACTGATAAAGATGATAAAATATTCTGTGGCCCTGAAAAGAGTTGAAAGCTGAAGACTGATGAGAAGCATCAGAAATGTAATGGTTGGTGGAGAACAGTGGAGAAGAGATGCCTAAAGGAGGGAACAGTAGAGACACAATGTGTAGCAAGACAATGGCATCACCAGAAGTTATTAGCAGTTCTGAAGCATTGGTGACATGAACTGATCTTCTTCCCATGTGACCTGATCTCATATGTTCCCCATGCACGTATAGCTCAGGAATGATATATATATATATATTTCCCAAAAAGAGTATTTATGGGAACATTTATAGGAAAGTGAGCTCCGGGATAGTGGAGGAAACATTCTGTTGTTGTATTTTTTCTGTATGTTGTTGGATACTATTGTTTATTATCATTATATATACTGTATTGTTCTGTATGTTGTTGAATACTATTGCTCTGAACTGTTTTCTGAGAAATGTAACTCATGTAAAATCAAAAGAAATGAATAAAAATGTATTTTAAAAATACTAGAACATAATAAAAATATTCCAGTCTTGGTTCATTTCAGATACATTTTTAACCCTTTACCTTCTGTTTTAGAACCAATAGTAAGTAAGAATTCCAAGGTGGAAAAGTGTTAAGGGGCTAGGCAATGGGGGTTAAATAACTTGCCCAGGTTACACAATTAGGAAGTGTCTGAGGTCAGATTCAAATCCAGCACCTCCTGGATATAGCCCTGGTTCTCAATTCATTGAACCACCTAGCTGCTCCCCATATACACTCTGGACTTGCCTACTTTAAAGGTCAATGTCATCTGTCCTACAGCACTTCAAGCAGGTGGGTATTGATATTTTTTATTTTTCAAAAATATCTTACTTTCTGTCATAGAAGCTCCGCTTACTTCACTTTGTATTAAGCTGATCATCATGATAGTTTTAAGTAGGGTCAGCTTATATCACTCGATCTATTTCTTAGATTCATAGAAACAATTTCATCATGCTGGCTGAGGTGCTAAGCCAATGATATCTATAGAAGCCAGCTGGTTTGTATTCCAAGGTTCCTCCAAGGCATTCAGAGCTACAATAGTGGTCTCAGCACACACCATTAACCTGGCATTCTCCATTACTTTGTTGTTGTTCCCTTCTCCCACATGGATGATAGGTTGGGTTTTGATGGACTCATCATTGTTTATATTATTATTATTAATTCTGTATGTATGTAGCATGGTGCCTCTTCTGAGCAGGGAGAGGGATTTATATAGCCACTTACTACACCCATCTGTCCTAGCTATATGCATCAGATTTTTTCCTAAAGAGCAGAGGCCATAGCTGCTTGAGCCAAGTCTTTAAAGTCCAGACTCTAGTCTCTTTCCTGTTGAAAAATCTTTGTAGGTATCTGTCCCTTTCTCTCCTCAATCATCATTTGTTGATAGAAATAGCCATTAGAAATTATAGGAAGGTTATCCTTACAGAACCTAGACTTGTTAGTCAAAGCAGAATATCTAATTAAGTGGTGGAAACTGTAACATAACACTGTAGATTGTAAAAATTTAGCATCTATGAGATCTATAGAAAGACATGATCAGGTGGCTAGAATTATATACCAGATGTTCTCTACTCTTCATTAAATAATAGATGACAAATTCCTGTATTATAAATCCCATAATAACCTTGAGAATTCATCAAATAAACTATACAGAAACTGGAACATCATTTCAGAAAAAAAAACTGTTGCCCACAACCATCCAGACATAACATGAATTTATAAAAATATTTAAGAACCATATTTTTTAATATATGTCACCATACTGAAAACTCATCAGCTCCAAACTACATGAAAGGAAAAGCTTTCAAAATAGAGAGACTTAGAAGAAATCAAAGCTGTGCGGGAAGAGGATGAAGTACATGTCACCCCTGTCATGCAGTCGGCTACTGGCCTTGTTCCAAAGATACTTTCAGGAGGCTTACAGAAAAATGAGCTTACATCCCAATATTCTTCCTTGGTTAGAAAAAAGCAGTCGTTTTATCCACTTACACAATAATAGGCTGCACATTAAATATAGAAGAATAGTTACAAAATAACTACTTTTTAAAAGATCATTTCCATACAAATTCCATTAAAAAAAACAGAACAAGAGAATAAAAATAACAAAAATACCATTTATCTTCTGGAAGTATCTTATTCCCCAATATCTTTGGATAAGATTCTGGTGATGACTTAAATCCTCCCTTAGCCGTTAGGTAGTAAGAGGTAGTGAAGACTATCACTGACTTCATACTTAGTCTTCACAAAACTTTCTATTGGGTACAAATCTCCTATCAATTGGTCATTCCCCATCCTATGATAGAGAAGCCCCCTTCTCCCTTTCCCATTCTTTTCTCGTCCTTGACTGATTCTTCATCACATTCACTATAGGACCTCTTCTAAACCTCTTCCTTTTTCTTCCCAGTTATGAATATTCTCTCCCTCTTGAAATTTCTATGTATTATCTTACATGGTACCTAGTGTTATTCCCTCTCCTTGAGTACTCTCTGAGCAGGGGTACTCTTAATTTTTGCCCTTATTTCCCTATTTTGTCCTCGTTTCATACAGCCTTGGACAAAGCAAGCACTTAATAGATATTTGTGGAATTGAATTAGTAATAATCAGAGCCCTTTGATGGTGTATCAATAAAAATGAGAAAACTACTTCTGAAAAATGTGTAATAATGTATTTCAAATTATATTAGGAACTATGAAAGACAAGAAATGCATTATCTTGTGGTTCATAGTGATCAATGGGAAAATTAAGATGAACCAAACTTCAAGTGTAATACATGATGCACCAGCACATCACTGAACTTAAACCGATTGCTGGTTTGTACCTGTATGTTGCTGAAAAGAACTGGTATTTGTGGAATGCGGAGGTTTTAGGAAAGATATTTTGTACTGAGGTCAAAGGAAAGAGAAATGTGAATCTGAACTAGATGAGAAATTTATCCTTCTTTCATACGTTTTTGTCCATTAAAGTATAAACGTTGTGGAGTTTGCTAGCGCGCACTCATTTTTTTTTTTTTTTTTTTTTGCCAATATGCCACTGGCCCAGGGGGGCAAACACAGTTGAAAAAAGAGCATCCATAAAAACTTCCCTACTTTCTAGCACACTGGCTGATTTAGAAAAGCTTAGTAAGGAAAAGCAGAGGGAAAAGTTCCTTGGAGAATGCTAAGAAGGATCAAGGGTCTTAGAGAGATAAAAAGGAGTCTGTCTGAATTCTCCAGAAACAAATGGAATTCCATAGGACTGATCAATGGCAAACGTAACATTATTTAAGTAATGTTGGCAAAAACGACTGGTCCTGCCCTAAATATTTTTAATAACTAAGCTGTTCTGGATGATTTCAAGGAGTTGTATAAGCCAGGAAGCATGCAGACGAGCCACCCTGCAGTGAGAGCTGGTGATTTCATTCGTTTGGGAGGCTTTCCTGAGTGCAGTTATCTGGTTGTGGGCTGGGAACTCCAAACTGCTTCCCAAATGGGTTTGTGAAGTCCCTTTCCTCAGTCCACTCCCTAGAAGTGCTCCTCCCCATCTCAAGCCTTGTACTCATCTCTCCCTCCCCAGGCAGCCATTATCTGTTGCTTCTCATCTTCCTCCACCCAGCACCATGGCTCAGGGCTCACCAGGCTGCCTCTCTCCTCTTCCACTCCCTTTCCCACAGTTCATTTTTTTCCATTCCTGGAACCCGCCCTTCTTTATTCATCCCTGATCCCGCCCCCCCCCCATGGGCTTGACTTTTTCACTCTGAGCCCTTTTAATCTTCTAAAATGTGTTGACCTTTAAACATGGCTGAAGGGTTGCTTCTGCCTTCCATGACCTCCCCACCAGATCTTCCACAAGGCTTGGAATCCCTGTTCATTATGGCCATTATTTCTCTTTTCCTGCCCTCACTTCTCCAATAGACCATGCCTCCTATTACACATCTGAAAACCAATACAGTTAGAGATTAAAGAAGCATCCCCACATGAGTGTTCAGTAAATACTTCATCAGCAATCTCTTCCACAGCCTACAGACTCAACTGCCCTGAAAAATATATTGTACTTTGTCAGGCCCAGTAAAATTCAAATCTGCCTTCCTTTTCTTTCTCCTACTCACCCCATGTCTGTACTCACTCTCCTGTACTAACTGTATCATTTAATCTTTCCTTGGAGAGGAGATTGTATGAATTTAAAGGGAGGGAAAGATAGACCCTCAGGAAAATCTTGCTAGATTGGGGATAGTGGATAGCATTTTGGATCTGAAGTCAGGAAGAGCTGAGTTCAAATCCAGTCTTAGACCCCTGTTAGACCCTAAACAAGTCATTTTACACCTGTCTCAGTTTCTTCATCTATAAAATGGAAAAAATAAAAGCACCTACCTCCCAGGATTATTGTGGGGAACAAATGAAATAATATTTGTAAAGCACTTTGTAAAGCACTCTATAAATAAGTGCTTGCTATTGTTATTATTCATTCAGTTGAATTAAATAAATATTTAGAATGTACTTACTATGTACAAGACAATGTGACAGTTGTTGGGATTTGATGGCAGGGCCAGTTCAGGGAAGAGGTGGGAAGAAGATAGTGTGTTCTACTTTGAACAAAAGTTCAAAGATTATAGACCCAGAACTGGATGAAATCTTAGAGGTCATACATTCCATCCACCTCATTTTACAAAAGAGGAAACTGAGGCACACAGAGGACAAGTGACTTGCCTTGGTTCTTATAGCCTGTAAGTATCTGAGGAACTATCTAAACTGAAAGGTCCATGCAGCATCCAAGAAGAGTGCTGATAATAAAAAAGGAGAAGGAGGGAAGTGGCAAGGAGCAACTTGAATGAATGCTTATCTATTGGGAATAAGATGTTAGAATCTTGAGATAGCTGTTTTTGAATTCTGCCTTTGACATTTACTTTGTGACCATCAGCAAATCATGCCACTTCTCTGAATCTTAGTCTCCTTATCTGTAAAATGGGGATACTAACACTTCACTGAGTTGCTAAGATTAAATGAGATACTATAGAACTTCTCAAATCTTAAAGCATTATGCCTCAGCTGTTATTATATCTGTTTCTCTTTCCTAGTTTCCCCCTCTCTGTCCTTTGTTTACTTCCCAATGGAATTGATGGTCATCTGACCAAGAAAGGTTGGACTAGAATAGGTTATAGTGGGAGCATTGCTTTGAATAAATAGAAGTTAAAGTCTGTAACTTTCTAAAACACTCCTCATATCCTAACTCAGGGATATAAGAGATTTCCAATGCCACATTGGCTATTGAGTGACTTAGGCAAAATATCAAAGTAGTCTGAGTTGATTTTTGTTCTCCTTTTCCCTACACTTCTAAACTGTTCTCAACCATCTCTTGCTTCACTTCCTGTGAGTTCCCATGCAGCTTTCTGGATCCCTAGAATTCTCAGAGCCATAACTAGGGCAAGGCAACCTAAGCTTTGCCCCAAGGCACCACTCTCCTAGTGGATATACTTCCTCTGAATTTCCTCTGTGCTTCTCTTTTCATTTCATCTCTTCCCAGGAGGTTGTTAGGTGAGACTGTCCTCTGCAAACCACCCCATAACTACCACTGCTAACTTTTGTCCCAGGGGCAAAAAGTCCCAGCAGTGTCTTTGAACATCTCCATCCAAGATGGTTCATTGTCCCCGTTCCTCCCCGCCCCCCCCCCCATCAAAAGTCCCATCTCCTGAACTAGGTGTTTATTTTTCTAATTAAAATAATTCACACCCAGGTATGACTCTGGGGACGTATGAATTTTAATAGAGGAGCTTGTTAACTCAAATGAATTCCTAATTGATAGACTATACAGCAGAGATATTTTTGCTCACTCTCCTCTCCCTAGACTGCCAAGAAATAAAACATGAAATCAGCATTGCAGCTGTTAACCATACAACACCCCCCACCCCCACCTCTTGGCCCCTTCCTGCCACACACACAAACACTTTTGCAATCACTCTGCACCTCCTGGGACTCAACAAAAACAAAGAGTCATCACTCATCACTTAGGGAAGGAGCATGGGTTGGCACAGCAAATAGGGAATATTTGAAATGGCTAATCACAAAGCTGGGTGTGCCAAAAGGGCCCCTCTACTTTATGGCTGATCCCCAAGGAGCTGATGAATATTCATATTCATTTTAAAGCCAAGGAAACTGAGGAAAATGGAGAAAAAAGGCAATGAAGTTAAGTCACTCATGTGAGGGTTTGAAGGTCAACTTTAGGAAAGAAGGGAGAGCTGAAATCTCTCCTATTAGGGGGTAGGGCGGGGCTTCTTATCTCTGCATCTCCTTACTCCTTACTTATTGTATTATTCTGGAAAGGGAGAGGGAGGTAGGGAGGAGGCAGGTTAGGGGGAAAGGCTTTCATTCTTTTTTCCCCAAGTTGTCACAGAGTGTCCCATCACAATGAATATCACTTTCTTAGACTCAATGGAGGGGTAGATTTCCTGGCCCAGGACTCAGGATCAAATATAGCACAGAGTGCACTAAAGATATGTCACAGGGGCGAATATTCCACAACAATGAATCTCTATAATAATTTAGAATAGTGGAATTTTGTGCCAAGTCCTGTGTTAATTACATCAGGGACTTTGCTATGTTAAATTGCAACACTAAAACTAATGGGACAGCTCTCTTCAATGTGAAGTCATTAAACTTTTCAAAAAATCTTAGCTTTCTTATCTTTTAGGAGGGCTTTGAATGATTCAGATGTCTTGGATCTCTCAAAAAAACTGTCCAGGGAAATTTGTACTAGTTTCCTGTTCCTGTTATGGGAACGATCATTCCCACAGGCATCCAGGTTTATAACCTCACAGTCATATTAACATGTTCCTTCTTCTTCCCCAATCCCTCTCCCCATCTTTACCTCCAGATTGTCACGTTTTAGAAATTCCATCTCTGAAACATGTCACAACTATCCCTTCTAATCTCTTGCCTCAATTATCATAAGAGTTTCCTAACTGATATGACTATGGCTGATTTCTCTCCTCTCCACCCCATTCAGCAGACACCTGTCTAAATAATCTTTCTAGGATATAGACACTCTCCAGCTAATGCACTTTCAGGGGCTCCCTATTGCCTCTAAACTAAAATACAAACTTAGCTTGGTACTTAAGTTCCTTTGAAGTATGACACCCATCTACTTTTAAAGCTTGACTTCACATTGACCTCACATACATATCTTTATATTGTGTTCCTGCTAAACTGTTCCCAAATTCTGTATCCTGTTTCTCATTTTTACAAATTCACTCAAGCATTCCCCTATCCCTGCAATGTACCCCCTCCTCAGTTCTACCTTTTAGAATTCTTATCTTTTAAAGGCTCAACCCAAGTATAACCTTCTTCAAGAAGCCTTTGCTGATCCTCTCAACTCTTAATGTTCCATTACCTTCTAAAACGAAGTTGCATTTACTTGTCTGGGTACACAATGGCTGAAATCCAAGCAGCTAATCAGCAATTAAATTCCTGTAATCTGTCTTTTTTGGTCTGGGCAGAGAAGTATTGCTCTACATATGTCTCCAAGGGACATGGGAAATACGCTAACAAAGATTGTAGGTTGGGATGAAGGAGTTGGGGACTTATAAAGAAAGAGAGTAAGAGCTAGTTGCCTCCTTTTTCAAGGCTTAGATCAGGTGACATCAATAAGGGAGGCTGCGGCTGGATAAGAGAGTGATACATGTCTAAATAGGAGCACTTCTTATGACCTAACTTGCTAGAAATGCAATTCTGTCTAGATCTTTCCCTTTCTACTTCTTCTGGAGAGAAAAGAATGCACCTCTTAAACGGTCTTTCCTGATTTTTCCTACTCTTGCCCCTCACTTCCAAATATAAGTGCTTTTATGGTCTCAAATTGCCTGTAATTTAACTTGCAATTCACTTTCATCATTTGTAAAATGGGAATGATAATAATAATAATACTTACCTCCCAGGGTTATTATGAAATTACTCTGTGTTTAGTCAACCCTTGTTGTTTAGTTATATCTTTGTGACTCCATTTGGAGTTTTCTTGGTAAAGATCCTGGAGTGGTTTGCCATTTCCTTCTCATTTTGCATATGAGGAAACTGAACAAACCCAGGGTCAAGTAGCTCCTGAGTATCCAAGGCCAGATTTGGACTCAGGCAGAGGAGTCTTTCACACTCTAAGCCCAGTCCTTATCTGCTGCACTAAACAGCTGCCCTGCACATCCCTAGTGAAAAATAAACTCCTCGAGGGCATGGATTAGAAAATTTCCTTCTTGTTTTTGTTAGTCTGTCCCTTCCCCTAGCACAGAGTCTTGAACATACATAGTAGTTGTTTGATAAATGTTAATTAGATTTAATTCAATTGAATCCCCAAAAAGTATCTAAATTTTTTGAATACCGGAACTCTTTGTTTTTGTTCTATATATTTCTGGTACCAACAGAGGCCCTTGTACACGGTAGGTGATTCACAAATGTCAGTTGAATTCCAATCCAATCAAACAAGCATTTATTAAGAATCTACTTTGATCTAGTGATGGTGGTACATTCCTATAAGCCATAATACTCAGGAGGTTGAAGATTCCAGGACTGCTTGAGTTCAGAAGTTCTGAGCTAATCTATTCTATGTCAGACATCAATTTGGTAAAACCTTAGTTCACCATATGGAAGGGGAGGGCAATTGATTAGTGGTAAGATCTGGCCTGGGCATGAACACAATGCTTCTAGTCACAAGGGAAGAAGAGGAGGAGGAAGAAAAAGAGGAGGATGGAGGACTATGAGGAGGAGGAAGAGAAAGAGAAGGAAAAGGAGAAGGAGGAGGAGAAGAGGAAGGAGGAAGAGGAGAAAATGAGAGAAAGAAAGAAAGAAAGAAAGAAAGAAAGAAAGAAAGAAAGAAAGAAAAAAAAAGAATCTATAAACAAGGCCCTCGAGTTTCAGTGGTTCAGTGCTGGACCTGACAGGAAGATGAGTTCAAATGTGACCTCATCTACTTCCTAGCTATGTGATCTTGGCCAAGTATTTAATCTCTGACTTACTTTCATTATCTGTAAAATAGGGATAGTAATAGTATCTACCTCCCAGGGTTGTTGTGAGAAAGCTCTTAGCATGATGCCTGGAATAGAGGGCTACATAACTATTAGTTATTATTATTCTTATGGTTGTTGTTAAATGAAAAACCATCCCTAACTTTGTTACTTACATTCTACCAAAGAGACAGAACATATCTGATTCTGACTCTGTTGCTACCATTGGAAAAGTCACTTCTCTCTGCATCTCAAGTTTCTCCTTCATAAAACGAAGAGATTGGACCAAAATTATCTCTAAGGAAAGCAACGTGATAAAATGGAAAGGCCACTGACTTTGGAGTCAAATGACCTGGAGTCAAACACCAGATCTGATGTTTATTAAGTTTATGACCTTGATCCAGGATTAAGTAGTCCTTCTCAGCCTCAGTTTCTTCACCTGTAAAATGGTGCAGGTGATGGGGTAGAATAATTAGCTTTTTTTTTTAAATTTTAAACCCTTAACTTCTGTGTATTGACCCATAGGTGAAAGATTGGTAAGGGTAGGCAATGGGGGTCAAGTGACTTGCCCAGGGTCACACAGCTGTGTGTCTGAGGCCGGATTTGAACCTAGGACCTCCTGTCTCTAGGCCTGGCTCTCAATCCACTACTGAGCTACCCAGCTGCCCCAAAATAATTAGCTTTTGAGATACCTTCTAGCTCGGGGTCTATGCTCCTGTATAAAAAGTAACTATTCAATGTTGTGAGGAAGGCAAGAAATCTAACCATCAGAAAAGGCTATTTATTGGTAGGAAATATAACATGAGATGAACCTAAAAAGAAGGTAAAAATTCTATGAGACAATTATGGGAAAGGATCTCGCTCTAGGCATGTATAAAGGCTCCAATGCCCTGATTTGGATTTGACCAGAGTGACCAGGGGAAAAAATAAACTTTCCTATCACAAGGAGAGCTATAGGAGCCACTGTCATGGTTTTGCAGTATGTGCTCAAATAATCTTTAATTATAACAACGATTTTCTCCTCAGTAAAGAATATTTCTTAAAGTAAGGGTTGACCAACATACAGTATTTCTCCTTCAGTCTTTGCTACTTATGTTACTCAGGGCTCTGGCATTGAGTGGGAAAGGGAGTGTGCAAGCCCTCCCAGAAAAGGAGCTCTTATTCTGGATTCAAAAAGAATTGAATTTATCCCAGGAGTAGATGAACTCCAAAGGTAGTCAGCCTTTTTCTTACATTCTTGGACTAATTATGCTCCTAACCTGGAAGAGAACTCTAGGGAAAACTCTAAACAAAGTTTAAGTATTCCTTATGCCTAAGGTCTCCTCAAAAGTAGGTAGCCAGGACCCTCGGATAAAAGGTAGTCAATGCAGAAAATTAATATCAAGCAGAAGAAATATCTATTTATTTCTTCTACTTTCTCCCAAATGCTTAAGACAAAACAAAAATATTCATAAGTATTCTCTAAGTGCTTAAAGCTATAACCCATTACCATTATTATTCTCTCTCTCTATATATATATGTATATATATATCCCAATTATATATAAATAAATATATATGTGTGTATATGTATATATATGTATATGTATATATATATATGTACATATATATATATATATATATCCCAAAGGCAAAGGCACTTCTTGGAATTACTGAACACATTTTTCCCTTTCATCTTGGGTCTTCACTGTCCAAGCAGCTCAGAAGTGCTGTGATGACCGTCCAGTCAGGCATGGTTCTTCAGTCCTTTCAGGTCCAGGACCATCCTATTAGTGCTCATCACCTCTTCTAAGAAATAGTCTATTTGCAAGAAGCGCCTCCCACTGGGTAGCTACTGAACCCAGAGACTATCAGGCTTATGTGTTAACTGCCAAGTCTGGAAATGTCCATCTCTCAGGATCTCGGTTACTTGGCGTGTGCTCAAAGAAAGATACATTGATCTTTCAAGTACCAGATGCAGTCCAAGATTTGGGATTCAGTCTCCTGCTGGTCCAGGCATGCATATATTCTCACTTCCATGTTTTTGCTGCCACCACTGCTTTGGGGAGTGGTAGGAGTAGGAAAGAAGGGAGAGAAATCCACCCCTTTCCTTGCTGGAAGTGCAAAAGAGAGCTGGGAGAATGACATAATGAAGTATTCCAGAAAGCAGTGGATTCTTCCTACAGTGTAATAGCCTGCTGGAGGGGGAGATACCTCTTGACTCTGACAGATTATCTTCCGTCTAATCTAAGTCATGGGGTCAAGGGACCAATTATGAATTTCTGGGTCATGTAGGCACTTTAGCAAGAGGCCAGAGAATGGGGGCAGCTAGATTTCTCAGTGGGTAGGGAAGTCCTCAGTTCAAATCTGGCCTTAGATACTTTCTAACTATGTGACCCTGGGCAAGTCATTCAACCTCAAATGTCTAGCCCTTACCACAAGCCTTAGAACCAGTACATAGCATTGATTCTAAGATGGAAGGTAAGGATTTTTTAAAAAAGAGGCCAGAGAACACATTTCAATAGAAAGGGGACAGAGCTCATGTGGAGGTCCATGTGAACTACCTTCAATCCATTCCTGGATGTTTAGTATCAGACCCAAAATAGCCATCAGGAAATATAAAAACAATTCTCATTCTTTCAGGAGGCAGAATGGCGTAGTACTGGTTTCAGAAGCAGAAAACTTGGATTCACTATCTGTTTATTATCTGAGACCCTGAGTAAGTCACTTTACTTCTCTGAAAATTAGCTTCCTTAATCTTAAAAAATGGGGATGATAAGACTCTCCCTACTTCACAAGATTGTTGTGGAGAAAGTTTGTAAATCTTAAAGCACAACATAAATGTGAGCTGTTATTGTTTTCTCATCCTTTATCACCACAATGCCAGGATTCCCAAGGTCTAAGAGTCAAGGTCCTGGGATACCTGACACAGGCATGTCTTCATTGTGGGGCAGTAGCTAATGGACAGTGATTTTAGAGTCTCTTGTATGAGAGTTGATGAGGTGTGATCCTTTCATGATAGCCTTTTTCCCAGCTGCTAATATTCTGGCCCTGGGCAGTCTGGGATCTCCTCAAAATTGGGCAACAGGGCCCCTTCCTTAACAAAACAGTACCCAGTGTAGAAATTTAGGATTAGGCACTGCTGGTGGAGTTGTGAATTGACCCAGACATTCTGGAAGGCGATTTGGAATTATGCCCAAAAGACTTTAAGAGAATGCCTGCCCTTTGATCCAGCAATACCACTACTAGGTTTGTACCCCAAAGAGATAATAATGAAAAATATTTGTACAAAAATATTCGTAGCCACACTCTTTGTGGTGACAAAAAAAATGGAAAATAAGAGAGTGTCCATTGATTGGGGAATGGCTAAATATATTGTGGTATATGATAGGGATGGAATACTCTTGTGCTCCAGGGAACAAAAAACTGCTTGATTTCCATATAAGCTGAAAAGACCTCCATGAACTGCTATGGAGCAAAATGAGCAGAACCAGGAGAACACTGTACTCAGAAACTGAAACATTGTGGGACAATCACATGTAATTGACTTTGCTACTGATAGCAATGCAGTGATCCAGGACAATCCTGAGGATGTGAATAGAAAGAATGCTATCCACATTCAGAGAAAGAACTGTGGGAGTAGAAATGCAGAAGGAAAACATATGATTTATCACTTGTTTATATGAGTGTACAAATTGGGGTTTTGGTTTTTAAAAGATTGTTCTATTATAAAAATTAATAATATGGAAATAGGTATTGAGTGATAATATACGTCTAACCCAGCGGAATTGCTTGTTGGTTCTGGGAGGTGGGATGAAAAAGGGGAGGGAAAGAACATGAATCGTGTAACCATGGAAAAATACTTAAATTTAGAAAAAAAAGAAAATCAGTATTAGGATGAGGTCAGCTACTTATTTCTTTCTTTCACAGCACAGACATAGAACCTCACCCCAATCGCCCAAATATTCAGACAGACACACAGACACACACATTTTCTATACACTTTGGCTATATCAAGAGCCCACACCCCGGGTATGTAGAGTTGCTGCAGTGAACCCCACATGCCTCCTTACCCCAGTATGGCCATATAGTTGTTGTTCAGTTGTGTTCAACTCTTTGTGTTCCCATAGACCAACGGTAGGCAAACTTTTTGGCCGTGAGAGCCATAAACGTGTGTGCTGAAGGAGGAGGATGGAAGTGGAAGGCTCTGGAATATGGGGCAGGGGCTGAAGGGCTCCCTGGGGCACATCCTGGGGTTCTGCCCAGACTGGCAGTTGGGAGGTGGAGCCAAATATGGCTCAAGAGCCATACGTTGCTGACCCCTGCCATAGACCCTACTGTCCATGGAGTTTTCTTGGCAAAGATCAGTATCTTTGTTTGTAGTTTGCCATTTCCTTCTTCAGTGGATTGAGGCAAAAAAAAAAAAAAAAAAAAAAAAAACAACTTAAATGACTTGCCCAGGGTCATATAGATAGTAAGTATCTGAGGCTGGATTTAAACTTAGGCCTCCCTGACTCCAAATCCAATGCTCTATTCACTGAGCCACCTAGGTGCCTCCTAGGTAAACAGAGGTTAAGTGACTTGGCCAAAGTCACACAGCTGGTAAGTGTCTGAGGTTCGATTTGAATGCAAGATTTCTTGATTCTTGATTCTATCCACTGAATCACCTAGTGCCCCTATATCTCCATACACTCTATAATTGGTTCTATATCCTACATCATACTATCTTCCCTTTCACTGGCTGCTTCCTTTGAATAAGTTGGCTAACTATAAACCCAGGCAGAAGTACAGAGGGATTTAGCCTCTGACCATGGCAGCTGCTTTTTTATAACTGCTGCCCAGTGGAAGTCTTGAAGAAGTTTGCCATGGTGTCATGTGCACCAGCTGTACTCTGTTTCACCACTACTCTGACCCCTATACTTTTTTTTTTCTTACTTTAACAGCAAAGTCTACATGAAAATTTGTTGACAATCTTACCAAACATTTCACACAACATTGAAAAAAAAAATATACTGGTAGTCATAACATGACTACCAGTATATTAGAACAGAAATTTTTTTACTTTTTTTTTTAGAACCCTTAATTTCTGTGTATTGGCTCATAGGTGGAAGAGTGGTAAAAGGGTGGGCAATGGAGGTCAAGTGACTTGCCCAGGGTCACACAGCTGGGAAGTGTCTGAGGCCAGCTTTGAACCTAGGACCTCTAATCTCTAGGCCTGACTCTCAACCCACTGAGCTACCCAGCTGCCCCATTTTTTTTTACTTTAAAAAAGCTTCAAAACATTTTAGAGCACTGAAAAAGACATTAAAAGCCTTTCTTGGTGGGTTATAAAAAGTAGGAAGAGCTGCTCTAACAAAATCAATGCAACTAGGTTAAGAAGAAAAATTGGCAATCAGGAAAAATAAATTTTTGCAGCAAAAATCTCTGATAAAGACCTGATGAGCAAAGTATATAGGAAATTAGCATAATATATAAGACCAAGTATCATTCCCCAATGGATAAGTGACCAAAGAATATGAAATTGCAGTTTTCAAAAGAATAATTGCAAACTCTTTAGAACCATATGAAAACTGGCTAAAAATCACTAATAATAAGGAAAATGAAAATAGAAATAACCTTGAGGTTTTATCTCACACCCAGAAAAAAAAGAGAAAGTGATAAGTCACTAATTGAAAGGTACTAAAAAACAGACACACTAACCCACCGTTGATGGAACTTTGAATTGGTCTAGCCTTTTAGGAAAGCAATTTTGAATGATGCTATGGTAGCGAAGTAAATACGCATAAATACTTTGATCCAGAGATCCTAATGCTAGGCATATACCCCAACAAGGTTAAAAACTGAAAGTTTCCCCATCTACCACAATATTAATGGCACTTCTTTTTGTGGTAGCAAGTTACTAGATACAAAGGATAAGCTCATTAGCTGAGAAAGGGCTAAACAAGTTGTTGTACACGAATAAAATGAAATTGTTTTCCCATTCCATTTCATTCTTGGAAATGTTATATCAAGAAACAATGAATACAAAGAATTCAAAGAAGAGCTAGTAACTGATGCAGTGAAGAAAGTAGAACCAAAAATCCCCACCAATCACTGTATTGACTATAACAATATAAATGGAAAGAACAACTAATCCCTCCCCTTGAATCTTTCATAACTATAACAAACAAGCTTTTCCCTAAAGAAGAAATGAGAAAATTCACTTTACTGTATTCATGAGGAAAGTGGAGAAATATGAGTGTGAAACACCGTATATACTCAATGTATTGGTTAATTTTGCTGAATTGCTTTCTTTTATTCATTTATTTTATTGCAATAGATGGCTCACTGAGAAGGAGATGATCTAGGAATATGCATATTTCAATCAATAAACATTTATTAAACATCTATTATGTGAAAGGTACTGTGCTAACTCTTGGGAATGCAAAAGAAAGAGACAGTCCCTCCTCTCAAGGACTTCCCTGTCTAATAGGAGAGACATGAAAACAACTATGTACAACTGAGCTATATAGGATTAATTGGAAATAATCATCAGACTGAAGGTACTGGAATTAAGAGGGACTGGGAAAGGTTTCATATGGGAGTGTGGGTTTTATAGAGTACTTAAAGTAGACTGGGAAGCAGAGATGAGGAGAAGGAGCATTCCAAGAGGAGCCCAATCAGTGAAAATGCCTACAGTTGGGAGATGAATTGTCTTATTGGAGGAACAGGTTGGAAGTCAATTTTACTAGATTGCAGGGTATGTGGGTGGGAATGGGGGTGGAGGAGGCATGGGGATGTAATGTATAAAAAGGACAGAAAGGTAAATAGAGCAGGTAATGAGGGGTTCTGATTGCCAGGGGTTTTTATATTTGATCCTGAAGATGATAGGGAACAATTGGAGTTTACTGAGTTTGAAGGGTGCCATGATTAAGCCTGGGCTCTTCAAAGATCATTTCAACAGCTAAGTAGAAGAAAACTAGAGTGGAGAAAGACATATATCTGGGAGACCAAACAGCTGGTTATTGCAACAGTTTTGAATCAAGAAAAAGGGGAAGTGACGTAAAAATCAAAGACCTCAATAAAAACTGAACATTTATAAAAAAGAAAGTGAATTGAGTATAATAAAAACTTAGGGATGTGTGTTGAGTTGTTCTCTTGGAAGGATTCTAGTTATGAAATTCAAAGCAATGCAAAGTAGTGACTTCCTATAGGTAAATATGTAAGATAACACATATAAATAACTATATTCCATACCCAAAGGATCTCCAATTTTTTCCTAAGGAACTTCTGGCTCTGAAGTCCATGACTGAGCAGGTAAGTCTTAGATAATTGATTTAGACACAGGAATTGAGTAACTTGCCCTGGGTCATGTAGCTAGTAAATGTCTGATGTATGTTTTGAATTTAGATCTTCCTAACTCTAAAATAGTATTATTCAGTTGTCTATACCAGTAGTTTCCAAACTTGTTTGGGTGCCCCCCATCAATAAAAAAAATTTGAGCCTACACTCATTATGTCTAGATTTACTTACTTATAAATTACACACATGATCTACTGTACTAATAATTATATATGTTATAAAACACACCCAAGAGTAGAAATTAAAAAGGGTGAGATAAAGAGATATTTGATTCTCGAATTAATGTGGAAATACTAGAACTTATTGAGTAAAAGGGTAAAAGTCAGATTTGCACTTTAGAAAAATCATCCTGGCACCTGTGTGGAGAATGGATTAAAGAGAAAGAGAATGGAGGGAAGGAAAATGATTATAAGCCTATTGCCATGGTCCAGGAGAGACGTAATACAATAGTGGTTGTGCAAATAGAGAGAAAGGAGCACATAAAATTTGGCAACTTATGGGAGAGAAGAAGAGAAAAGTGCAGAAGATGACACCAAGGCTAAGGGAGCATAGCAGAAGAGTGCTGGTAGAGAAGGTAAGTTTTGGCTATACTGGAAACATGACATATGATTGGCTCTCAAAGGGAGACTCTAGAGTGGCCTATCTTCCTACTCTCTAATTGGCTGGTCATATTGGGTCAGTTTATGGCCTCCCTGGGGTGATGCCATGGTCTCTATTTTGAAGACCTCTATACTATATGACTTAAAAGCATTCAACAACTTCTTAGAAGATTATACTGCTCAGATTTCCCCTATACAGTTGGAAAGGATCTTAAAGGTCACCAAACCCAGACTCCTCATTTTGCACTTCTTACTGGGTTATTCTATGCATTCGTTAATACTCTGGCATTTTTTCAGAATACTTCTAACTGCCCCTACCTAATCCGTTTGGATTTCAACTCTATGACATCTCCCAAGATATCCTTTCATCCCTTACCTAGAGTCCCATTCTTTCTCTACCATGATATTTTGACTGTGCCAAAATTTAGCCATTAAGCTCTTGGGATAAAGTCTCTCATTCTCAGAGCTTTGGATAGCCCATTGTGCTCTTGCCATATAAACTGTGCTATGCTGGAGAAAGAATAATGGGGGCACTGTTGTTAATAAAATAATATTTTTCATCTTTGATACGACTTGGGAGAAATGAAGGCAAATTTAGTTTTCTCTCATGTCCTCTACCTTGCCCAAAATGAGATAGTGGTGATTGTGACTTCTGGCATGGGAATTGCATTTCTTTCTTAGAGAACAAACACGAAAGCCTTCCAAGGCAGGATTTTATGACCAAGTAGAACAGCAATTTTCAGCTCTGTGGACACATGAATGCAGAAAATATATTCCCCAATAGCAACCACACTTACTTGTGTTTTGTTACATCATGACATGTAGAACATTCTGTTTTCACAGGTGGCCTCCTTGCTGAATTCAGGAAGTCAAACTTTAAATTACAATACTACAACCCTGTTTACATGGATTGAAGGTGCTTGGGGAGACAGCTTCATTGAGGCCCTATGGGTACAAGAATTTGGGCTGAGAATAAACAGGAACTGCAATCATCTTCCGCTTTTCTCTTACTCTCAGGGAACAACCTGGGAGGGCCATGCTTTAGGACAGAACAACAATCTGATCGGCCTCAATGTCTGTCCTGCCTTCTGTTGTTCAGCCATTTCAATAGTGTCTAACTTTTTATGACCCTATTTGGGTTTTTTTCAGCAAAGATACTAGGATAGTTTACCATTCCCTTCTCTAGGTCACTTTACAGATGAGAAAACTGAGGCAAACAGGGTTAGTTAGCTGATTTGCCCAGGGTGGTCACACAGCTAGTATTTGAGATAAGATTTGAACTCAACTCCTGACTTCAGGGCCAGCATTCTATCCATTGCACCAACTCGCTGCCTATCTGCCCTACCTGACTTAAGTCCTAAATGAGTAATTAGAATCTCACAAAATTTAAATTTGGAAGAGTTTTCAAGAGTCCCATTAGTCTAAAAGGAATCTCAAATAGAATATCTCTGGCAAATGATCATTCAGTCTCTCTTTAAAGATCTCCAAAGAAAGAACTGCTCACAACAACAATGTAGGGTAGGTTTTCTGGATTTGGGGTATTTTTAGAATATCCATGTTACAGCTTAGGAAACTATAACTTCGAGTTTGTGTCACACCACTAAGAAATGTCATATGGCCAAAAAGGTCCCTTCCAGCTCTCAGATTCTGTGATTCTATGACTGGCGTACTGTCACCAGCATCCACACATTTGCACAGGCCTTTGAAGCCTTATGTCCTCCCTCTATCTGTCTTTTAGAATTCTCTTCTTTCAAGGCTCAGCTCTAATGTCACCTCTCTTGGGAATCCTTCTTTAATCCTCCCTTCCCTACATCCCAACCATCCTAAGAGCTCTCTTCAATGCAATTCAATATTTATTATTTGTTTAATATGGGCAACACAAATGAATTAGGGCTTGAGGATACAAAAACAGAATGATTCAAAATCATCCTTGTCCTTAAGAAGATTACCTTCCTCAAAACTGATTAGTTAAGAACTAATCTTGATTTAAAATTCTTTTCTATTCTTTGTTTTAAGAGATGGTTTTCTGGGAGAGGTAAATATATATTGGGAAATGTAATTGATGTAAAAATCTTGAGATATTACTGTTCCACCAAAAGAGACCAATGGGTTGTAGGTATGCACTCACTCTTGGGGATTCACTTGACAGAAAAGCAAACCAGGGAGTTTTTGAGAATTAAATTCTCTTGGGCCTTAGTAGTTTAGAAGTAGTTGTGTTTCTAAAGGACCCCCTGGATAATTCATATAGTGGCACACTGACTTTCTAGGGGTTCAAGGAAGGCAGGATATGAGCCAATTTGGGCTGTTGTCATATTACAGATTATGAGTCACAAAGTATCACAGTTTCTTCTGCTTACTAGTTTTTTCTTTGTAACAAGAGATGTCTCCTTGAGACAAGGAAAGGTATATCTGAAAAGGATTGTGATGTGTAAAAACAAAATACAGTAAAACTTTTAATAAGGAAGAAGAAACTAAGTATTCAAGAGGATGCTAATAAAAAGGTGATGAGAAAATAATAACAGGGCCTTGAAACTATAGAGGAATCCATTTTCTAAGAATGAAATGGAATTAAAATGCAAATAAGCGGCTGACTTCGTGGTCTCTGGAGAGGCAGAGAGAATCTGGACAACTTCCTCTCTGGCTCTGTGAGAGAATCCCTGTCCTTGGTGACCCACTTGGAGGGAATTTGGTCAGGGTGAAAGCTTGGCAGGAGAATGTAGATATGCCTAAGTAGCAGCAAGCCCTGCAGTCTAACCTGCTAGGAATTTAATTCTACTCAGATCATTCTCTTTTTACTTTCGCTGGAAAAGAGCCCCACTTAGCTGTTTCTTCAGTGCCAAGCATTGACCTGATGGGGTTACTACACTCTCCTTTTCTTTTTTTTTAATCCTTCAATTCAACACATTTATTGAAGTGCCAGCACTGTGCCTAGCTTGTGGGAAAGATGAAATAAGTAGATTACAAATTCTCTATGCTTCATGAATGTAAAGCCTTATTGGGGAGATGACTTAAACACATGAGATTTTCAGGTTATAATCAACAACAAACAAGGTGTAAATATGTATTCTTGGGCAAGTCATCTTGTCACTGAGCCTCAGTTTCCTCATCAGGAGAGTGAAGGTTTTGGTCTGGATGACCTCTTCAGGTCCAGATCTGACATTCTTGTATTGTTGTGAAGATTAAATAAGATAACATGTAAAGTGCTTTGCAAGCCAAGTGGTCTTATAAATGCTATAATCATTATTCTCTATTTCTTAGTACACAATATGAGTGGTATAGACAATAAGTGCTTTATGTTTTGTGGGGGATGAGATCAGTATTGGCACCAAATACACTTTGGGCTGGTCAGAGCATATACTTCAATTTATCTAAAAAAGGGCCTCTGAAACATGTGAGATTTAAGGTCAATAGTAAAGAAAGGATAGGAATTAGATGGCATGTGAAAAGAGAAAGAGAAGTGATGGTGAACCTTTTAGAGACCAAGTGCTCAAACTGCAACTGTCATGCCACACGTGAGCTATTCTGCCTTACCCCAGACAGGGGTAGGAGGAAGTGCTCCCATTGGGCTGTTGGACAGAGAGGTGGGTGATGTAAGAAATGTCCTCAGATGTGTGGAGAAGGTAAAGGGAAGAGTCCCTTCCTGTAAGCATGCCACAGGTTTGCCAACACAGGAGTAGGGGAATAATTTTAGGAGGAATAGTGGACTTAAGAGTCAAAGGATCTGAGTTCGAATTCAGGCTGTCCTATTTACCATTTGTTATTGTTCCACCTTCCTTTCAATGAGGACCAGTGACATCCCAGCATGATGTCTTGATTTGCTCATGAATTGGATTTAAGTGAGGCAGAGTTGCACAGTCATCAGCCTCACTCTCTCTTCCAGTCATCCAAGTTTAGTGGCAAGGCAGAAGTCAGGACAACTGATAATGGCCTGTATGACCTTGGCATCTTCAATGTCTGACCAAGCTCTGAGTGTTCTACAGTGCTTGCTTTGGCCACCTTCGTGTCACTTTATAACAAATTGTTTTCATCCACCCATTCTGCTGGGGAAAGTCTTCATATGTTTGGGGTAGACATCCTAATTCATGGATAGGTTTGAGGCCTTACTAGTTATTTAATCCCTTAATTTCCTTGAACCTCTGTGTTGTTTTTTTTTTTCATCTTTAAAATGAGGGGATTGGGCACTTGGGCATTTCACCATTCTTCTTCCAAACTCTCATCCTGACTGCTTTCCCTCAGCAATGTCACCAGGTTGGCAGTGATTCTTTCACCAAGATTGAGTGAAGAAGCCACCCAGCTTCTCTCTGCCCTTCAAGAGACCCCAGAACCAGCAGTCTGCTCAAGTTCCAATTCCTAGTCAGAGGAAGTGGGGAAATAAGATCGGGTTGTATTAGGTCGCATCTAAAGTTCGTTCTAACTGAAATCCCTTATTCCTTCTGTATTGTGATGAATCATTGTGTCAGGTAGGTAGTTTGGGGCCAGATTGTGAAGGGTCTGGAATACCAGGTTCAGGAGTTTGGATTTTACTTTGTAGGCAGCAAGGAATTATCAGAGATTTTTTAAAAGAATTTCCTTACTGTCAGTGTCCTTTTGCCAAACTCCAGCAGAAGGTAGTAGGGAGAGTTCAGTAGGACTCAGGTGAGTACCAGGAGAGTTGAGGAGATAGTGTTGCATCTCCTTACCTAGAATATGGTGTCTGAGGCTTTGCCCTGGAGCATCAGATTTAGTGGGACTCACCAGGAGTCCTTCAATAGCATAAAAACAACAACAGGATTTGGCATATAGTTAGCAAAAATAATTAGTTAAAACGGGAAGCTACCAGACAGCAATGGTTGGGGAGACAAGCTGTCCCCTTCAGTCCTGCCTCCTTTCCCTTATTCCACAGCAGCCTCTGGCATCTTCTGCTTCCACTCTCCCCCAAAAGAGGGCACACTTCATGCGTCTTGTCCTGGGCATAGTTTATGATACTTACCCCAGTTGCAAAAATTCTAGTTATGGCTCTTGGCTCTGGGAAAGTTATGAGTGGAGTGTGCCTTTGTGGCAATTGCTGCTCCTGCCACTTCCACAGACTGTCCTGGGTCTCTGTAACTGGTAGGATTCCAAAATGTCATGAGACCAGGACCAGAAGGAGATTCTCTTTAATTCCTCCAGCTGGCATGAAATAAACCACTTGTGAGAGTTGTCGTGTTTATTGTCTTGCTTTTATTTTAGGAGCTAAGATCTGGCTTAATTTTTAAAACAAAACACCCAGTTGTCCTTGGCCACTTAGAGACTACACTTATTGGACTCCGAGAGGGTTAAGTAAGATGGTGGATGGTGAAAGTTGAAGAACTCCAGCAAACCCAGTTTCCTCTCCTATATTCTTGTCTCTACCCAGAGCTTCCAACTGGGACAGCCATGTAAAGTTCTTTCTATTGCGACATGCCATTGGCAGTGGTGCCATGTCTCACCCAGAGGTGTATGAGCCATGTGCTGCTGCTAGCTGTCTCAGCAGATGGGAAATTGGTGACTTATAGCCCTAAGGGGGATGTGAGGATTGAAACACTGGGGTCCTGATTTCCAGTCCCTGATTTCTATCCATTGGGCCGCTTCGAGTCATTCCAGAGCTGGCTATGGAAATACATGAGAAGCCACACACCCTATTGTCTTCCTGCATTGAAGCTGGGCTGAACTAATGAGAACCAAATTTGATTCAGACCAAAAAATGAGCCGAGAAATTCTTGACAGGCGGAGTTCTTTTATGTCAAGTTTTATCCTTGAGTGAATTTTTACAGCTGAGTTGGAAAGTCTATCAAATGGGGATTATAGGGTTTTTGCCAACTTCCAACGTGCAGCTTAGCCAGACATGTGTGTTGGTTATCCCAGGGATGTGCAGGCCTGCACATCCGTGGCCTTCCTGGGCCTCCCACGGGTTAATCGCACTCTTTGCCCAGTGACCATTTCCTGACACTAACATTTTTTTCTCTTTTAAATCCACAAGTTGCACTTTCTGGGTTACTATAGCGGCAAGTTGTTGATCCTGGATTCATTCTTAGGTTTTTATTCCTTTTTGTCATTTTTCCCATGAACTAATAAGCCACAGTAGAGTTGAAAGTACGAGCAAATGTGAACTTTATACAAAGCACTTTTATGTTCTATTACTATTCCCTTCTCACCCTTAATCATTTAGAGCTGTTAACATAAGAAAATGAAAATGATCAGACATCACACCACCCTGCCCCTTCCCTTTCATTTCCCAGATTTTAGAAGGGAAAGAATCACCAGCTATTTCCCATCATTATTGTTTGCAGCATAACACATGGCCTCAATTACTGCACTGAAAAACCGAAGGCAGCCTTTGGGTTGGGGATGATGACTGACTGGTCTCCACCTTCAGTTGGGAATGCACTGGAAAGCCATGAAGAGATGGCTTCGTGTGATAACATTCTTTGAACCGGTGAGGCATATTGCTTTAGTCTTTTTTAAAATTAATTTTTTATTAAATGTCTACATGGTTTTTGAGTCACAGTCAGTTCCCTAGTTACCCTTTTTCTGTCTATCTCACCCACCTCGAAACCTTGCTTATAGCAAAGTCACACAGAACCGACTGATATAACTGTACCTCTCTTCATCATTCACATCTCTTCGACTTCCAGATTGGTCACTGCACCTAAGTTAAATTGTATTGGTTTAATTGATACTTTTATAGTTCCCATGGAACGATTTAGAGTTGGAAGGGACATTAGAGGCCATTTACTCTGACCCCCTCAATTTACAGATGAGGAACCTGAGGGCCACAGAGATTAATAGGGTCACATAGCTAGAGGGATGAAAGTGAGTTCAGCACCCTGTCCTTAGATTCACATCCTGCTCTCTTGGTTCTGAAAATTTTGCTGTGTATCGTTTCATGTAAATCACCCACTCTTCTCTGAATTCCTTTGACTCATAGTTTCCTATGGTGTAATAATATCCTGTTGCGTTCATCCCACATTATGTTCAACCACTCTCCAACAGATATGCCCCCTCTTTGTTTCTAGTTATATATTTTTTGGCTACCACAAAAAATATTGCTATGAATATTTTGTTATAGAGGAGGCCTTTCCTTTTGTCTTTGATTTCCCTGGGTCAAATTTCTGAGTGAAAAGGTACAAACAGCTTAGTTACTTTTCTAACACAACATCATTTCAAATTGTTTTCCAGAATGGTTGGATTAATTCATAGTTCCACCAATACTGTACTACTCTGAATTATTGAAGCCCCTCCAACATTATCTATTTCCATTTTTTATCATTCTTGACAATTTGATAGGGAGAAGAAAAATCTAAAAGTTGTATGAATTTACATTTATCTTATTGTTAGTGATTTAGAACATTTTTTGATAGTTTGCACAACTTTATATCCTTTGCCCACTTATGTATTTAGGAATGAATAACTTGGTTTTATTAAGTTGTGACGATTTCTTATTTCTTAAGAATCAGAATTTTACATGATACTTTTAAGATTTTTTTCTCCCACTTTGCAGTGTCTCTTCTGATTCTTATTTTTTCATACAAAAGCTTTTACATTTTATAGAAGTGAAGTTGTTTATTTTAGCTAATATGCTTCCCCCCCCCCCCTTAACAATTTGCCCTCTTGGTTGTAGGAAGAAAAACAAGGTATATTAATGCACCATAGGTAGAACTATGAATTGGTACAACTACTTGAGAAAACAATTTGGAATGAAGGAAAATTGACTAAAATGTCCATAACCTTGACCTCCAAATTCCACTGCTAGACACATACCCCAAGGAGGTCATTTGCAGAAAGGCTACACACACACACACACACACACACACACACACACACACACACACACACATATAAGCTTTTTTTTTTTTTTGGTAGCAAAGAACTGGAAACAAAGTAGATTTCCATTGAGTGGGGAGAGGTTTTAACCTAATTTACTAATTTTACTAATATTTTACTAATTGTAGTACATTAATATCATGGAATATCACTGTAGTATAAGAAATGATGAACATGATGAAGATAGATAATCATGGAAAGATCTACATGAACTGATACAGAATAAAGGAAATGGAGCATATATTTATGTGTATATATATAGATATACACACACATATAAGATACAGTATAGAGTCTATGTATATGCATACATGCACATACACACACAATGACTAGAACAATGTAAGTGGAAAGAACAACCACCACAAAACAATAAAAAATGAATGCTGTAAAATTATAAAGAATAGCCCCAGTGAAGAACTATGAAAAGATTCTTCTTCTTTCTCTTTTATAGAAGTTGTGGTTTATACGTATATCAGATTTTTTGTCAATATGTTTATTAGTTTTACTGAATTTTACCCCCTCTTTCTCTTTTTATTTCTGTTTTTAAAAATTCTTTGTTATGAGGAATTAATTTTGGGAGGCAGAAGAGAGAGGAGAATCTAGATGATACAAAAAACAAACAAATCCAAAAAGCTCTATAAAAATAATTTTTCCTTTAGCCATAGTTGCAAAAGTCACCCCATTCTCTCCAAATTTTTATTTTACTGATGTGAAATATATTGAAGCCAAGTCACTTATCTATTTATGGTAGTATGTGGTATAAGATGCTACTCAAACCTATTTTCTACCAAATTACTTTCTACTTTTCCCAAAAGTTCCTATCAAATATGAATTTCAAGGATTTCTTCCTTCCTCTCCCAGATTATTTAGGTTTGGGGTTTTATCAAACACTAAGCATGTATTTCCATATCTTGCTTGTATATTCTATCCCAGTGTTCTACTTTATCTTTTAAGTAGTATCACATTGTTTTGATGAGTATAGATTTATGGTATAATTTGAGGTCTTATAACGCTAGGCCCTTTCATTAGGATGTTTCATTATTTATGTTGCCTCTAAACTTTATATAAATATCTCTTGAGTTTTATTTTTTAACGTTGCCTTTTTTGATATCAATATTGCTACTCCAGCTTCTTTGGGTTTTGTCTGAGGCATAATTCTACTCCAACCCCTTATTTTACTTACGTGCATATTTATGCTTTGTGTGTGTGTGTGTGTGTGTGTGTGTGTGTGTGTGTGTGTGTGTGTTTAATCCTTACCTTCTGTCTTAAAATCAATACTGTATATTGGATTTAGGGAAGAAGAGAGGTAAGAGCTAGGCAATGAGAGTTAAATGACTTGTCCAGGGTCACACAGCTAGAGAATATCTGAGGTCAGATTTGAACCCATGCCCTCCTATCTCCAATCCTGACTTTCAATCCACTGAGCCACTAATTTCCACCTTTAATTATGTAACTCCAGTCCCAAAATCCATTGCTAAGAAACTTCTCATTAGAAGAGGCGAAAGCCCTGACTTGTGTTTGGGGCAGAGTGGAGTTGGCAGGAGTGGGAGAGCTCCAACAATGTTCGGTTTTTCTTCAGATCTTCAAGTTACTTTGGGCACTCCTGTCTTCTACCTTCCAGAGGGAAGACAGAAGAGGCCAGTCTCACTTAAGATGGCTGAAAGAAAAGACTTTGGGATGACATGAGAGAGCTGGCATTTTCTATCATGTCCCTATTCCCATTCAGGTAATTATAATAGAGGCTTTGGTGAACTTCCCCTTAAGCGAGATCTCAGGCTCTTTTTTGGTTGAGCTGTTACCTCACGTCTAATAGGGAGAACCCGTTCTATGATTTCCTCTTGTTACAATACACATAAGTGAGTTTCTTTGCTATGTGTACTCATTGTGGAACTGGTGTTTCATGGAAAAGGGGTCAAACCTTGGACATAGAGCTTGGAGTCCTCCTTCCTCCCAATAATGAAACTGCAATTAGAAGTTAGATTGAAGCTGATCCTATCCCCTAGACTAGCAATGTTTAAGGGAGCAAGTAGATAGGCTTTTAGTCCAGTATCTGATCTCCTCTCTAAGGAAAGCCAAGTGACCTCTGGTCCCAACTTTCTGCTTCCTCTCTTGGCAGGAATTAAAGTCTTCCTTTGAGAAGGGTGGGGTGGGGATACAAGGATACAGGTAAGAGATGTCTGTTCTCTCTCCTTTCAAGCTGCAAAACCATATCCTCATGTTACATGTTGGGGACAGGCTTCTCAATACTTATAAACAATAGATTTATTATGTTTTGCTTTCTAATTTATTTTTGCCACCTACATTACTTTTATGGGAGTTCATCTCATTTGTGTACAAGGTTATGATTATTACATTTGTTTTTCCCCGCACTAAATCCTTCTCAACAAACATTTATCAGTTGTTCTCTATGTGTCAGTCACTGTGTGAAACACTGACAAAAATTCAAACTGAAATAGTCTCTGCCTTCAAAGTGCTTATATTCTAGTGGGTTTTCAGGTGAGTAAATACAGGAGATATACAAAACAAATGTAATATTTTTACCAGGGATATTGTTTTGGTGATTTGATGTAATAGGAATTCCAATATGGAGGCACCCAGAGTTCCCCAAATTTCTAGGGCCTTTTTAACCTTAAGGGAATTCCATTGAGTAGTCAAGTAGTTGAAACAGAGAAACTCCACTGAGAGATGGAAAAAGAAGGACTGGGAACCACATTGGCCTCCCATGCATTTTCTGTCAAGCCAATGAGTAGCTGGGACACTGGATGTTTCTTCACTGAGAGAAAGCAGGGAAAGCAAGGGGATCTGACACTGCATAGTATGACAAAAGTGTATGAAACCAGAGATGGCTAATATTGGGTGGACCAATAAGAGCATACTGGATCAGAGAATTTACCAAGAAATAGTAGTTGTTGATGAGAAGTCCGGGATCTAGTCCTGTGATAGTGATAGTGAACCTATGGCATGTATGCCAAAGATGGCATGCAGAGACCTCTTGGTGGGCACCTACACTGTCACCTGCCAGTTAGTTACTAGAAAGGCAGAGGAACTCAGAGAGAGCTGCTCCCTTCTACCTCTCCACCATGCCTCCTTGCCCCTCTGCCAGAAGCCCAATGGAAGTGTTTACCCTCTCCTGAGCAGAGCATCTGGGCCACTCCCTCCCTTTCTCCCACCCCTGTTTGGGGTAAGGCTGCAGGGATGGGGGTGGGAGGCATTTAGTGTTGGAGTGGGGTGGGGCATGACACCCATTCAGGGGGAGGCATGACACATCATGTCTAAAAGGTTTGAAAAGATTCACCATCACTGATCTAGTCCATAGCTTTACTTATCCCCCCTCTCCCCTGGAGCATTGCCTGGAGAAAACTCCATTCCCCTCTGCCCATCCAACCATTTCCAGTATCCTTTCTGACCACTGGAGTGAAGGAAAAGATTCTGCTATTCCTCCAACCCCACCCCTACTGCTCTCTTCAACCACTTGACAGCAAAAGGAAGTCTGAATTTTAAATGCTTCTCTGTAATTTTGTGTTATTGAAAAATAATATAACCTTTAAAGATGATTTTAGTCAAAACCTATTTTAGGATCTGGAGGGAAATTTACTCCCCTTAAAGAAGTATTTTTTCCCTAGTTTAGATTGATATAAGGGAAAGCTATGAAAGAAGCATTTCTATAAGTTTGGCTAAGATATCCATACCCCAGATTGGTTGTGAACCCAGAAAGTTAATGAGGAAATGAGCTGGTGATACCCTTACCCCACCCTTGTCCCCTACCACTTTGCAGAAACCAGGGTCAACGGATATGCAGTATTGCATATAATGCCAGATTTTTTTCAATGTTGATCAGTTTTTTCTGTTTCTGTTCTTTAACAATGATTAGATTTTAATTTATTTTTTAAAACAATTCAATTTATGTATTTTGTTTAGACATTACTACATTTTCCCTTATGTAAAGGACTATTTCTTGTAACAAAGATTTTAAAAAGAAAGAAAAAGAGGAAGGAGAGAAATTTATCAAAATCAATCAATGTATTGAAAAAAATGTTCCATTACAGCGAGAATTGCCCCCACTCCCTTCCCAATCTCTGCAAAGGAGTGAGGAGTGTATCATCTTAGGTCTCTTCTTTAGGATCAAGATTTCTTTGTAATTTTGCGAACTTTTTTTATCACTAGTTGTCTAGTTTGGTTGCCCAGATAAATTTTTTTTTAAACCCTTACCTTCTGTGTATTGGCTCCTAGGTGGAAGAGTGGTAAGGGTGGGCAATGGGGGTCATTTTTGATAAAATTTTTTATCATACTATGATTATTTTTTCCATTACATTGTTATTATTGTGTATATTGTTTTCTTGGCTTCACTTCTTTCACTTTGCATCAGTTCATATAAGTCTTTCTATTCTTTTCTATATTCATCATACTATTTCTTACAGCATGACATTCATATACTGTAATTTGTTTATGTTGATCAGTTTTACTGAATTTTTTAATCTTTGTTATAAGAGCTGGTTTTCTGGGAGGAAAGTAGAAGGAGTTACAATGAAAATTTAGGCAATGTTAAGACAAGATACCAGGAAAATTAATTTAAATAATCAAATACAAACTTCTCTGTGTGGCATTTAACACTTCTCAGTTTAGAATCAGAATTACACACCCCCTCCCACCTTTGTCTTCTCCCCGTATATAGTTCCAACAAATAGGCCTGCTTGCCAATTGTCACTCATGACATTCTAGCTTAGTTCTTCCTTCTAATGTTCCTAGCCAAATGACTTGAAGTGTCATTTTTCTGAATCTCAGTTTCCTCATCTGAATAATGGGAGCATTTCTACCTACCTCACTAGGTTTTGGCAAAAATCTAGTTAGGGAATGTATATAAAGTGATTATAGTGGTAAATTCCTATTATTAAAAGAGAAATACATGGTCTCTAGCCCAAAATAAGAACATATTTAAAAATATATGAACAGATACAAAAACAAGACCATTTTTACCAAATATTGACAGGAATACCTAGTTTATGGGGATGTTGGAAGGAAGTAATGCTTGGGGTCATTGATGCAGGTCATCTGTCAAACTATTAATCAGTGTAATCTCTTGGTCTGCATTATACCCAACAGCAAACTTTTCTGGAAGGAGTCATTTCAGATGAGTTGTTTTAGTTTTACAAATCTAGGTAATTTCTGAAAAACCAGCCAGCCAGAACCTATCTGGAATTTTGTCAAAAACCTAAAATTCCAGAGCTAAATGAAGGTTTTTCCAGCGAACAAGTATGTGATAGCATACCACATCCTCGAGAAGAGAAAACTAAGTAATACAACCTTTTTCTCTTTCCTTTCTTGTTTTCTCCTTTGCCATCTTCACCTTTCTTACTACGATTGGGGATAGGATGGTTACTGAGAAGTGCGCCTAGTCAAAACTTTGTCAACAGAAGAGGTGAACTTTGGGCAGTATGAAGGAGAATATGAGATCACCTGGAAAAAGAATAACCATAAAGTCATTCATTCATTTATTGATATTTTCTTTTCATTGACTAGAAACTATAAGTGAAGAGGTCCATATTGTAATAGGACAGTGGGCCCATAAGGAGGCTGCTAGGCCTGGGAAGGAGGCAGCCTGATGTAATTAGATTCTACCTAATCACAAATCATTTCTTGTAGGAAGCCATTGTCCTAAGAATATTATGCTCTTTCATAAGTTAGACTAGACAATGCATCTATATGCATCACCTGAGAAAGATTTTTGGTTAGATGTTATTTTAACCTCTAGGGATCAATATTTCTCTGTCATCACAAAATTATTTGCCAAATTACCTTGATGTTGGAGGATTTTCCATTGTTTTACTGCACGTATCTTTTTTTAAAGGGGACTTCAAAATAATTTTATAATTGATCTTTTATACTTTTTTTACTGGATTTATGATTTTATTGTCACAGGGAACTCCCAAGTGAGAAAATCCTTCTAACAACAAAGATCAGCAAATTCCCCCCAAACTAACAGTTCTTTGAGAATTACCTGGAGTACTGAGAGATTAGGTTATTAATCAAGGATAGCAAAAGTAATATTAGAAAATTAATGAAAAAACATTTGTTAAGTACTTATTATATGCTAAGCACTTTGCTAAGTGCTAGAGATACCTGCAGTCCCTTGGACATTATATGAAACTCCAATTTTTCTCTGCACTGGCTTACAGATTTTAACATAGACTGCCTATACCCCAAGGTGGTAAAGAAATGAAAGGCACTTAAGAACTAAAACATGGACACCATCTCACATCAGAAGGTTTGGGTTTCCGAGAGATGGACGACCACCACTAAGCAGTGACTGAAATTTTCAGAGTCCTACAAAAATACTAGTAAGGAGGTTAGGGATAATTACTTTCCTCTGCTGTTCCTGAATCCCAACTGGTGTGCTTCAAGTTCACATGAAATCAGTCAGAGTCACAATGATGCCATTAACTGTTACATTTACTTAATAATAATGGAAAAGAAAGATAAAAAAATCTCAGTAACTTCATACATGGCAAATGTAAGAATAATAAAAAACATCTCAGACCACTCTTAAAACTCTCCCACCAACATAAGTAATATCTGTTTGGAGAGTTGGCACATATGTCTAGAAAACTAGCAGGGAAACACATGAATGGAAAAATCCATGTTCTTAGAACAACTTGCAACTTTGGCTTGCATGCAAGTTTTAGTCTTGATGCAATCCACAGTACATGGAACCGCTCATTTGGTAGTTTCTCCCCTTTTGATTTTCACTACTTTTCTGCTGGGTCACTCCCTTCTTTCTCTAAAGCTAATGAAGTAGTGATAAGCTCTTTTAACTCACAACCACCCTTAATAGGGTGCTCAGAAAGTGTTATGCTATTATAGTGACAAAAAGTTTCTTTAACCTGGAAAACTCCAAACTCCCTCAGTTCAACTTTCTGGGCAACCAGACAAACCCAGACAGGTCTTCATTGATCAGGAATCTGCTTTGTCCAATCTGTTCTTAATCAGCCAACTCTACTTTCATAACAAATCAGAGCTCATAACAATACAAATGCAAAGTCTTTTTTCTCTTAAGTTTCTTCCTCTGAACCAAAAAAGACAATGGAAAATAACCAGGCACTTCTGAGAAGTTTTCTCTCCTTTCAAATTGTAGATGGTGCTATATGGCAATAAGCGCTAATGTTAGTAGGACAGCTTTCTTTCAATGAGTTTTCTACCAGCTGCTCCAGCTTTTCTTCGACCAGTCAGCAAATCATTGCTTCTCTTTCAAACCGCAGGCTCCTACAAAGTAACTAAAATCTTACTGTCAGTTTACTCTTCTGCTGATTTATTCATATTCATATTCTTCACAGATGACTTTTTTTTTCATTCTCCCAGTGCTTCGGATCAGAGTCTCTTCAGGTTCAGTGACTCATCTTAACCTTGTGAGGTAAAACTGGAGAAATCCATCTTTCTGTAAAAGAGAACCAATGGTCTCTGTTTATAATCTTCTGAGTTATGGTTTTGTCAGTTATACTCTGACTTACAGTTTTGTCAGTTATGACCATACAAACTCTAAAAAGAGTCATATGCAGATAAGCTAATGGAGCATAATGTCTGGTAATCATCATTATCCCAGGCATTTTTTGACCTTCAAACAGGTTTTCAGATCTTCTCAGAACATTTGTCTGATAGGTATTTTTCTGTCAAATCATCCTAACAAATCTGTGTCCTCAACATTTTAGCTGAAAATAGTATCCCTTCACAAATTCATTTCATGCTTTTTTCCTACACAAATGCTTTTTTATACTTCTTTTAGTAACCAAACTGTCCACATATGAAAGGGGAAGTAAATTTTATAGAAATACAAATTTTAAAAGGCAGTCTCTAAGTGCAAGAGACAAAAAACAAATAGGGTGTCAGCTACAGGGACTAGAAAGACTCAAAAATCCTACAGGTGTACTAGAGGAATGTATAACAAGATCTAGGAGTCTTTAGAGTATCTTCTCTCCCAGGCAGAAATTCCAGAAGAGACCAATCCATCGTTATTGAGAAGTATAGTATGCCAGAAGCAGGACTTTAATTCTTTCAAGTTCAGGTCAGCTTTCTATTTAATATATCATGCTGCCTCTCTATGACTAATGTGCAATGTATAAAATTACAATATATGTAGCTAGGAGTTCCATAGCACTCATAACCAGGTGCTCCTTTAGCAAGGGTCCAGAAAACATAGTTTCCTGTTCACAAAGTTAAAGAATACACACTCAGCACAAAGGAAAACTCTCTAAGTTAACTCTCCTATATATCTGTCTTTGTGTGTATGCATATATGTGTGTATATATACATATATATACATTTATATGTGTGTATATATATATATGTACATATATATATATATAAAAACTAACTTTTTTTGCAACTTTTACCCATTCTTTCACTGTTCTATCTTCTAGGGTGAAACAGAAAAATATTTAATTCTTTTATTGTTTTGTTGATCTCTAGACTTAAGAAAGTGATGGACAAGAAACTAAAGCAATGCCCATCAGTTGAGGAATTGCTGAACAAGTTGTGGCATATGGTAAGGCTTTGTGTTTTTTTTCTATTAAGCTGTTAATTCTCCTTCTAAGTTTTTCCTCCAGAACTCTCATTTCATTTCTATTTTCTTTTAAAAACTCTTAATTACCATGTGAACTGGGATGACCTCCAGGAATTGATGTAGAGTGAAAGGAGCAGAACCAGAAGAACCTTATACACAAAGACAGATACAGTGTGGCACAATCGAATGTAATGAACTTCTCTACCAGCAGGAATGCAATAATCCAAGACATTTCTGAGGAACCTATGAGAAAGAAAGCTATCCACATCCAGAGAAGGAACTGTGGGAGTAGAAACACAGAAGAAAAACAATTGCTTGATCACATGGTTTGATGGGGAAATGATTGGGGATGTAGACTCTATGTCTAAATGATCACCCTAATGTAAATATCAATAATATGGAAATAGGTTTTGATCAATGACACATGTAAAACCCAGTGGAATTGCGCATTAGCTATGGAAGGGGTATGGGAGAAGGGGAGGGAAAGAACATAAATCATGCAACCATGGGAAAATCATCTTAATTAATTAATTATTTTAAATTTAAAAGCAAACAAAAAAACTCTAAATTAAGCTCTTGCTTCATTTCTTCCAGGTCTAGTTGATCTTGTGTTTAAGTTATGCTTTTCTTTTAGGGTTTTCTTGTAGATATTATGGCATTCTTTTCTTTTTTCCTTCCTGAAATTGGACTTTGAGCTATGGTCAGGCTTTTTAAATTTCTGGAGGTAGTATTGAGTTCCTAAGCTATACTTTTTAGTGCCCTGCGGCTACTTTCTCTGGCTATTGAGCACTATGTTCTTTGAGTAACTCAAGTTACTTCAAGTGAGTCAGGGACAGCTCAGACCATGGAACCACAAACTTCCAGTGCATCCTAAACTGTCTCACTTAGAGTAAGGTCTAATCATTGCCTTCTTTGTCTAGGCTTTGCATGCAACAAGCTAGAAGGCTCCATATGTTCAGAGCTAAAGGTTTGCCCTTGGTCTAAACTCCCTGCCTCAGTTGCTCAGCTGCATGCTCCTGACTGGTTCTATGGATGGAAGCTTTAATCCTTCTTCAATGTCAGAGGGATATGGCCACTGGCTTGCTTGTGTTTTCTGCATTAGAACTACATCTACTCCTTGCCCTGGCACACAGCTGAAAATCTTTTTGCTGCAAGGTTATGAATGATTTTCTTGACTGACCCCCTCTCTAGTACCTCTTCTAGCTTTCCTCCTGGGCTGAACAGAACTGGAAAATCACCCACTACATTTTCTCTTTGGATTTTCCAGGCATCATGATGGAATTCTATTGTGCTATAAGAAATGACAAATGGAATGGAATCAGAAAAACCTGGTAAGATTATTATGAACCAATGCAAAGTCAAATAAATAGAACTAGGAGTTCATTGTACAAACAACAATATCGTTGCAATGATCATCAGTGACTCAGCTACTCTGATCAATAAAATGATCCAAGACAATTCCAAAGGCCTCTTGATGAAAAATACTATTCACCTCTAGAGAGAGAACTAATAAGCTTTGAGTACTTTTGAAGCATACTTTTTTCACTTTTTAAATTTTTCTTGCTTTTTTTTGTAACATGGCTAATTTGGAAATGTGTTTTGCATGACTTTATATGTATAGTTGATATCATACTACTTGGCCTTTACAATGGGTGGGGGAGGGAGAGAATTCAGAACTCAAATTTAAAAAAAAATGTCAAATAATTTTTCGAAGGATTTTTATAATCACTACTTGGTTTCTAGATCTTAGAGTATCTAGGAGAGATCTGGGCTATACACCTTCCTCGTACTCCACCATTTTTGTACAGCTCCCCAGGGCTTTAAGTCCCAAGGTAGGAATCTCTCACTGAGATCTCCCTCCTCAATCCCCACTCAAATAATTAAGTAATAAATACCCTTGGAATATAATTGAATTAGCTAAAATCTACCCAACTTTATTATCTGTATTGAGAGAGACTGCTTCATTTTTTAAATGCCATTTAATATACACAAGGACACTGGAACCCAACTATTAGGGGTATGAATGTCACGGGTCAGGCAAATGACAGTCACACTGACTAGAGTAAGAAAATCTTGGTTTGTACCCTATTTCTGACAGTGGGCAAGTCACACTCCTTGGGCTTCAGTTTTTTCATCTGTAAAATGAAGATGTTGTCATATGAAGATGAAGATGATGGCCCCTGAAGTCTCTTTCTGCTCCAAGTCTATGATCCCATGTAAATCAGGAATTAGAAAATGAGAAAGACATTAAAAGCCTTCTCACTTCCCTCAAGCATTTAGGAATAATTTTTCTTGTCTTTTTTTCTTCCCCCCACCCCCTTTTTCTAGCTCACAAAGTTCATCTCCTAAAGCCCCAGTATCCTCCTTGCCAGTAGCCGATGTGATACAGAGATTTTCAGGGCGGTTCTGCCCAAATCACATCTGGTTAACCAAAAACCCCCTCTCTTCCTTTGGCAGCCCAAAGCACAGACAGTCCTCTTAGCTGGATCCCAAAGCAGTCTGTGTTCCCTGACTTGTTCCAATCTTCTTTCATTCCTGGTCTAGGCTTAATCAATTTCTTCATTCAAAAAACATTTAAAAAGCTCTTACTATGTACAGATTCACTGCTTCCCTGCCCTGACTCTTAAAGCAGGGTTTTCTCTTCTGGTCCCCAGATTTTACATGGGTCCTGCTGTCGTCCCCTGGCTGTTGGTGGAGCAGATCTCTTCCAATGCTGAGTTTCTGCTGACTTATGACCTGTTACTTGGGCTCCTCTTTTGTCTCTTATTTGCTAGAATCCAGAGCCATTTGATCTTTCTTTAAAAGTTACTTAAAAAAATTTTTCCCCTCAGAATTCCAGAATGCTAGAACTAGAAGGGACCTTAGGAAGTGTCTTGTCTGATTTCTACCTTTTACAGATGGGGAAAGTGAGATTCAGAGTGTACCACCCAATTCAACAATATTCCCTCACGTTCATGTTCTCAAATTGTTTAGTCTTCCTCTAATCAATGGCCATACAATGTTCTTTGCTTCTATAAAAAGTGTTGCCATAAATGTTTTTTTAATTTGAAAATTTTTATTTAATTAATTTAGAATATTTTTCCATGGTTACATGATTCATGTTTTTTCCTCTCCCCTTCTACCACCCCCCCCCTCCCGTAGCCAACAAGCAATTCCCATAAACACTTTTGTGCATATGCTTTTCACTTCCTTGGGATCTATGTTGGGTCTGTCTATTTTTCCTCATCCTGCTACCTACCCCACTCAATATCTTCTCCAAAAATATAAATATGTAAGTAAATGTGTAGATATATACATATATCTATTTCTACATATCTAAACACATATACATATATACACCTATTTGTGGAATTCCTCACTGACTCCTTGGTATGGCAGAGAGGTCTTAGGCATTGCTTATGTCACATACTGGGTTGATCCAATTTTCTCTTTTTTGGTAAACCAACTTTCAGATATAATTCTCTGAGGGTAATATTATAGGGTTACACATTTCTCTCCTGATCTTCATGTAATTTGGATATATTTTCCATCAGCATAAGATCTCAAGCATTCAGTTCAATGTGGTGATGAGAGAAGTCGAGGGAGAGAGTTACCACAGCAAGGGAGTGGTTGAACTGGACTGAGAAGTCCAGTGTCTGACCTATTTGTTGGTTGCTAAACCCAGAGTGCCACGTGGCCTTCGTTTTCCTGCCCGTCCCATTCTTTTTGCTTCTCAGCATTCTCTCTGGACTGATCTCGTGGTTGGCTTTGGAGTTCGTCTCTACTTTTGGCTGGTGATTTGTGCCAGCTTCCTGTTCACCCTAACTAGAAAATGGGTCTCTCCTAATCCTCCTCCTACCCTCCTGCCTCCTGACAGCTTCCATCCCGTCTCCTCCCTCCAGTCCTAGTACTTTAATTCTCTCATTAGCTGCTTGGCTTTGGACTATTCCCCAAAGCAAATTTTTGCTCAAATATTTTCCATCTGAAATTCATGTTTGGAAAAGAAAGCATCTTACAATGGAGAACCTTTAGCGGGGTAGGATAGAGTGAGGGTATTATTGGCAAAGACAAGTTTGTGTCTCCAAATCACTTTCAAAAAGAAAAACAACAACAAAAGTCCTTCATCTCAGGCAGCAGTCCCAGTGCAAATCTGATTACAAACTAGGAGACTGGTGCCAAGCTGAAGGCCAGAGAACGACTAAAACATGGACAGGTGTTTGTGGTTGGCACTGAACACCATTCAGTTTTTTCAGATCCTCCACTAATTTACAGCTGACATGAAGCCAGAAGGGACCACAAATTCACCAGAAGACAAAATTAGGATATTCAAAAAAATCTCAATAAGCTAAAATGATATGTTGAATTTAACAGAGAGAAAGTTAATAAGAATAAATGTAAAGTCTGATTCTTAGGTTCAAAAAATCAACTGAATGAACATTGGATGGAGAAGATATGATTCCACAAAATTTCATTTGAAATGAACTATTAGGGAACAGGAATTCTTTTTGCCTTTCCTTGTATCCCCAGAATTTAGCACAAGGTCTAGCATATAGTAGAAACTTAAAAAGTGATTTGTTGACTTGATTTGTAGTGGACAGAAAGTTTATTATGAATTTAAAAGTTGCTGTAGAAAAAAAATGTAAATGCAACTCCAGGCTACCTTAGTAAGTGCATATTATAGGAGCTAGAAAAAAAAAGGTTTAATAACTGCTTATGTACACTGCCTGGGATCACGTCAAATTCAGAGTATTGTTTTCAGTTTCCAATGCCACCTTTGAAGAGAGATATTGCCAAGTTGGATTGCTTTTAGGGGAGAACTGAATCCAAGAAAAATGATGAGGGGACCTGAATCTACAATGAAGGACCAGGTAGAGTTTAGCTTGGAGAAGAAAACAATTGAGGTAGGGGAAAGTAGAAATAACATAATAACATCATTTAAAATAAAAAACAACAAAACGACCCTTACCTTCCATCTTAGAATCAATACTATGTATTGGTTCTAAGACAAAAGAGCTAAGGTAAGGGCTAGGTAAAGAGGGTAAGGGACTTGTCCAGGTTCATACAGCCAGGACATGTCTGAGTCTAGATTTGGACCCAGGACCTCTTGTCTTTCTTTAGGCCTGGCTCTCTATCCACTGAGCCACCTAGCTGCCCCCCAATAATATTCTTAAAATATCAAAGAGGGTTATGATTTATTCTATTTAGCTTTGGCAAGGTTGACCTAGGATTAGTGAGTGGAGGGCAGATTTTCTTTCAGTATACAGAAGGACTTCCCAACAGTTGGACTGCTGAATGGAGAACAGGTAATTTCATGAGGTAGTGAGTTCTCCATCACTGAAAGTGTGTAAGAAGAGACTCACACATTGGGTAGAAGTTGGATTACAGGACTTATAAGGGTCCTACTGAGTCTAAGAATCTACCGTTTTCTGAGTCCAGGCTTCGGGGCTACTTCTAAGCTGGAAAATGGCCTGAGGTTATCACATATGTCTGCAATCTAATACCACAAGCTCTTGTGGGATGAAAATGAAAATGTACTTACTACATAATATGTGCTGGCTGCTGAATGAGCCTCTCTGACAACTCTCTGTCCCAGCGGAGGTCAGTTCAGGATTTTGACCTTGGCCAACTCACCCCAACTGAGCCAGTCCTCCTCACTTTGCCCCACACCCATATTTCTGTGCCCAGAAGCTCTAGAGAAAAATAGCATCTACCATCCCAAGTACATTCTTCCTTTGACTTAGATTTGGGTGGGGCGCTTCATTTCCCCCCCACTTTCCCAAGTTGATTTCAGGGAAGGCGAAACTTCCATATCCTGTGGCCAGAGGACAGAGCTGTCCTTGCTGGCAGCATGAGCAGCCTTTGCCTTCAGGGAAGGGGAAGGGTCATGTTTGGCAGCAGAGGGGAGTAAGGGAGGAATCTTAAAGCAACTCCCAAATGGAGTTCCCAAATAATATTCCATCCTGGAACAGAGATCTTTCCCAAGTGGCTCAGCTCTCCATTACAGTTGCTCTCCATTTCCCTCTTCTAAACAGTAAACACAGGTACATAGAATCCTTCCTTTCTGTTGGCTTCAGGGGGAGAAGAGGACTCTTTGAAAAGTGGCCCAAGAACCCAGAAGCCCCCAGTGTTTTCTCCTCTTTCTCAACATTCCATGAAAAACAAAGATGAGCAATCAGCTTCATCACAGGTTGTCATGAAGAGAGGGTGAGAGTGGTAAAGAAGAAAGGGTGTAGATGGGAGGTATCATCAATGATTTTTTGGCTTTGTGAATGACAAAGCATTCATTAGGGCCAGGCTAGGTAGCATAGCAGATAAAGTGTTAGGACTGGAGCTGGGAAGACTATTTTCATGAGTTCAAATCTGGCCTCAGATACTTACTAGATGTATGACCTCGGACAAGTCACTTCACCCTGTTTGCCTCAATTTCATCATTTGCAAAATGAGCTGGAGAGGAAATGGCAAATCCCTCCAGGATCTTTGCCAAGAAGACCCCAAATGGGGTCACAAAGAGCCCATTTGGGGTCTTCTTGACTGAACAACAAAAGTACATTAGAAAAGATAGTAGGCTCTTAGAATACCAATGTATAAGACAGTCCTTCGCTCAAAGAGCTTACATTCTACTGGGGAAAACAATTCATGTCGGGAAGTGGTGGTCAGGAAAAGAAGTCACAAGGATGATGAATGGAGTTATAGGAAGACTGATTGAAGCTGCCTTTCCAGGAATGGCAATGTTGATTTGATTATTATTCCAAGAACTAAAAGTGGAGAGAGGTGAGAAGGGGGCTAGGAGGAAAGAAAAGATAGAGATGTTGATGCAGAGCATGTAGTTGACTAGGAATCAGTGGGAACAGGGATACGGTGGCTTGGGCTAGAGAAAGGAAACTCACCACTCAGGAGACCAGAACCCCCCAGATAGGGGCTGGAGTGCAAGGTCAGAGATGAAGGCTAGAGTGCAAGTGCATGGCATGAAGATGGCCAGGGAATGTAAGTCTATCACCATAAATCTTTCTCTAAAACTAACTACAACCAAGACATAGATTGATCAAAGGATGTCCATAATCACTTCGCAGCTCTTATTATATGTTTTGACTGTGAGATTTGCCGATTCTTAATGCTGTGGACAATGGATAACATACCCCTTAGCAGTTGGTTTTGGTTACCAGATAAGTTTCATAAGCATTACACATTATGTGTCACGAGGCTTTTCTTGACTAATTTTCTGGGCTCGTGATCATCATATACACACACCTTTTTTCTATGTCAAATGACCTTGTTGGCCCAAGTGTTTGTCGAGTTCAGATACAGATGATGCCAAGGTCATCGACTGTATCCCAGGTCATCACCAGTCATCCTAACTTTTGTCTTGGGTTTTGATGGCTCTGGAAAAGTAAGGCTGGAGACTGCGCAACTCTCACTTAAATCCAATTCATGCAAAAGTCAAGACTTCATCCCATAGTGTCATTGGTCCTCTTTGAAAATAAAGGACATGTTAAAATTGTTTCTACATACATGTAGAAACTGCAAATAAATAAATAAGTTTTAAAATAAAGAAAACAAAGGAAGAACAAAAGTTTTCAGGGTAGCTGAGGCCTCTTTGGGAAAGCAAGTGAAGCCTTTGCCTTCCTGGGAAGGGAAAGGTCATGGTCTGACAGCAGAGGGGACTGAGGAGAGGAATTCTACAGCAATTGACACAAATCAAGTTGCTTCCAAATAATAACCCATCCTGGAACAAAGATCTCAAATGAAGCAGGGACTGAGTCCCCAGAGTGGAGCCTAAGAGATTGTCGAAACAAGCTCTCCTCTAGGTGGGGACATGAGCCAAGAATGAGAAGTATCTCTAAAATTGTATGCAGGTCCTCATGTCAAGAGAGTTATTCAAATACCAGGGCTTCGTTTTTCTTCCCAACAAAGGGCCCTACATAGTCCTTAAGAAACAGGTCACACACAAGGAAGCACATTCATTAGCTGCAAGCTACACTAGCCTCTAGAGAATTCAAAGCCCTCCACTGTCACTGAAGGACATCTTTAAAGTCTCAGAGACTTTCAGAGATCCTTTGATCCTTCAAATGGAATCCTTTGATCCCCGTATGAGAGAATAAGTTACTTGGCTAAGGTAAAAAAAACCTACATGGTGGCGGAACTCTAGTTGTTTTGCCTGCCAGTGATGTGTTCCTTTTCCTGTACTACCACATGGCTTCCCTTTGTCCTCAAAGGATTAAAAAAAATTATTATGAATATATATGCATTATATATGTAAATACACACATATAATACCTGTGTTGTACATGAATATTATATATACATACATATAAACATATATGTGTGTATATAAATATATATGTAATATAAATGTAGATTATATATAATCTACATTTAGGATTTAGGAACATAGATATCCTACTCCTGATTCTCCAAACTCTTTACCATTATGTCCCAAAGCACTTCCCTTCCCATCCTAAAAGCTGCCTTCACTGACCTTGCCAAGGAATGGATTGAGTATGGGAGTCACATGGTCAGATCTTCACTTTAAGGAAAACTAATTTGGCAATAGGGTGCAGGATGGATTGGCCTGGGGAAGGACTTGAAGCGAGCAGATCTGTTGGTAGGTTGTTGCAATAATCTAGGTGAGAAGTGAAAAGGGACTGAACTAAGGTGGTAACTGAGTGAAGAGAATATTTCAGATGAAGGGGAATGATGCTGTTTAAGGGGAAAAAAAAATCTTTATTTTTACTGACCTCTACTGAAATTGTGCATTTCCTTCAATCATTAGTGAGGGTCACAAATATTTATCCTGAAAAAGGGTCCAGAGGCTTCAGTAGACTGTCAAAGGAGCCCATGACACAAGTTAAGAATCCCCGGGCTCAAGGAACATCCAGGTGAGGATCCTTTGAGGGAACTTTCTAGAATTCTTTCTCTCAGATGTTATGCCTGGTTAGAACTACTTTCACATACGTTTCTCTTCCACCACCACCCCCATTCCATTCACAGGAAATATGCCAGATTTCCCCCTTCTTATTCCCTTTCCTTTCAACCTATGCTTTCTTTCCTCCTTAATCTTACTCCATTCTTTTCTCTCTTAAGCTTAGTTTAGCGCCCACTTATAATCTAAAGCAAAGGCTGGGCCTGGTGGCGTGGGAAAAGTCCCAGAGGGAAAAAAAGGGGGCCCTCCCCGACCATCAGGAAGGGGCATCATGAAGGGGTGGCAGTGTAAGAGTGTTTCCTCTTGGAGAGCCCTAAAGATAAACGTAGCCTCCTTTACAAGGGAAAGTAGGTTTCACTCCTTCCTTTTCCCTTCCTGTCTGTCAATATTTTTCAACTTCAGGTGTGCTTCCCACCTGTCCTCTTAGATCTTCTGTGGGCTGCCCAGGGCAGCTGCCTGGGCTATTTTTGCAGCCCTGACCCTTCTCAAAAGGGGGTCAGCTCCAGAAAGCAAGTCCATTAAAGGCAATTTTCATGTCTGGCTCTCAACCAGTTTTAGTTGTCTTAAAAGGCCAATATATTCTACCCCAGAAAATGGCTGAGGGGCTGCATGGGGGCTTAAAAAATGTATATAAAGTTTTGTTTTCCGATATCAGTGGTTCCAACAAAAACATTTTAAAATGCTGCTAGGCCCCTGGTTTAGGGGATGAAGTACTAGCTAGAACAGTCTTCCAAATATCTACTTGCCTTGGCCAAGATTCCCAAAGGGAAGGGCCCAGTCTAATTTATCTTTGAATCTCCCCTGGGGTCTAGCTTAAACACCTTATTTAGAGTGGGCTTTTGACAAAAGATGTTTTTATTAACCAATACTCTAGGCAAGTCCTCTGCTGTTAAGGGAGGTAATAGATAGAGCCCCACGCCTGGGGTCAGGAAAACTCATCTTCCTGAGTTCAAATCCAGTCTCAGACCCTTAGAAGTGACTCTAGGCAAGTCACTTAGCCCTGTTTGCCTCATTTTCCTCAACTACAAAATGAGCTGGAGAAGAAATGGCAAACCACTCCCGTATCTTTGCCAAGAAAACCCCAAATAGGGCCACAAAGAGTCAAACGTGACTGAAAAGACATTCTTGCAGAGTGGGGTGGTTGCTAGAGTACTCCACTTGGAACCAGGATACTTGGGTTCTAGTTTTAGCCATGCTTCTTAGTAGTGCTGTGATTGGGTACAAGTCACTTAAGTTGTCTCAGCCTCAATTTCTTTACCAGTCAGGCTAGGGGGTCTTGGCTTTGTCCTAGAAGCAATAGAGAGAGCCACTGAAGATTTTCCTGCAGGGGAGAAGAAGTAGTCAAACCTATGCTTTATGAAGATCATTTGGTAGCTGTGTGAAGGAGGAATTGTAGACTCCATCACGAAATCCTCTATTTGGATTTTCACGTTCTGCATAACCTAGGGCCTTTCTACCTTTCCAGTCTACTCCCACTCCAGTCTACTACCCACTCCCCCCATACTCTCTGATCCAGGGACACTGGCCTCCTTGCTGTGCCTGGAAATTTTCACTGGCTCCCTCTCATGCCTGGGACTCTCTTTCTGTCTCCTCATCCCCATCTCCTAGCTTTCCTGGCTCCCTTCAAGTCCCAACTAAAATTCTACTTTCTGGGAGAAGCTTTTCTTGATCTCCTATAATGCTAGTGCCTTTCCTTTGTTGATTATCTTCAATTTATCTTGTCTATAATTTATTAGATATAGGTAGGTGGCATAGTAGATATTGCACCAGGCCTGGAGTCAAGAAGACTATATAAATGCTTTCCCTCTGCCTCATTGTTTCATTTGTAAATAGCTGTCTGCATGTTTCTCCCCCATTCGAATGGGAGCAATTTGAGAACAGGGACTGCTTTTTGCCTTCTTTGTATGTGCATAGTACCTGGCAAACAGTGGGTGCTTAATAAATACTAATTGACTGACAGGAAGTAGAGAGGACAATTCAGAGGGCATAGGGGAAGTCCAGGAGAAATAAGGTGAGTTTTTGTGGCCATATGGATATGGTGAGATGGGAGAGAGGTGATATGAGAGGGCAAGAGAGTGACGAGTTAAAGATGACTCTGAGGGAGCTCATGACTGAGAGCCATCATTTTCTAAGAAAAATAGGCCAAATACCTGCTGGGTGTTTGAGTTGGAGAAAAAATGTTTGCAGGGGTCAAGAGAAGCTTGAAAAGAGAAGAGAATGTTTGGAACAATTAAAAGGACTGTATGGCTGCCTAGAGCAGTTGATGGAAAGATGGTATAGAGAGTCTTCATAAAGAGATGGCCTCGGGTTCATATTCTACTTCTGACTTACTGGCTATCTAACTCAGGGCAAATCACTTATCCTCTTATTACCCCAGGCAATTCTCTAAGACTGTATGTGGCAAGTAATTGTCAATTTGTCCCCATTGAGGAAATCTCCACAAAGGAGTTACCTGCATCAATGGAATCACAAAAGGACTGCCAGTGGACACACTGGGTACAACTGTGTGATTTCCTCCATTGGTATTCAGAAACCCAAGAGGACAAGAAGAGAAGGTGGAAGGTCCATATAGGAGGGATGTTTGGAAGGACAAAGGGCAGGAGACTTAAGGTTAAAGTTGAACTGGTTGACTGTAATTAAGGAAGGGAGAAAAGTAATGCTAGAGAGTAAGGGTGATGGACTGAGAGGGAATAAGGAGGAGTGGAGTGACTTGAGGTCATGGGACAGAGAAAGAGCAGGACTCAGGCTGGGAGCTTATGATCAGAGGCAAATTTTAGGGTTCAGCATCATCATAAGGGTAGCACAGTTAAGGATAATGGTTAGATTTTAGGCATCGCCAAACCTGTGGGTGAATGAAAAGTTGGGAAGGTCAGGGGCGTTGAATCTCAAAGGAGGAGAAGTTGCTGAGAATGGTGATTGAAAGACTAAGATGAAGAATGAAGGGATGTTTTTAATGATGGGAATGGTGTCCAGAGGGCACAAGTGAAGGGCAAGAGACAGAGGATAGAAACTGGAAAGGAGAGCTGAGGAGAGTGGTGATAATGGAGTTTGGACTAATAGCAGGAGAAGGGTGTTTTCATACCAACAGATTGACTCTTAAATAACAGAGGTCTGGGCAGGAGGAGGTCGGTGTATGTTAGCTATAGGAATGGTGAACTGGGACTCCCATCTTCCAGGGCCCTTTGAAAATGGAGGGTAGTGTGAGTCTGTTGTGTCTCTCCAAATGTCAGGCATGAAAAGACCATGCCAGGAGGGAAATCAGTCTAGGTATAGATAGATAAAGCTCTTGGGTGAGGAGGAAAGATAAACTGGAGCCGGATTATGAAAAGTTTTGAATGCCTAACTAAGGCATTGACTTTGTTGGGTGGAGAGTCAAGCATAGTTCTCTATAGACTGCAGAAATACAGACACAGGATAAAACAAAAAGGAATAGAAATGGTACTGAATTTGTAATTGGCAGGCCCAGGTTCCACTTCCAGGACTGCCACTTACTCTTAGTGCGTAGACACTTGGGCCAATTATTTTGCCTCTTTGGAATAACTCGACTACCACTGACATTCATAATGATGGAGAAAGAAATGGCTGAATTTAGTTGGTGATTGCAAGGACAAGAGGGAATGTGAAATACTTCTTGGACTTGTAAACTTGATCTGCAGGGCTCAAGGTCAACAATGAGGAAGGGACAGAAGAGGCAAAAGCTAGTAGAATAGGGAGAATGTAGGCCTGCCTTTATCTACACTCCTGTATGAGAATGATTTAGTCATAGCAGTTGGAAATCCTTGCCCAAGACAAGATACTGACTGGGAAAAGTACCGGCCATTAAGGGTTCCAGTCTGTTCCAGATTCCGAGTCCATTCCATATGCTGTGAGTTCTGGGATAGGGGGTGAGAGAACAAATTCCTAAATATCTAGAAAGAAGTAGTTAATAGCATCTAATGTAGAGAGGGCAAAGTGAATTACTGGAGGGGGAAAACAGTGAAAATAATGTCTAGGAATCCTAAAGAAAGGTGCTACAAATGTAATATTGAGACTATAGGGTAGAGTTTAGGGAAGGGAAGAGAGAATGAGAAAACAAAGCTTGCAAATGAGGCCTATTGCCTGCCTGCAGAAAATCCAGGGAAAAAGGAATCTGTATTTTAAAGTGGATTGAACCCTCATTCACAGGATTTTTAATACTTGAACCAGAAGACTTTAGGGACACAGGTAATTTAGGTTTTTTCTTTTAATTACACTGCTGCTGATTGAGGTAGGGGTTTCAGAAGAAGCAAGGGATTTGACAAACGAACCATTTGTTTTGAAAAAAAGATTTATGAGAAAGGGATTTGGCTTTTCCGAGCCATAGTTTAATACAGAGGAATGGGAGCCTGGGATGGAGTGAATCTAAAGAGGGCCAGTAAAAATACATTTGCTTAGAGATTTGAAAATCTGAGCAAGAAAGTTTTCAATTTAAAGTAGTGAGGAGTAGAGAACAATTTCCAAGTTGGATACCATAAAGGGCGACTGAGCAGATAAATAGTGAAATAGTAATTCACAGTAGAAAATATCAGGGATGAGGGGGGATAAGAAAATTTGTAGCCTCATATATCTTTATAAATTCATGTATGTGTGTGAATAATAATGTGAAATGGAGATATTAAGGCTAAGAGGTAAATTCTGCCTCACAAGTACCAATGACTTTCAGATGTGACATGCCTGAAATATAAATATGAAAGGGTTAAATAAAAGGAATAGTAGAGTAGCACTGTAGATTAGGAACAATACTCAATCAACAAGCATTTATTAAGTGCCTACTATATGCCTGTCACTTTTAGGATCTGAGGAATCAAAGACAACAGTACCATTTGAGTTTTCATGGGAAGAAATCCATAAACCTGGAGGGGGAAGAAAGACGGAGAACATTTGGTTGAGGGTAAAAGGAGAGAAATAGAAGCAATATTGGGGGTGGGAACAAACAGCACACCAAACAGGGGAGAAATGAAGGATAAGAACATAGGAGAGCAAACGTGTAATGAAACAGGATATTGCAGCAATGGCCTTATGCCTTTGTGCTCTATCTACTGGGCCACCTAGTTGCCTCTAACAAGCTATAACCAGGATTGAACTCTTTGGGTATTTGTTGAAACCACATCAGTTTTTGGCTTGGTGGGAGCTGAAAGAAACCTCCATAATGATTCATTCTGTCTGCAAGTAGAGGAGTATCTTAGGAAGCATTGGGTTTCTCTGCACTAGAGATTATAGTTAGACTAGAGGACCACTTGAAGGGATGATGTCAAGGACATTCCTGGTTGGATATGGGTGGGTCTAAATGAGCCATGAGCTCCCTTCTAAATTTCTCAGATGTATCTGATCCCCAAAATAGCAAGACTCACTTGGACTAGGGGTGAGTTCTTCTGGAATCCAAGACCTCAAAGAAATGACAAATTTGTTTTACTGCCCACACTGATCAAGAAACAGAGACATTGAATAGGAAATTTTAGACAACTGGTCATCAGTCTCTGAACTCTTTTCTTTTGGTGTGCTGATTTACTGTCTTGAATAATCAAGAAATAGACACTGTATAGTGACCTATGGGTCATCAATCTTTGCACGTGTGTGCATTAGCTCAGGTAAGCAAGTATTAGGGCAGAGATAGGGATGAATGGAAAAGCATACTTTCATATTTTACAGATAAAGAAATAAAGGCACAAAAAGGTTTAATCATTTGCCTTGTTTGCACAGGCTCACATAGCCAGTACTATACAGGTTTGAGGTGGGATTTGAACTTAGGCCTTCCATATTTTCCCACTTTTGCTTCAAGAATCAGTTTACGTGCCACCTTTACAAAGCCTTTTCCTGATTTCCTGTTCCACCCCTCACCCCTGCCCACCCCACGCTAAAGCTCTCTCTCCGACTACTTTGTATTTCTTTTTTATATTTTCTGCCAGTCTTCCCTGATAGAATCTAAAGTCCTTGAGAATAGAATTATTCCATTCTTTGTTATATCTCCAGGGTTTAGCACGGTGCCTGGAACATAATAGCTGCTTAATGTGTTGAATGATACAGTATATGATAAAGGATATTCTAGGTGCAAAGGAAGACAAAAACACAGAATTGTTTTTCAAGTTGATTTTATTAGTTAAAAATAGACACATCAGATTCTGGCCTTTGTAATTCTGGCATCCCAAGATCATGCTGCTTCACCTCTTTAGCAGCAATGGCACAAGAGCTTTTTATCTCACTGTAGCTGGTGGAATTAATAGATGATGCAATTATTATTGATTTATATTCATAAAGTAAGGTGTAGTTTTATAATCCTCTTTTGATCTAATTCCTCTCAGAGAATACTTTCCTTAAAAGTAAGAGGAAATCGGCTCAACAACTTCCATTAGAGTGGTAAAGAATATATCAAAAAAAGTGAGGTAGGGAGAAGGCAGTGTGTAAAGGGAACCCCTTCCTCCCAGGGTTATGAACTTTCTTCTCATCCGACCCATCCCATTAGCATGGCTGGAACTAAGGGTTAAGGGTCCAGGGCAGAGAGACTTTGATTGGTTCCTGAGATATGATAGACCAGCTCAAAGAGACAGGAAGGGATGTGTAGAAAAGGGCTAGAAAAGATGAGACCATAGAGAAGATCAAGGTCTTTGGTGTGAGTTTTCTGGGATTGATTCTTCTACTCCATTCAGCATTGGTGGCTCAGGCAGAAGACACCCTCATGGGCTGGTAAGACTCTTGCTCAGAAGAGACTATTGAACTTCTACATGAGATTGGAACCTTGCTGGGGAGTGAGCTGAAATTCTATGTATCAGACTTTAGGGTGATAGGCTGGGAAATGATTTTCTACTTCCTTCCTTATTTCTTTCTTATACTATATTTATATTAAATTAAATTGTTAAAAGCTACTGTCATCCTCATGACTTGAGTTAATTTTATGAACGGTGACCACAATTTTTAAACTAATATTATTTAACAAAACCAATTTCTAACTATTATATGTAGCATTTTAATTATTACACATTACATTTATTTTCATTATTACAGCAGAAAGGCGACACAAAAGGAAGAGGAGTGGGGATTGTGGGAGCATTGTATCTCCTCTGCCTGAAGCCACACCTCACTGGCTAACTGATGTTCTAGAGAATGTCAAAAGGCCTTGCTCTCTGGTCAAGTGGTTGAGATTGGTTGAGGGTTAAAAGGGTTCTGAGTTCTTGTTGCAACGTGAATATTTACAACAGCAGGACCAACCCCGAGAGAAGAACAAGGAATAAAGAGGTGAAATACTTTGTCACTTTGTTAAACTGCATCTAAAGAGGAAACTTCTTTCTTGGAGGGAGGGTGGGAGGGGAGGAATATGCCTCACTGAAATAAAAAGCTTGAAGGTCTTATTAGCCAAAGAGCTAAAATTCTCGGTGTAGGATGGATATTAGGTAGAAAAAAAATTCATCCACTTACCTCCTATGATTCACCCTTATTGAAAAGGCGCTCCTCCTTCCTGAGGCTCCAATGGAAAAGAAAACTGAAACTCATTTTTACAAATAAGAATTCATTTCAGACTAAGAATCCATAAAAGCCTGTGCCCTTGTACGAGGTTGGTGTCCTTGTTTGCAGAAGGAAACATTCTGAATTCATTAAAAGTATGTTGGAAAGACAGAATTTGTAGAAATGGCCACATCCTGCCAAATTCATGTCAGTTGTCAAGTTTACATGACATTGTCGTAAGGCACTCAGAGGGCTTCTACAGACATGCAAAGAGGCCAAAGACTTTATTTGTGATCCAATCTTGTAAAGTAAGCCAAGTCACCTTATATACACTGACATCTGAAAAGCAAAAAAATCACAGCTGGTTCCTGGCTCTAAAGCCAGGAGAATACTGGAGAACCTTTATTTTGTCACATACGGGGCTTAGCAAGTCCAAAGTACCAAGCCAAATGAAGGTAACTGGTTTATTTGATGACCCTTATTACAAATACATTATTTTAAACTGCAAGATGTAACAACACTGTCTTCAGTCATACATAGGTGCATAATCCACCAAACAGCAGTACATCTGCTAAACATTGAAAAATAACATCCCCAAATATCAATTCAAGTTCAAGAACAATTAAGAAACTAAACTTTTTTTTAAAAAAAAGTATGCTTAAGACCTACAAGTAAAACCAAAAATGAAAAAAATGACTCCAAATTAAATTTCAAGCCATTTAAAGGTATCATGCTTATTGAAGTGAATCGAACGACAAATCTTGACTCACATTTAAAATGTTCTACTGTGATTCTGAAATCCCTGACAGACCCTAGTTCACTAATCTCATGTAAAGTTATAGCAAATGCTAAATGAATCTGTCTCCTACCTAACTTGGCTCATCTTTACCGGTTAACAAAACAGATGTGATTTCTAAAAGTTGTTAATGGTCTTTGTAATGGCAGTGCCCAAGGCTGCTTTGGCTTAGTAAAGTGCTATTTGCTGGACTGAAATGTAGTTGTTTATGCATGTCAAAATGTTTCACAAAGCCAGCTGGGTTCATTTCAGCTCCACTTACAAAATAAGTATTGGCCAATGAAACAGGCCAGGGCAGAAAGACAAACTTGCCTTGCTCTGCTGTCCGCCTGCCCCCTCACCCCCAATCCCAAATGTGTTCAAGCTCCTGAAAGATTGACACAAACCAAACTCTTCCACTAGTCAAATAAAGTGAAAAGGTCCAAAGAAATGGAAGGAAAGATGGGGGTTTTAAATCCCAGGGTTAAAAGAGTTATGAGTATTGGTTGCAGTAGGAATATTTACAATGGTAGACCCAGGAAAGTGTTAAGCATTAGAAATCCTGGAAAATATGCTGTTAAAAAAATTTTGGCCCTGGAATAAATAAAATCCAGACTTAGTCTATTAAAAATATCAAAGTGATCCACTATGTGCCAACTCCATTTTATACTGTTATGTTTGTTATGCAGAAAACCCATTATTGAAAATAATACTGCACTGATTGAATTATCAAAAAATATTTCCCTTCCATAAACTGTTGTGCTGTGATGCTATGCATGTTTCCTTGTAACAACTACAATGCATGCACTCCTATTGTAGGATCCTAGACTTTTAGAGTTGGAAGAAACCTTAGGGGTCATCCATTGCAGTCTCACTTCCCTGATAGATGGTCCCCTGGCCTGTGTTTGAACACTTCCTATGGCAGAGACTTCACTACTTCAAAGGGTGGGCAGTGTGGATAGCTCCTACCAGACACAACTTTTCAAGTTCCTTTCTACCTTTGAACCTATGAATCTCTTGAGAAAGCCTTTCCGGAGAGCAAGCCACCCTTTGACTTTCTCCAAAATTCTTGGGGAAAGCAGAAGAAAATCCTTTTCCTTTCCACATGACAACCCATTAAATATTTGAAGATGACAAACACAACCACCCTTGGTCTTCCCTTCCCTAGACTAAGCAAGAAGCAGCTTTCAAATTTTCTTGTATTTTCACTGCCATAAACTGTTAAACTTCCCTCTTTTTTTAAACTGTTCCATATCAGTTGACTATTATCATGCTAAAAATATATTATTGCACTCAAAAATCAAAATACTGGCATTTTCACATTATACATTCCAGAAAAGAAAAGCTATTGCTTTCTCTAGGACTCAATGCTCAATTATCCTTTCTAATTAAAATGGAATTGACTAACAATGGATATTTAGGGGGGGAAAATGGAACACCTAAAGCTTGCCAACAGTTGGGGGCCAGGGCAGGGTTAGCAGATAAAACTTTGGTAATGAAACACACATGTTCTCCGAATATGACTGAACTTTATATTTAACAGTATTTGGAACTATTGAAGTTCCCAAGTCACAAGATTAATTAGGTCACGTTTCAGAGGGGAAGCCACAATCTGAATTTCTGGTGGAGTAACTCATTAAACTGAAATAATTTAATTGCTATGTAGAATTGTGGACGTCAGATTTTTTTTTTCCCTCTACTCTTTATCAAATGCAGTGAACAAAACAGCAGACTGGCTATATGTATATATGCCAGACGAAAGTCTTCCAGGTGTTATAAGTTAGGCATCTTTAGAAGCTGTGATTCACAGGCGCAGAGTGACTTAGAACTGGGAAAATCTTGCTCAATTTAATCTTTGGTACGGTCCCAATAACCACAGGACCTGAAGTCTAAACATTCCACTCCAGGACTTTGAGCAAGAAAACCAAGCCATAGGATAAACTAAAAAAAGAGACTGTTTTATTGTGACATTTATGACATTGAGCCCTTGTTGATAAGGATCATTATGGGTACTCTTGGCACATATTACACAATATCAAGATGTATGGTGGGCACTGAGGGTCATTTGATGGCTGAGAATGTTTACTGGCCCTTCCTGACCTCAGTGCAATTTTGGGTAAGTCACAGACATTTCATCATTAGGTTGGTGTATAGTTAACAAGTAGTTGGTCTTAATAAGCACCATTATAAACCCTCACATTTAGGGTATTATTACTCTAGTTTACAAACGCTTCAATGATAAAAAATAGCACGATTACAGTATACACACACTTAATTTACATGTACTGTATTATAGTCATAACTGAGATAAGCTACTGAGCTAACTTTGGTTGACTGAAATTAATGAAATATTTAAACTGAATAATTGCAATTTGGCTTCTAAGTTGTGTAAATATTACAGTGCATTTATAAATCTAGTTTGAAAATTTACTAGCACCAAATAGATATTATAAATGGCTGACCTAGTATGTTGTAGTTGGAAAAGCAAAATTTTAAAAAAAATTTTTAAAATTGAACAGTCCTTCAATTGAAAGCACATTCATGTACCTCTGCTGAAAGGATGACATGTCTCAGCATCAATGGCCAACTTCCAATGGAAATATGTCCCGGTTTTCAAGATTCAACATATCATTATACATCATGCCAAGGCAGCTCAGCTACACTCATGAGAAGCCTGAGAAAGTGGTTGTTTTGAGCTAGGGTATTCATCCTGTACCTTGCTTATGTAATAATACAATAGTGCTCACGCATACAAATGTACTCGTGAAAGATTGTACCTATGATATGGAGAATCTGACTGGGAGAAACATTCAGTTCTACCTATCTATCTTTGTTGTTGTTGTTTTTTTTTTTTTCATTATTTGGTCTTTGGTTGGTGAATTAATGAAGCAAAATCTGAATTTTCATTTTCAGGTTATCACCCAGTTCACCACTGAGGTAGTCTTTGTCATGTTTGTCTTCTAGCTGGTTAAGTTCCTTCTTTTTATAAAGAGGAATACTACTGATTTGTAATGAATAGGTTCCAGCCACTGGCTTCTTCTTTGAGAAGTGAAGATAGCTTATGCCTTCCTTTTGGTTGATTTTAAAGAGGCCATCTTCATTCCCAGATTCAATTAAATATCGATTGTGATTTGTCAGAGTTGTAAGGGCTGGAAGGAGTTCCAGAATCCGAACTTTGTTACTGATCGAGGAAACATTGAAAACAAAGACAGCTGTCTTCTCAACGTCCCAACTTGCCAGACTCACTGGGGCTTCCATCTCAGGCTGATCCTGAATAAGGACACATTATAATTAGTTTCTTCTGGTTGTTTTTTTTTTTAAATAAAACTCAACTTAAAAAAAATTTCTCCTTCAAGGAGATCATTAATATCACAATAATATGACTTTTATGTGTACAATAGGATGGTAAGTTTGTAGATTTGGAACTGGAAAAGACCTTAGGTACTCTCTAGTTCAATCCCCTCATTTTATAGTTGAGGAAACCAAGCAAAGAGAAGTTTAGTGACTTGCACTAAACTTGGTCACACAAAGTCAAAGGCAGGGTTTGAATCCAAGTCTCTCTTGATTTCAAAGTCAGTGCTCTAACCAAAACGCCATTTGCCATGTTGAAAAAAACAGTCAGAAAACATTAAAACTTGGCCTAGAATAATGGAAGATCAAACCTGATCCCTTTATTTTATAGATGAAGAAACTGAGGCTTACAGAGACCAGATGAGTTACCCAAAGTCAGACACAGTTATCTGTAGAACTAGGGAACTGCTTTTCCCTTGACCATCATCACAGTTTGTATTTTTTCCATGTAGAGATAGAGCAGAGGTAAAACCTCATGATATTAAAATCACGAACCAAACAAGGGATAAGCCAATGTAAAATCACCCATAATTAATTGTGCCTTGTTTGAAAAATTCATCATTTTTCATTTCATTTAATTTTCAAAGGGCTACCTCAATCTCTTTTTATTGAAGCTAGGTTGCTGTATGGATGCCTACTCTTAACATTTTATTCACTCATTCAAAACCGTTCATCCTAAATATGTACACACATAATGATGATCCTCCCACAGTCATACTTCCAACCAAATTCTTGCTCAGCTCGCTGCACTACAGGGTGAACATATGTACTGGATTATGTGGCCCCAAGGCCAGATGTCTTTGTGTCTGAGAGTTGACTATAAGGCTGCAGCAGTTGTAAGGCGTAGGAAGCCAGGCTGCTAGAGCTCAGTGTTATTTTTGCCCTCCATCCAACTTTCTCCACACACTCCACATGGCTCTTTTCAGCAGAGCAACCTCCTGCGTCCAGGACTTGGCGTCCTCATTTGGGACACACGATGTCACCTTTCTACTCTGCCCACCTGTTCGCACTCTGGGCAGACTTTGGGTGGGTGTTTAACGTTCTTGTTTGGCGAGACAGAGGAAATGAGCAAGTATGTGAAAATCTTCAGATGACCACTCCCTAATAGCAGCAAGGAACTTCAGAAAGCCCCACAGAAACTTGTAAAATGCAGTCTAGATCCTAGGGAATGTTGAAATGTCTGATTAAGGGGTTGGGTTTTCCTTTGGCAATTCCTTTACACTTTAGAGCATCTCTGTGGGGAAAACCCAGGACCCCAGAGGCTTTCCCACAATGGGAGAGTTCAGACAGGAAAGAAGATCTTTTTGCACTTACTTCTGCATCAAGGGCATCTGTTTCATTAACACTTCTCCGTCTTCTGCCTCTTTTGGGATAGCCATTGATTTTACATTCATAGCAAGCTTCTGGTGAGAGTGAATTGTCATCCACTTCTCCACTGACAGGAGCCTCAGGTCCTCGGCCCATGCCCATCCCAGAAACACAATGCCTGGAGAGGGAAGCAAGGCAAATAAATTCTTCAACAGAACCACAAGAGAAAGGATTAATCAAATGTTGAGTTTAAACTAAGCATGAATCCCTGAACTGTTAAGAGTCAATCTAGATTGCACTTGTGGATTACCACCCTTTCAGACTGTCTTCCTGCCCCAAGAGCTACCATATAGAGATTATTTTGCTTGACTCATGATCTCTGGGAAATTCCCTGTCTCCCTGAAGTTTTTGTCATTTCCTTTCTACTGGCCTTATTTCATTTATTTTTCTATTGCATTATTTTCTAAACCTAATATAGCAAGCAGTTGGCAGTTATCATTAAAACAGAAGGTGGAGGAAAAAAGGGAAGTGAATATGGGAAGCATTGCAGATTGGTGACTTTTTCCATGGATTTCAAGGTTCCCAGGAACCAGTCTTTCTCTTCCTTTTATACAAAAATTTGCACTCACTTGATAGAGTGACTTTCCATTAGAGGAGAAAGGTGAATTAATACTTTGGGATACTATGCAAGGAATTATTCATCTAATGAGCAAGGATATTGAACTAGACAACCTCTAAAGTTTTAGGATTGCAGACTGAGAACTAAAAATGACCCTATAGGTCCTCTAGACTAAACTTAAATTTACAGATAAGGAAATTGAGGCCCAGAAAACTTAGCACAATATTTCAATATTCGAAGGATATGCAAAACACAAGTCATAAGTATCAGAACTGAGAGTCAAACCTAGGTACTGTGACTCTTAACATAGAACTCCATCCATTACATTAGAATCTTGTAATTATGTGAAAATTAGACATTCCCAGAAATTTCATTGGGAGACATTTGAAGAGAAAGCATTGGAGAGGTAGAAAAAATAACTAAATTCACTATCTCTCTTTATTAGGAATATTTTCTAGCTTTTGACACCTTTCTTTATTTGATGGCTAGGTGGCACAGCCAATAGGGTGCCAGGCCTGAAATGAGGAAGTCTCTTCTTCCTGAGTTCAAATTTGGTCTCAAACATTTAGTAGTTGTGTGACCCTGGTCAAATCACTTTACCCTGTTTACCTGTAAAATAAGCTGGAGAAGGAAATGGCTAACCCCTTCAGTATTTTTGCCAAGAAAACCCCAAATGGGTCATGAAGAAGTACACACACTTGAAATGACTCAACAACAACTTACTTGATTTATTTCAGTTTTCTCAGGTGTTGCAAAAGATGCCTTAAACATGCTTCATCTTTCAATAACCAGTCTAGCCATAGGACTTCACCACTTCTCTCCTAATCATCGAAAAGGATCAAGTACTGGATATATGGTTTGCTGACCCTCTTAATCCATACCAGACATCAGTCCAGAAAAAAAGAACCTTTTGAGCCCTGATTCTCAACAATGCAGTAAGCTCTTGGGACAGAGCTGCCCTGAGATAAGATATGAGTATCTCAAACACATCAGGGACTAGATACCTGTCTGCCATTGTGCCTGCTCCACTTTATTACTCTCCATTTCAGGGACTGATAATCAAAGCAATAGAACCATTATTACTTGGAGGGCTGTTCCAATCTCCTCTCCTATGGTTCAACCCAGAATGAGCTGCAGGCTGCCAAGGTCAAAGCTCCTTTCTCCCATTGACACTCCCTAGATCCCTCATCTATTTATTCCTCCCACATTTCTATCTCACTCTTCCTTACTTCTCTATTGTGTCTTCTATTCTATTGTTAAGTGTTCTATGTAATATCACTACTACTCCTGATACTTTTTACACACACACACACACACACACACACACACGCACGCACACACACACACCACACACACATACAGTGTTTTTAATGTATATATGTTTGTCTCCCTCCAGGAGAATCTTTTATAGCAGGGACAATTTTATATTTTCTTTGTAATACTATTGCCTAACATTGTGTCTAGAGTATAAAAATGTTTCATGAACTGGACTGAAATGAAAAGGAGGAAAGCCCTCAGGAGATTATCTACTAATTTGTATGATTCATACTAATGAGTCTCACAACTAGGTATAGGTATAATATACAATTTAAAGGTATGACATATGTATATAATTAATTCACACATTATGGTTCATATATAAACATTAATATTTATAGTAATGATCAACCCAAATTCTGCTTAAAGGAAGGAAAGTAGTTAGGGTGATTCAAAGATGTGAAAAACACAAAACTCAGATTTGTGCTAAGCAGAATGAATAAACATGTATCCAAAAGGAAAGTAGTTCAGTGGCTTTTCAGAGTTCTAAAAGCATTTCACATATTGATAATAAGAGCTATCTTTTGAATAATGCTTTTGAGGTTTGCAAAGCACTTTACAAATAACTATCTGATTTTATCCTTACAATAACCCTGTGAGTTAGGTACTGTTATTATCTCCATTTTGCAGATCAGGATATGCAGGCAGATCTGATTTAATTTACTTGCTTAGGTTACACAGCTAGTAAGTGACTGAGTCAGGATTTGAACTTATGTCTTCTTGACTCCAGATCTAGCTCTCAATCTACTGTGTCAATTTCACTTAGTCAAATTCTGAAGCTATTTTAAATATATATCACTAACTTGTTCTAAATCCCTACTGATTAGAGAAATACAAATCAAAGCAACTCTGAGGTAACACCTCACACCTAGCAGACTGGCCAATATGACAGTAAAGGAAAATAAGAAATATTGGACGGGATGTGGCAAAATTGGGACACTTATGCATTGCTGGTGGAATTGTGAAATGATCCAACCATTATGGAAGGCAATTTAGAATTATGCCCAAAGGGCTTTAAAAGATTGTATGCCCTTTAATCCAGCAATATCATTACTATGTTAGTATCCTGAAGAGATAAAAAAATAGGAAAGGATATGTTTGTACAAAAATATTTATAGTTGTGCTTTTTTTGGTGGCAAAAAATTGGAAAATAAGGAGATGTCCCTTGATTGATAGCTGAACAAACTGTAGTATATGATGGTGATGGAATACTATTGTGCCATAGGGAATGGCAATTTCTATAAGAATTGGAAAGACCAACGTGAACTGATGCAGAGTGAAATAAGAAGAACCAGAAGAACACTATACACAGAAAGTGAAACATTGTGGGATGATCTAATGTAATAGACTTTGCTACTAATAGCAATGCAATGATCTAGGACAATTCTGAGGGACTTAAGAGAAAGAACACTATCCATCTCTAGAGAAAGAACTGTGGGAATAGAAATCCAGAAGAAAAATATATAATTTATCACTTGTTTATATGGGTATGTGATTTGGGGTTTAGGCTTTAAAAGATTACTCTATTACAAAAATGAATAACATGGAAATAGGTTGTGATTGATAATATATGTGGAATTGCTTGTCAGCTCTGGTTAGGGGGAGGGAAGGGGGAGGAAGAGAACGTGAATCATGTAACCATGGGAAAATATTTTTCAATTAATTAATTTATATAGATGTGTGTATATATATATTTATATATATATAAAACATATATGTACATACATCACTACTATCTGCTTTAATTATCTGAGCTCATTCTAAATAACCTTAAAAAATAATTTTCTGTATTTGTACAGGAGATTCTTCCTACATCTCACAGATAGAGGGAATTATTTGCAAATGGGTAAGTTGCTACACAGTGGTCATAATACTTGTGTGTGTGCATATGCATTATTTCTTCATACTTATTTATGCCATACTTATTGTATTAAGTTTCTATATTTAAGGGAAAATTGAGAGAGGGAAGAATAACTAGGAGCAAAGACTACAGAGAAATCAAGAAGAATGAGGACTGAAAAGGCCATTAGACTCAACAACTGGGAGATGACTAGTAACTTTGGAAAAATTGGTTTCAAGGGAAAGGAGTAAACATTTATCTAGCACCTACATACCATGTTCTAGGCACTGTGCTAAGCAAGTATTTTTTGCAAATATTACTTCATTTGATCCTTGAGAGGTAGGTGCAATTATTATTCCCATTTAATTTCCATTTTATAATTGAAGGAATTAAGGCAGGCAGAGGTTAAGTGATTTGCCCAGAGTCACATAGTTATTAAGTATCTGAAGTCAAATTTGAACTCATCTTTCTCATTACAGATCCAGAGCTCTATTCATTGGTCCTAATGCCTCATTCTGCTGAATGAGTTTGAAGCCCAAATGCATTGGGTTTAGAATCCAGTGTAAAAAGAGGAAGTGGAGGCACAATTTGTAGATGCCTTTCTCAAGAAGTTTTGCCACCAAGGGGAGGAGAGACATAGGGAGATAACCATTTTTCCACACTCCATTCCCTCTTGAAGTTCAAGAGGGATGCCAGGAAAGCGATTTGTGCTTTGCTATTTCTTCAACAATCTCCCTGCTGTTCCATAGCTTACAAATTCCTTTCTTTATCCTTCTATATAAACCATGTGACAACAATAATGTAAGAGTTTCACACTCTATGTCGAGATGCAGACACATTTAATAGAGTCGCATGTTAAACTTAATGAAATCTGATTTGGTAACCTTGGCTTCCTTTCTCAGGACCCCATTTCCAGTGTTTCTAATGTCCCAGGAGCATCTTTTTCAAGAAGCATGGCTACCAAACCCATTGGCCAGTGGCCAACTCAGAGATCCTCAATTTCAGTTGGGAAAATGTTTCTGGCAACAAACTTATGCAAAATAGAAAGCTTCTGAAGACTGGACACAAACATCTGGGAATCTCTGTCTAGGCGCTGTCATTTTGTGGGATGCTCATCAAACAAAAAAAAAATACTCTTTCACCTTCAATTCCATGAACCCACTTGATAACAGTGTGTCAAAAAACCAAAGACCACCCGGGTATGAATAATCTGGTGTTTTAAACAAAAATGTCAGTGTTCCCAGTTTAAAAATAAGAACTCTGAGATCTTTCTTCCCCATCAAAGGCCAGCTAAAGTGCAAGGGAGGACTTTGTCTTTACACTCTTTAAGCCTCGGGTTCTACGGCTTTTAGCCTATGGTTTCTTTCAGTAGGGAAAAGCCTTGTGGACCTACTGATTTCATCCTCCAGACCACATAAAAATAAAATACAAATTAGTGAAGAAAAATCTCTCAGTTAACCCACGGTAGCTATCATTTTAAATATTCATTTCTACAATTTCTAGAGTAGTTTTAAATCATAAGTGGCAAGCAAAACTTAAAATCTGCTTACATTTTTATGTAATCATAGGATGGTAAGATCATAGATTTGGAGCTGGAAGGAATCTTTAGGACAAAGCATCCATTCCCTTCATTTTATAAATTAAACTGAGGGAAATTAAATGATTTGCCTGCGGTTGCAGAGCTAAGTATCTGAAGCAGAACTCAAATTCAGGTCTTTCTGATGGAGTCTGTCTGTGATTACACTAACTTAAATGTAACTTTTGTACCAGCTCAAAAGATGCTTAAAATGAAAATATGTCTTCACTTCAACCCATCAGAGCATGTCATAGGCAATCAATGCTGGCCCCGAAGAAGACATGAACTAGCAAATGTGCCGCCTAACCCCAGCTCTGCTTTAGGCTGGTGGTCCATAATGATTTGAAAAGTGGAGCATTCTATTACTGAAATAGGGGTAGGGAACTTGTTGTACCTAAGATGAAGAGATTGGCTCTTAAACTAGTTCTTCCACAATAAACTCATAGAACTGGACACTCTGGGTTTATTTCATCAGGATGGGAGTGAGAGGATGTCCAGCTCACTAAATGACAGAGGAGTGAATGCTTACCCTTGGCCAATCCTGAAGTAGCCTGGTGGACAGCCACACAAGTAGCCTCCTTCTGTGTTGGAGCACCCATAGCTGCAAGGGGCCTGTGCTGAGCCACATTCATTGACATCCTGGCATCCTCCACTAAACTGCTCATACTGGAATCCAGTGGGACACATGCACTTGTAGCTTCCCAGGGTGTTGTGGCAGGAGGCTCCTCCACATATGTGTGCACTGAGGCATTCATTTTCATCTGGAGGAAAAGCAGCAGAGACTTTGTGTTTTTATTGCAGTCATATTTCTGGTGATTTGGTCACTGACTTTAAAAAAAATTCAATTCTCTTTATTTTTTGTAATTCCATGTAACAGATGAAGGAAAAGTGGTGAAGTGTGAATTTAAATAAATAATTATAATTTATATTTTTTACATTGATTTTGTTTGCAAGAAAATATTTGAGCTGCAGGCCCCCCCGTACTACAGATAGAAACTTCTCTACGAATAGTCTTCAGACAGAATAGGAGTTAGTGCCACCAAAAAGTGTTCTGCTTCATGGAAAGGACCTATAACACTGACAGATCATTGGCCCTGATCCAGTCACAGTCTCCAAATTCATCATTTGGGGGAGCAACTCATGTGGACAAGAAACCTGGCAACTCTCCCTGCAGGTGCTCGAGCATTTAACTCTTTGGCAGCCACAGCTACCGAAAAGAAAAAAAAAAAAAAAAAAGAAAAGAAAAGAAAAGAAAGAAATTTCTTACCCCAAAATTCCTTGGCAGTTAAAGTGATTCAATGGATATAGTTTTATCAATGGAAAATACACTAAAGAAAACATGTTATCATGCACTTTGCGGCTAGACCACTGGACCTTTCTATATGTCTTGCAGTGGAAACCCCCTTAATGTAGGTTGTCTCTGCTTATAAGAATGTAAACTCACTCAGAAATGTCTTTATTTTCTACTTGTATAGCCAGTGCTTATCACTGTTAGTTTTGGAGATCACATGTACTTAATCAATGCTCATTCAGTCATTCCAAGAAGGAATGGTATATTTCTTTGAATGGTAGTTTCTATTCATTTGAAATGAATATTATTGTCTGGCTCTAGCAGGAGGAAAATACATCTCTAGCTGTAAAAAAAAGGTTGCTCATTATTTTTTTTGTTTTAATATCATGTTTATATCTATGAGGAAAATTCATATGGCAATGACTTTTAATCAGGTACCCATACAAGGGATAAGAAAAAAACCTGTCTGTGTCTCTTGCTGCTGGTGTATCAGCTTCCACACTAACCCATTAGGAAGGCAAGACTGGTTAGAAGTAGTGGGGAAAGGGGAGCAGGAAGTAAGGGATTGGGGAGGGGAGCCTTTCAAATTAGACATGGCATGAGGAAGTTCTGGGGGTAGAGTTAAGTTAGTGGAATAAAGCAAAGGAGCTCAGAGTGGCATTGAGAATCCTCTCCAACCAACTTAAAAATAACACCCCAAAATGAATACAAGTGTGAAAGAACCAACAAGGAAACAGAATGAAACAACTTTCAAGAAAAGAAAAACTCAAAAGGTAGGCAGAGAACATCTGGGGCCCTGGGGTGAGAGGAGAGCAAGGAGTGAAGAACAAGCCAAGAGCAAGCCATACACCTCCCATCCCACATCAGCTGTCCCAGGTTCTCTCAGGTTCGGAGCCTAAGCCCAAGCCAAGATCCAGACCCTGAAACCCTGCCTAGGCAAAGAGGGGTCCTACCAATCCACACCCCTTGAAATTCTAAACCTATGGGGAAGTATGGAATCCCAGCCCTGTGCTAGAGTGGGTTATTTTGTGTGGACCCAGAGCAAGGCTAGGGGTCTGGGTCTGGGCTTGTAGTGAGGACACAGATCCCAGTTTGGGGTAGTTGGTAGATTCGAAGTGGGTCCAGATCTTTTTGCTAAAAGCTCAAGGTGGAGCTCCAGGACAGGGCAATCAACTGTGTACCTGATTAGATCAAGTACACCAGGAGACCAAAAACTTATACCTTAGCCTGAGGCTAGAATTTGAGCAGTTCCTGACCTGATCAAGCTCAAAGTAAGATCAAAAGCTTATGCCAAAGCCTGAGGCAAGTCTTTAAGCTATCAGCATCTCAAGAATTAATCAAATCAGCAGGGGGATGTGGCTCACAGAACTCCCAGCCCTCAGGCCATCATACCATATTGGAAAAACTGAAACTGGCAGAAACCCAGGGAAAAAAGCTAAGGGCAGCATCAAGGAAGGACTGAAGTTTAAGAGGGTACTGGAACCTCCCAGAAAACAGTCTATGTATAAAAAAGATAGGGAAAATGCATAAACAACAATAAAAACCACCTAACTCTAAAAGAATTTTTATGGAGACAAAGAACAAGGTACAGACACAGAGGAGACAATGAAAGCAAAGCAAACACAAGCAAAGTCCAAAAGAAAAATATGGATTGGACATAGATTCTGGAAGAGCTCAGAAAGGACTTAAAAAAACAATTAAAAGAGGTAGAGGAAAAGTGGGGAAGAGAAACGAAACAATGTAAAAAGAAATGAAAAAGGAGAACCAAAAGATGATGGAAAATCAGACCTTAAAAAATCAGAGTTAAACAACTAGAAACTAATGATTTCGTGAGAAACCAAGTAGCAAGAAAACAAAATCAAAAGAATGGAAAAACAGAAGGAAACATGAAATATCTTATTGAAAAATTAGACATGGTATAGTCACTCTCCTCCCTCAGCTGGTTTCCAAATGCATTTGATTTTGACAATGAGAATTTCATTCTGAAGCATTTACAATGTCCTTGAACATACCAGTTTTATAGTCTTCATTATATATATATATAAACTCAATAAAAATGTAGGAAAATTTTGGTGCTAAAAAGACACTTGCTCATTGGAAGGAAAGCTACACCAAGTCTGGGCTGCATTATCAAAAAGCAGAGACATCACCTTGCCAAAAGATTCCTATAGTCAAAGTTATGCTTTTTCCATTAGCAATGTAGGCTATGACAGTTGGATGATAAGGAAAGTTGAGCACCACAGAATTGATGATTTTGAATTGTGCTGCTGGAGGAGACTTTTGACAGTCCATTGGAGGGCAAGGAGATCAAATCAGTCAATATTTAAAGAAATTAATTCAGACTATTCACTGGAAGATAAAATCCTGAGGCTGAAACTTAAATAATTTGGTCACATAACGAGAAGGCAGGACTCAGTGGAAAAGTCTCTGGTGTTGAGGAGGATTGAAAGCAAAAGCAGAGGATGAGATGGAGAGACAGTGTCATGAAAACAATGAATATGAACTTGGACAGACCTCAAGAGATGGTGGAGAATGGAAAGGCATGATATGCTGACGGGGAAAGAGTTGGGCACAACTGAATGACTGAACAACAAGAAAAACTTTATCCTGTAGTACTTGGCTTATATAATTTATGGAGAACTCAGATTCTCCACGTTCTTTACAATGAAAAAAAATTTCACAACTAAAGTAATGACATTCATGAAAGCTGCTTTCTCCATGTTCCTTTTCAAAATGTACCTTTCTGACAAGGACCTGCCCACACATACCTGTTAATGTCCTAAGGAAAGAGCCTACTACACTTATAATTTCTCTCAAAAATCTACAAAACATTCTCCAGGCCCTCCTTTGAAAGCCAGGTGGAAGTTCTGGGGATGAGTCAGTGCCTTCTGGCATGTCTGTGCCATCCCTGAAGAGGCCCCCTCTGTGCCAAGACATACCTCCTGCCAAGTGCATCGCACTGTCTGCAGAGTTGAGTGTGGTATGGTGAAACTTAAGGGCAAATTTCAGTGTATATGCATATACCCTGCTCTGGGGAAAATCTATAAGAGAGACAGACTCTGCCAGTCTGGGGATATACCTATTAAATCTGATGGTAACAAGCTTTTTTAAGCCAACATGAAGACTGAAGGCTCTGGGTCTCCCATTCTTTTAGAATAATTATTTCACTTTAAAATCCACAATGAACTTCAGATTGTCAGAAAAGCTTTGGTGGTCAACAAACATGCTGTTGAGATAATTCTTCTGATATACTACCTACCTCCTGCCATAAAGAAGATAGATAAAAAGTGAAGACTTTTTTTTTTTTTTTGGACATGGATAATACGGGAATTTGTTTTGCTTGACAATACATGTTTGTAACAGGAGCTCTGATTTTCTTTCTTTTTCAGTAGAGGTAGGGGAGGTGGGAAGAAGAGAAGGGAGATTTTCATTGATTAAAAAAATAAAATTTAATTAGAAAAATAAATGTTTTGACTCAGTTTCAAGGGAAAATGTGGCATAGAGGCAAATTTAGTGGATTTATGGGAATATGGATTTTCATTTGGGCTTTGCAAAGCTATTTGACCCTGGGAAAATTACCTAATCTCTCTGAGATTCCTTTTCCTTCTTTGCACAATGGAGATGAAAACATATGAACTATTGACCTTTAGTGTGCTATACTGGAATGATTCCTAGATTTGAATCCAAGATCCCTGACTCCAAATCTAAACCTCTTAACACTGTGTCTTGCTGCTTCATGCAAAGGCTAAAGTATTCCTCTTCGTCAGATATGATGTTGGAGGGATCCTTTTTTTTTTTTTTTGTCATAAATTCAGAGGACCACAGATTTACAGCTTAGTTCTCTCAACTCTTGGATACTATTATACTACAAGACCATAGTTAATTAAAAGCTGTTATCAGTGTTCACTTTGAATTAAATCCAAACTTTAAAGATTTAGGTCTGTACCAACAGAGCTAAAAGGAAACTCAAGGGATCACTTCTGAGTCTTATTTTAAAATTCTGTACTATAGAGATAATATTTGATTCACGTGCTTTGTAAAGCTATTAAAATTGATTTATAAACACCTACTTGTACTCTAATTTGATAGGTGGATTAGATTTGGGGCATTAGGGATTATATGCAATCAGGGAAATGCTATGGATATTATATTCCACCAGAATCCTTGATAAAGACAGCATTCTTATGAAAAAGATAGAGGAATATTAATGGGTGATAGTTTGGCAGATGTGGATATCACTAGATGGATGGCTGAACTAAAAAAAAAAAAGTAATTATTGAATTCACTGTTAATTTGGACTGAAGTATCTATTGAAATAAGACAAGGAGAAGCCCTTTGCCTTATTCAGTACAGTGTTTTCATTTAAGGCACAGACAGCATGATTATAAGACCTGTAAATGACAATAAGCTGGGAGGGATAACTAATTCACTGTATAAGTCTAGATTTAAAAAGGTCTTAATTGGCTAACAAAGTGGTTAGAATCTAACAAGATGAAACATAAGGGTAGTGAATTTAAGTTTCTATACAAGTTCATAAAATCCACTTCACAAGTACAAGATAGAGGAAGCTTGTTCAAAAAACAAGTCCTATGGAAAGGATCTATGGGTTGTAATGGGTCAATATCAGTCAACATCACAATACTGGCCAAATAATTAGGTTCTTAGACTTCATTAACAGAAACAGCATTCAAATAAAGAAGGTGTTCATTGTCTCACTGTGCTCTGCCTTGGATAGACCACATCTGGAGGGCTATAGTTAACTTTGGTTGCCATATTTAAAAGGGGTATTGGCACTCTAGAGAAGATTCAGAAAATTGTGACTAGTATGTTTAGGGCACTAGAAACCATGCAATGTATTGAATGAATTGAGGTGATCAGCCTGGATGAGAGAAGACTTAATAAGGACAAGATAAACTGTCTGTTTTTAATTATCATCTCAGGGGCTTTCATGGGGAAAAGAGAGATTAGACTTGCTTTTCTTGGCCCTAGAGGACAGGATTAGTTTGGAAGTTGCTAAATTTTCTTCTGTCTTGATATAAAGGAAAACCCTAAATAATTTGCAGCTGTCCAAAAATAAAATGGCCTGCCTTGAAAGATGCCAAATTAACCTTTTTTTGGAAAGCGCTCCTAGTTGTCTTTTTGGACAACTTTGTCTTCTTGGACAACTTTCCTTTTTCACTAGGTATAAGAGCAAATTACCAGATTGGGGGAGGGGAAGTTATAGACATATCATTTCAGCAAAGCATGTAAAAATGTCTCTATGAATTATATTACGTATGTCTTATAGTTTTCCACCACTGAAGCCTTCAAATGGGGCCCAGAAGACCATTTGAGTAGGACTTGGACAGGAGGATAGGGGAACAATTCTTTTTCAGATATTGGTTGGATAGATGATGTTTGAGGTTCTGTCTAGATCAGAAACTCCATGAGTCTACAGAAAGAAAAGTGGATGAGTCCTGTCCAAATGGCCATCAGAGCCAAGCTATTTACAAGATCAAAAATTTCAATAATTAGAACCAGAGCATTCACTGAAACTATACATGATGATAATGAGCAAAGGCATTTTAAAAGAATGTTAAGAAAAACGAAAAATCCAAGCAAAGAATTGTGAGGGTTAAGTTTCACCAGAACTGGTTATCTCAGTCATTTCATTATTCACCATGTGAAATGAAGACTAGTCAGACAAAAGATTAAAAAATTTTTGACAAATAAAAATATTGACTGCCTCTTCATATGGAGCATAGAAAATGCTTATGAAAGAGTATGTGAAATTGTGACAGTCTGTGAAAAGGTGATAATTTTAATATTAGTGATCTTCTAAACTGGAAAAAGGTGCTTCCAAAATTTGGGAAGGAGCTCAATTAATGCTCATTTTTTTGTTTCGTTGTTCTCTCAATGTATATGTTCATTTATCCTCTAACCCAGTGATGGGCAAACTTTTTAAAGAGGGGGCCAAAGGAAAGGAAATGTTCATCTGTCAGTCTGTTTCTAAGGCAACTCTTTTGAAGTTTCATTGTATTGTATCCTAATCATTGTATTCGTCAGATTAGGAATAATGTCATCAGGCTGGATAGAACATTTCAGGGGGCAGCATCTAGCCTACAGGCCATGGTTTGCCCATCACTGCTCTAACCCAAGGCAGTTTTAAAGCATGGACTTTTCATGCCCAACTCAAGGTATTCAAAAAAGGGAAGGAAGGGTCTTTTGACTCCCAAATGTCATCTTCAATTTATCTTGACAGAGGAAAAACTACTTGCCCACACACTGGTTCCACTGGTAGTGCTGGAGATATCCCTGAGGGCAGCTACATCTGTATCCTCCAATGATATTCTGGCAGCCATGTTGGCACCGGTGGTTTCCCTCACACTCATCCACATCTAGAAAAAGAAATCACAGATCCTTCAAAATATCAAAAATATCTTAAGACTCCCTGCCTTTCACACCTTTCAATATAGGCTACATTCCAATGGAAGATTAATATTCCTCAAATACTTTTCATCATGCAGATCCTTTATTCAAAAATTTCAGAGGTTCCTTATCACTTATAAGTTAAAATTCCAGTATCCTAAGCTTAGTTTTTCATTGTGTTATTTACTAGAAACAAAGAACTAGTTCTGGTGTTACAAGTCTTGGGTTTTAATTCTTTTGACACTACCTGTATGACCTCATTTAATCTTCCTGTGCCTCAGCCACTTTAGCTATAAAAAGGAAGGTGAAAAGAATAAATGGCCCCTGAGGTACTTTCTAGTTATAAATCTATGACCATTTGGGTCTTTGTAAATATAGTATGTTCTTTGCTTCCAATACAGAAAACGGAAGGTACCTTTTCATTTGGAGAATTGGAATCACCATCTAAAGTGGGCAGTGATTAGCAGAATTTTTTCAACTGTTTAGTGTTTCAAAAGGCACATTCCTTCAGGAATTGGAATTAGAATAAAGGTAGCTATGCACCCAGTTCAGAGAAGCTATATATTAGATTATACTACAGTCTGGTCTCTTAGCATTCATTTTTGCTTTGCTTTAGACAGATTATCTAACCTCACTAAATTTTACCTCTAAAGTCCCTTGCAGGTCTAAACTTATGATTCTGTATACAGCCCCATAGTTTTTGTACATGCAAAATAATGCCTATTCTTAGGGACATATGCACCAGAACTTTTTGGGGGGCAGGGGAGGGTAGGTGTGGGAATGGAGAAGGATAGGAAATTCCCACAAAGAAATTTCCTCTACCAACGCTGATCATTATTTGTTTTGTGTTTTATAGTCTTAGTTGCCAGGTGAGCTAAGACATTTGCCTAGGATGACATAGCTAGTATGTGTTAGAGGCATGATTTGAACCCAGTTCTTCTTGACTTCAAGGTTGTATCTCTATTGACTACATCACGCTGCTTCTCTATTAGAAATGTAATGGGTCAAATTAGAGACTCTGGATATTCAGTTTTTCCTGAATGCTACTTTCCATTGGAAGAAATTTATAAAGAATTGTCCTTTAATGGGAAAGAGTAGGACTTGATGCATCCTGGGAAGCGCTAATCCAAACAGAATAAACTTCCAATAGAGTAGGTTTAATCTTAGTCAGCAAAAGATCTGACACTTTCCCCATAAAATTTTAGTCTCAAATGGCTGTAAGCATGGCAGGTGTCAGATGTTTCATTTCCTGTCCAATGACAAAGGAGGATGACGATTGTCAATGGTAATGATATAAAGGTAATTGAAGTGTAGTTCTGATGCTATTTATCTCCTCCTCTCCTGAGTGGACTATCCCATCTCCTTTGCTCACAGAAGTGGTCATGTCTGTCTGTCCCCTTGCTTACCTTCACAGCTGGCTCCACTCTGATCTAGTGAGAAGCCCCTTTGACATTCACAAGTGAAGCTTCCAGGAGTATTCTGACAAACACCCTTAGCTCCACAAAGGTTGACTTCAGAGGTACATTCATTGTTATCTAAAAGAAACAAGGATGAAAGTGTGAATTTTTCCCAATTCTCCACCAGAGAGTTTCTTCTTCTTTTTTTTAAAACCCTTACCTTCTGTCTTAGAATCAATACTGTGTATTGGTTCCAAGGCAGAAGAAACGTAAGAGCTAAGCAGTGAGTTGCCTAGCATCACACAGAGAGGAAGTGTCTGAGGTTAGATTTGAACCCAAGATACCTCCTATCTCTGGATCTGGCTCTCAATCCACTGAGCCACCTAACTGTCCCATACCAGAGAACTTCAAATACAATAATAACTAAGTCAGCTAGAAAAGCCAAAGCAAATCTGGTGTCTGTCAACAGACATATCCTTTTTTCTGGTTTTAATTTGTCTTCTTGTCCAAAGACCAGGAAATAGTAAAAAGAAAATCTTAAAATTATTCAAAAGTTCTTCCAATGCAACTTACCAATACAAGCTGTATGATGTTGGGTAAATCCAGGTGGACATTTGCACGTAAAGCCTCCAATGGTGTTAACACAAAGGAACTGACAATTATGTTGTTTGGTTGCGCACTCATCAAGATCTGGAAAACAACAAAAAAGTTCTTTGATTTCAGCTCACAACACAGATGCAAGAAGAGAATTTCTCTGAGAGAACTATGGGGAACTATTTTGATTTGCAATGTATCACAACTCCACTATCCAGAATTCATCCAGCAGATTAGCCAGCAAAAAAAAAAAAAAACCAAAACAAAACTAGGTTCTTCAGTCCAGCAGAGGTAATATAATGCATGGTCTTAATCTAGGCCAAGGAAAAACTTTGGCATGTGTGGAAAACTCTGTCTTCTTTAATTAAGGAGGCAGAAATTATAATGTGAGAATTTTTTAAGGTAAAATATAAACTGCAACAAAGACAAATCTTAAGAATTTTGACAAATTTCCAAGACAAATGAGTAATGAATTTTGTCAAAAAATAAAGAGACCCCCAATTTCATGAAATTAATCTTCTTGGTTCATTCCAGTTTGCTTTTTTTATTCTGTCCAAATGACATCATTTTTAAAAAGCTGGTTTCTCCTGGTAAGAATTCTTTTTTAGATGAAACAAACCCGAGCAACCAAAAAGGTTAAGAAAAGAAGAGATCTCCCTTGGCAAGAATAATATTACTGCTTTTTAATAATGTGCTTTTTATGGGAGAATTTTTCATTCAGTCTCATGTCTCCCAATCCAAATACTCTATGCCAGTGAGGCAAGACTCCTTACGGGTCCTTGAACATGCCATTTTCATTCTTGACTCTAACTTTTTAAGGAATTAATAATATCTGCAAATATTTAATGTCCTTCAGTGAAATCTCACAAAGCAGAATTCTATGGACATCCAGGCACCTTTGTGTTTCTGTAATATCCTTTTTCTTTTAAATTTTAATCTATAAACACAATTGGCATGCTCTCAGTTGTGTCAACTTCTGATTCTAGCTATGTTATTTCTCAGCCAGCAATTCTGCTCCAAAGTTCTTGTTCTTGACTCTGAAAGTAACAAATGTGCATCTGTCTATTTATAAATTGGAAGAATCCTCATTATCTTTCTTCCAAACTGGTTTCCCTTATGTGTTTTAGTGGGAAGGCTAGATGATGTTAGCTTTCTGTATGGCTTCTTCTAATTACCTGATCAAATGGAACACAAGATTGCTTCTGTCGGTAAGAGGTGCCTATACTAGAAGAGGGAACCTGCTTCTGATCTTACTACTCCACTTCTCTTCCTATCTCTAATGTTTCCCCTCTAAGTTTTCAAGTCTTTTTCCTGAAACATATATACAATATATATATATATACATATATATATATATATACTATATATAATATATTCCAGACTATAATCCTAGTATTCTGAAGCCAATAGGCAAACTCTTAGGATGGGTAACATTGTTTTCTTATAATCAACAAATATAAAATCATAATGTATCACTAATAGTATTAATAAAGGTTTCTATATTTTTGCTGTTCCTATCATCTGAAATGCCCTTTTCTTTTATTTTGATACCTGTTCAGACCCTACCCATTCTTCAGGCCCAAGCTCAAGTTCTTTTTCCTTCCATGAGGCTTCCCTAGTTCATTTTGATTCTTACCTACCTCCTGATCTTTGATTTCCTAAAGCATTTACTCTCCATCTCAAATGAGACAACATATGAAAAATGCCTTGAAAAACTCTAAAAAAAATGCTGACTATTATTAGATAGATCTTCATTTCACTCCACTTCACTAGACTCTTAGAGGGCAAGAACTGTGTCACGTACTTCTTTCCCTTCTGCCTAGCATGATGCTACCTATACACATAGTAAGCACTCAATGAACTCCTCCTTGAATGAATGAATGAATGAATGAATGAATGAATGAATGAATCAGCTCTGAGGAGCCTACTCCAACCACCCAAAGCCAGGAAAGCTGTCCTCAGGCTGGTCTTGTCCTGCTCTGAGAACCCCCAGAAGCAGCAGTGGCAAATGTGGGTGAGTGCTGCTGCTGCCACACTGGAACCTCCCTGCTCCTGGTCTCCCTCCACCAGTCACAGAAGTGGGGTAGTGGGGAGATCCCAGTGTAGCACTAAGCCCAGAGGAGCACTATTTGAATATAAGGGGTTAATGTTAAGTCTCCTCTGAAGTCCATGGGAATAAAGGATGGGTGGCAGATGAAAGAATAAATGAAAGAAAGAAAGGAATATCTATTTTTACCTTTGCAGCTTCTTCCATCCTCCTGAAGGATGTATCCTTTTGGACATGAACACTGGTAACTCCCTTCGGTATTTTTGCATATGAAATTGCAGGGTTTGGGAGCCTGGTTACATTCATTCAGATCTATTATAAGAGAGAAATAATTTGATTTTTTGATCTAGTAAATTCTTTTCCCAAAGTTATGAAGGAAAAAATAAGGGAACAGACAGGGAAGGGAATAAGAGATATTTAGATAGTGCCTACTATGTGCCAGGTACTGTGCTAAATGCTTTATAAATATTGTTCCATTTGCTCTGAAAAATGACATTGGGAGGAGATGCTGTTATCTTGTTTTACAATAAGGAAATTCAGACAAACAGAGGTTAAGTGATATGCAGGGGTCACATAGCTTGTAAGTGTTCAAGGTCACACCTGAAAACTTGGGTCTTCCTGATTCTAAGCCCAATCTTCTACATATTAAGCAACCAGCTGCTTCTAAATTAAATACAACTTTTTTTGGCTTTCTCCCATTAATAGTTCATATTTGCATTGGAATCACATAGGCGAGATTAAGGGAAGAGTAAGGTTTTTTCAGGCTACTAGGTTTTTTTCTGTTCTTGAACAGACATTCAAATTCTCACTTAACAAAATCACCTACCTACACAGGTGGTACCAGTGATATCTGGAGTATAGCCAGTGTTACAGTTGCAATGGTAGGATCCTCTCTCATTAATACATTCTCCATTCCGGCAAACATCATGAATAACCTTGCATTCATCAATATCTGTGATTCAGTGAAATTTGAATAAAGGAAGAAAGAGAACACAAATGGGAAAATGTCAGTTGTTACTTGGCACCCTGATGGCATATTATAATAAAGAGACTATATTGCAATTCTCAAAAGCAAGTCTGAAAGGAAAGTATAAATTTAACACTTAATGATCACCTAGTTGAAAGGAAAGCAAACAGTATTTTTTAACACAATATTGAATCTCAGATAAATAGGCTAGGAGAAGTTTTTAAAAATAATGTCTTATAAACTTAGGTTGCAAAACAGTAAAAAACAAATTGATAACTGGTATTAAAGATCTTTGCTTCTCTATTCCTATTAGATCTTATTCCATTCCACTTGTTGCTCCATGAGCTTCTGTATCAGTTCACAACAGTAAGCTTGTNGAAATTATAATGTGAGAATTTTTTAAGGTAAAATATAAACTGCAACAAAGACAAATCTTAAGAATTTTGACAAATTTCCAAGACAAATGAGTAATGAATTTTGTCAAAAAATAAAGAGACCCCCAATTTCATGAAATTAATCTTCTTGGTTCATTCCAGTTTGCTTTTTTTATTCTGTCCAAATGACATCATTTTTAAAAAGCTGGTTTCTCCTGGTAAGAATTCTTTTTTAGATGAAACAAACCCGAGCAACCAAAAAGGTTAAGAAAAGAAGAGATCTCCCTTGGCAAGAATAATATTACTGCTTTTTAATAATGTGCTTTTTATGGGAGAATTTTTCATTCAGTCTCATGTCTCCCAATCCAAATACTCTATGCCAGTGAGGCAAGACTCCTTACGGGTCCTTGAACATGCCATTTTCATTCTTGACTCTAACTTTTTAAGGAATTAATAATATCTGCAAATATTTAATGTCCTTCAGTGAAATCTCACAAAGCAGAATTCTATGGACATCCAGGCACCTTTGTGTTTCTGTAATATCCTTTTTCTTTTAAATTTTAATCTATAAACACAATTGGCATGCTCTCAGTTGTGTCAACTTCTGATTCTAGCTATGTTATTTCTCAGCCAGCAATTCTGCTCCAAAGTTCTTGTTCTTGACTCTGAAAGTAACAAATGTGCATCTGTCTATTTATAAATTGGAAGAATCCTCATTATCTTTCTTCCAAACTGGTTTCCCTTATGTGTTTTAGTGGGAAGGCTAGATGATGTTAGCTTTCTGTATGGCTTCTTCTAATTACCTGATCAAATGGAACACAAGATTGCTTCTGTCGGTAAGAGGTGCCTATACTAGAAGAGGGAACCTGCTTCTGATCTTACTACTCCACTTCTCTTCCTATCTCTAATGTTTCCCCTCTAAGTTTTCAAGTCTTTTTCCTGAAACATATATACAATATATATATATATACATATATATATATATATACTATATATAATATATTCCAGACTATAATCCTAGTATTCTGAAGCCAATAGGCAAACTCTTAGGATGGGTAACATTGTTTTCTTATAATCAACAAATATAAAATCATAATGTATCACTAATAGTATTAATAAAGGTTTCTATATTTTTGCTGTTCCTATCATCTGAAATGCCCTTTTCTTTTATTTTGATACCTGTTCAGACCCTACCCATTCTTCAGGCCCAAGCTCAAGTTCTTTTTCCTTCCATGAGGCTTCCCTAGTTCATTTTGATTCTTACCTACCTCCTGATCTTTGATTTCCTAAAGCATTTACTCTCCATCTCAAATGAGACAACATATGAAAAATGCCTTGAAAAACTCTAAAAAAAATGCTGACTATTATTAGATAGATCTTCATTTCACTCCACTTCACTAGACTCTTAGAGGGCAAGAACTGTGTCACGTACTTCTTTCCCTTCTGCCTAGCATGATGCTACCTATACACATAGTAAGCACTCAATGAACTCCTCCTTGAATGAATGAATGAATGAATGAATGAATGAATGAATGAATCAGCTCTGAGGAGCCTACTCCAACCACCCAAAGCCAGGAAAGCTGTCCTCAGGCTGGTCTTGTCCTGCTCTGAGAACCCCCAGAAGCAGCAGTGGCAAATGTGGGTGAGTGCTGCTGCTGCCACACTGGAACCTCCCTGCTCCTGGTCTCCCTCCACCAGTCACAGAAGTGGGGTAGTGGGGAGATCCCAGTGTAGCACTAAGCCCAGAGGAGCACTATTTGAATATAAGGGGTTAATGTTAAGTCTCCTCTGAAGTCCATGGGAATAAAGGATGGGTGGCAGATGAAAGAATAAATGAAAGAAAGAAAGGAATATCTATTTTTACCTTTGCAGCTTCTTCCATCCTCCTGAAGGATGTATCCTTTTGGACATGAACACTGGTAACTCCCTTCGGTATTTTTGCATATGAAATTGCAGGGTTTGGGAGCCTGGTTACATTCATTCAGATCTATTATAAGAGAGAAATAATTTGATTTTTTGATCTAGTAAATTCTTTTCCCAAAGTTATGAAGGAAAAAATAAGGGAACAGACAGGGAAGGGAATAAGAGATATTTAGATAGTGCCTACTATGTGCCAGGTACTGTGCTAAATGCTTTATAAATATTGTTCCATTTGCTCTGAAAAATGACATTGGGAGGAGATGCTGTTATCTTGTTTTACAATAAGGAAATTCAGACAAACAGAGGTTAAGTGATATGCAGGGGTCACATAGCTTGTAAGTGTTCAAGGTCACACCTGAAAACTTGGGTCTTCCTGATTCTAAGCCCAATCTTCTACATATTAAGCAACCAGCTGCTTCTAAATTAAATACAACTTTTTTTGGCTTTCTCCCATTAATAGTTCATATTTGCATTGGAATCACATAGGCGAGATTAAGGGAAGAGTAAGGTTTTTTCAGGCTACTAGGTTTTTTTCTGTTCTTGAACAGACATTCAAATTCTCACTTAACAAAATCACCTACCTACACAGGTGGTACCAGTGATATCTGGAGTATAGCCAGTGTTACAGTTGCAATGGTAGGATCCTCTCTCATTAATACATTCTCCATTCCGGCAAACATCATGAATAACCTTGCATTCATCAATATCTGTGATTCAGTGAAATTTGAATAAAGGAAGAAAGAGAACACAAATGGGAAAATGTCAGTTGTTACTTGGCACCCTGATGGCATATTATAATAAAGAGACTATATTGCAATTCTCAAAAGCAAGTCTGAAAGGAAAGTATAAATTTAACACTTAATGATCACCTAGTTGAAAGGAAAGCAAACAGTATTTTTTAACACAATATTGAATCTCAGATAAATAGGCTAGGAGAAGTTTTTAAAAATAATGTCTTATAAACTTAGGTTGCAAAACAGTAAAAAACAAATTGATAACTGGTATTAAAGATCTTTGCTTCTCTATTCCTATTAGATCTTATTCCATTCCACTTGTTGCTCCATGAGCTTCTGTATCAGTTCACAACAGTAAGCTTGTAAAGCAAGAATGTCTCTTCCCCCTACTCCTAGCACTACAGAATCAGAATAAGGAAAAAAATCTACTTTTAAAAATTGTTTAAAATTAAGGCTAAAAATTAACATGAAAATATCACCCAACCTATTAATATTGGGGAGAAATGGAAGGCTTCATGGCTGTGCCATAAGAGTGATGAGTGAATACTTATGAAGCATTTTGGATATTGCTTAGTACTTCATATAGATCATCCTACTCCATCCTGTGAGGATGCTTTACAGGCAAGAAGAGTGAATTTTAGAGAAGTTAAGTGACTTTCCCATCATCAAAAACTAAGTACCTGCAGTGGGATTAGAATCGAGGTCCCCAAGAATGAGTTATGGCAAGAGTAATGGCTAAGTTAGCATTGTGTTCCTGGCCAGAACCTGCTAAATTCTAGAGACTATTATTTGTGTAAATGACAAAACACAGAAAGATAGGAACTATCAAGTGTTTGGGCACATACCCATCACCACTCTACCCTACTTCTTTGGACTTACTGGGTTGGGATATAAATATAGGCAACTCCCAGCAATTTACAAAACCCTAGACGCAGGTGTTCAGTTATATGCCCCAACACTCTACCTGGTCACCTCACACAACTACTAAAATATTCTAGGAAAAATGTAATAGCCTCGTGGGTGGTGAAGAAAATCATATCACCAAACATCTTTGTCATCTTTTCCTTTCTTTTGCCCCAGCAAGATTTTACAAATGGTTTTTTCTCTTCCCCACCTCTTTTCCCAGTTTTTCTTTGCTCACCAACCTGATTTGTTAATTCTAGCTCATGAAACATTTTCCACGTAATTAGAAATATACTTCTTCTTTAGCCTCTTCTCAATTCCACCTCTTACTCTTACCTCCTACCTTAAGACAATTGCTATCTTTTCCTTTGCTTTCATTCAGTTTGTTAGCCCAGCATGACCCAAAGAGTGGTTGATGAGCGTAATAATACTGAGTTGAGAAAAAGGAAAATCATGAAGGGTGGAATGAAATTAATCATAATATAGAATCAGAACCATCAAAGTCTTAAAGTCTTTGAAAAGACCTGGATATCTCTTTCAGAATCTCTACAAACTAGTTAGGTCCACCAACTTCTATCTTTAAGGATAAGCATTCAAGTTAAATTAAAACAATATATTTCTTTTGTTTTGTTTAATGACCATTCCTGCAGTAGTTTAATTTTCTGCCTTTTTTCCTTGCTGATGTCTAGCATAACACATTTTAGTCTGATATTAAGAATTAATCAAATAGTAAAAACAAAAAAATGAAATGAAAAGAATACTTTAAGAAGGTTTTTATTAATTATTCTAGAAGAGCACAATCACAGGATTATAGTTTGAGAGATGGAAAGGATCTCTGAAATCATCCAGGCCAAGTCTCTCATTTTATAGTTGAACTAAACTGAGAACTGCAGAGTTTAAACAACTAGCTTGGGATCACACAAGTGGCAAAGGGTAAAACCAGGTCCCTGTCTATTCTGTTTCCATGTGAAAATGCAAATGTTAGGAATGCAACCTCTTTGAAAGTGGATGGCTGCTTATGTGCAAAAAATAAAATAAAATAGCAGGTGCTCATTAGCCATTTTGGCAATGTAAATATGTAATGAAAAAAATTTTTTGACCTCAGATTTATAACTAAATCTATATGCATGCTTTATTTTCCATTTTCTCACCTGGCTTTCTTTTAAAACTAAACATATAATGGACAAATTTTGTGATAAACATTTAGGAACTTGAATACCTGCTCCATTGGTCATGAATCCTCGGCCATGAGGGCAAAGTTTCTTAAAGGCTACAGTGCCTTGGAATGGGCAGATTTCACAGTGGGGGCCCCAGCCTCTCCCACCATCGCAGCAACACTCAGACTTGGTGACTGGATTCCGGTTACTCGATCCAATCTGACACATGCTTTGTAAAACTTCAGTGAAGCAGTATCCTTCTCGGTTGTCTATAACATACATTATATTTTTGGGTGGAGGGGCGGGGGTGGGGAAGAAGGAGGGAAGGGTGGGATTATTTTAGTGATGGTGATTTCATGAGAGTCACAAGATATAAGGAATTGAGTCAGATATTAAAAACAAAACAAACAAAAAGAAATGAAAAGGAAGCATACTTAACCCTGGGCCAGAAGAAATGAGAGTGAAAAGCTGGAAACAGCAGCAAGAGAGAAAAGATGACGTCTGAGGGAAAACAAATGAAACAAGAAATTCAGTAAGAAAGCAGGAAGGGGCAGATATCAGATTCAGCCTGGAAGGGATTACAGTTCTATTTGCACCTAGAAAAGAGGGAATATAACCATTGTATCAAGCTATAACAGAGAGATGCAGAGCAGCACAGAGAAGCTGATACTGATCATGGAAAGCTAGACAGGCAGCTAGGGAAGAAATTCCAATCAAATGATATAATGACACAATTAGCAAAGGAAGAATTAAAGGGCAGGGTAGTGCTAAGCTCAGTAGACATTTACACAGTCCCTGAGTTATTCACAAAATACTAAACTTTTTAACCTTGGCTGTTATGGGCAATTTAGCTGCAGTCCACTTTGGTCTAAGAAGGAGCCCAGACCTCAACGCCTGATAGCTTAAAGGGCTAATTTCTTGAAAGTACTGCCCAGACAACTCACCAAGGCACTCATCCTGGGCAGGGCTGGCTGTGAAGCCATCATTGCACTCGCACGTGTAGCTTCCTCTGGTATTGAGGCAACGTCCATTTTCACAGATTCCTGGCTTAGTCTGACATTCATTCTCATCTATTTAATTAAATCAAAGAACCAAAAATAAAAGGAGGGAGTTTTGTTACTTTGTCAAGAGAAAACTTTAGGCAGTGAAGCTAAAAGGAGTTGTAAAGATGAATGTTTTTTAAACAAAGATATTCACTACCAAGCTGCTAATAGTTTAAACTAATTCAAGACCCGGGAGATAAGCTGTTCTACATGTTATTTTTATTGTAGTAATAATGATAGCTAATATTTATGTAGTGTTTACGATGTGTCAGGCACTAGGCTAAGCATTTTATAATTATTTTCTCATTCGATCTTCACAGTAACCCTGGGAAGTAGGTGCTGTTATTATCCTCATTTTACAAATGAGGAAACTGAGACTGACTTCTCCAGGGTCACACAGTTAGGAAGTATCTGAGGCTAGATGTGCACTCAGTTCTTCCTGATTCCAGGCCTGATGCTCTATCCACTGTATCACCTATTGCTCTCAAACAATTAATCACGCCTAATTTTGTCTCTAAGGATTCAAACATAAAAATTACTGGAAATTGCTACTCAGCTTTAGACTATTCACAAATGAGGCAAAATAGTATGCTTATAAAGTATTCCTCTCTCCTGAGCCCAAGAGACACGAAAAAGGGTGAGAGAGCAGGGAGTGTGGACACAGCCACCAAGAAGACTGAAGTGGTGGCAGTGACTCCGGACTATTCTGTCTGAAAGAGGGATTAATCAATGTTGGATGAATGAATGATGACTTTAAAAGTGATAATATTATATAATCAGGAAATACTGATATCCTTATGAAGGCAAAATTAAAGAAAAGTGATGTGAGGGTCAGTCCAAGGAAAGGAAACTTGAAAACAAAAAGTCGGTTCCAGCAAATATTGTATAGTTCTGTAATTATATTGTTTTAATGTATATATGTATATAATTATCATATAACCAAACCCATCATAAAGATTAGAAATCCCACTCTAATGTCACACCATTGTCACATATGTTATCTTCCCCTATCAAGAATGCAAATTTCTTAAAGGTAGATATTGTCCTGCTTTTTTTTATTGTATCCCTAATGCTTAGCATGCAACCTGACACACAGTAAGTGCTTAAGTAATACTTTTTCACTCATTCATCCATTCAGTTGGGCTAATGGTTTGTTTACAACTTTGATTCTATGGAACTAAACTTCTACCTGTTTACAGGTAGACTTGTAGACTGATAGAGCTTCAAAGGACCTTGAAAGCCATCTAATCTAACCTCTCCAATTTACAGAGGAGGAAAAAAAACCCAGAAGCCTAAGGAGGTTAAGTGCCTTGCCCAAAGCCATACAGATAATAAGTAGTTAAGTCAGGATTTTGAATCCAAGTCCTCTGAATCCAAATTCAGATCTATGTTGTGTCATTCAGCATTGTTGAATGGGATGAGATAAGAATGGATTTCATCCTAAGCAATGAGGAAAAGTGTTCTCTACAGGATATGCAGCAGGTGATTACCAAGCCTTTTTTTGGAAGACCTCCAATGAAGGGAACCAACTACCTCCTAATGTAAACCCATTTTCCTTTCAGATAGCTCCAATTACTTGAAAATTTTTCCTTATATCAAGCCAAAAATTTGCCTCTTTGCAATTTCCTTCCATTGATCCTAGTTCTGCTTTCTGGGGCCAAAGAGAACAAACTGAATCTCTCTTAGATATAAAAGCCATTCAAATCCTAGATGGCTACCATCTACTGCCCCTCCCAACTACCTTGTTCCATGTTCTAAAGTTTTTTCTTCTCCAAGCTAAACATTCTCAATTCTTTCAATTAATGTGCATGCACCATGGACTCCAGGCCATTCACCATAATGACTGCTTTTCATCTCTGCTCTCTGTAGCTTATAATATTCTCTCTGGCTCCCAGAATTAAATACAGTACTCTGAAACAGATCTAACAATGGCAGAATAGTTGGTTGGGAGGAAGGGGGATGGTGGCCTGCACAGAGAAAGCAGTCAAAAGGGCTCTCAGTAGGAGAAAAGCACTTTGTCCAAAAAAGGTGTGCCTCCAAGTTGAGACATGCTGCTGTCTATGCTCAGAATGCTGAATCTGGTCTCTCTGACATTTGCCTGCTCATCCGAAGCACTTGTCTTTTCTCTTTCTGACTGATGGAGCTTTACTTACCAATGCAACCTTCTCCATCAGGTCTCCGTTGGTAGCCAGGGCCACAGATGCACATATATGTTCCAATTAGGTTCTTGCATTCCATTTGTTTTTCAGCACAGTCATGCTTTCCTTCTTCACACTCATTCTCATCTGCAACAGATTAGCAACTGTGAACTACCACCATAAATCCACCAATCACTTTGTTTTGTGAAGATGGTGTCACTTTTTATTTCTGTGTTACTTAGATGATGGGTTCTTTCAACATTAGTGATAAAACAGTAAGGAGCAAAGAGTTTTTCCTAAGCCTTTTTTACTTTTCAGTTACACCGCATTTAATGATAAGCTGCTTTGCATTATGCCTAGTATTTATTAATATTAATACCTATTAATATTATTGTTGTGAATATTTAAGAACATTAGTAACCATCAAATGAACAAGTTAACAAATGTTAGCAAAATATTTAGGCTTTCGACTAGATTATAAGCTCCTTCAGATCAAGGCTCATGATGACTTCTGTCTAGATGTATGTCATGCCATTTCTAGAGACTGAGTAAATGAGAAATATAGGTTTACTGAAATGAAATGAAACTTATTTTATTGTACAACAAAAGCTTTCCTAAATTAGACATATGGCCAGAATAGTTTTTTCCCTTGCAATTCTAAATCTCCTCCCTTCTTTTTACATTATCATTTTCTTTCTGAATTATTCTCTTATTGGTTATATTTTTCCTTTTTTTTCCTCCTTCGATTTCTTTATCTCCTAGTGCTCACTTACCCCTCCAGTCTAAAGTTATTCTACAGTGGAATAGGGTTGCTTACTTACTTGAAGAAGGAGAAAGCCTCTGGCTAAGGCAGGCAAGGAATAGAAAAGTGCATAGTTTTGGACATTCCTCTGCCTTGCTCAAGGTCCCTCTATGCTGATAGAAAGCAGTGGTAACACGAGCTTTTGTTGTTGGCATCTCACCATGACAGAGGTCTGAAATCCCTGCCTCTATGACCTCTGTTCAGTATCTCACCTTTGCACATTCTCCTGTCTTCTCTAAGAACATAACCGATGGGACATTTACATTCATATGATCCATAAGTATTTACGCATCGGAAGGCACAGAGGAGAGGGTTCTGAGCACACTCATTTATATCTGTGGGGAGAAAAAGACAATATAATGAGACATAAAAATGAACAAAAAATTTACTTTCTTCATAAATGAACAGATTCACTGAAACAAATTTTGAACAAGCAGACTTTGCATTTCAGGGGGTCCACAAAAAGGCAAAGATATATATTTTTAATCTGGTATCCTTGTCATTAGCAGGTCTGATGTATGTGTTGAACACATAAAGCAAACCCTTCCACCTTCACTCTCTATTTTTTCCCCTTCCCTGTTACCTCTTCACCTGGCTGGGCATACCCAACCACTATCAAATTCCAATAGTATTTAAGTTCCTTTGTTAGCATGAGTACCCCTAAGCAGATAAGCAATGTCATTAGGTAAACAGACAGACACAAGGTCTAGGAATGGGCAGAAAGACAAAGGAAAGGGAGGGAAGGGAAGGAAAGGAAGGAAGGAAAGAATGGAAGGAGGGAGAAAGAAAGGAAGAGAAGGACAGAGAAAGGAAGGAAGGAAAGGCTGGAGGAAGAAGGAGAGAGGAAAGGAGGAAGGGAGAAAGGGAAGATGGGAGGGAGAAGAGAGGAAGAGGAAGAAGAGGGAGGAAAAAGGAAAGAAGGAAGAAAGGGAGAGGGGAGGCAAAAAGTAAAAGAAAAGGAGGGGTAGAAGGAAGAAAGGGAGGGAAGAGGAAGGGAAAGATGATATAAGAAGGAAGGAAGGAAGGAAGGAAGGAAGGAAGGAAGGAAGGAAGG
>NC_058131.1:546936747-547013003 GCF_016433145.1 Gracilinanus agilis | reverse complement strand
AAGAAGGAAGGAAGGAAGGAAGGAAGGAAGGAAGGAAGGAAGGAAGGAAGGAAGGAAGGAAGGAAGGAAGGAAGGAAAGAAGAGGAAAGTAAGGAAATACATAGTAGGGAAATCCAGAAGTCACAAATAATTGTTTTATTTAGGTCACATGGTGGAACTGTTGTCACTGCATTGCTGTTCTAGAAATACTTTATGGACAGAGACTGGAGAGAAAAATGAGAGGCAAGATTGACATGGATGGCTATAGAAATAGACAAGAAAAATCCTTTCATGGCTTATGTGGATTATTTCATACAATGAATGACATTTTATATTAAGATGAGTGAATGAGAGAGAGACTTACCTTCACATGTCATCATTGGACCTGGCTCAAACCCTTCCTCACATGTACATTCAAAGCCTCCAATAACATTCTTGCATGTTCCATTTCCACAAGGATTACCCACCGAGCATTCATCAGTATCTGCAAGATATCAAGAACACATTCAAGATATGATGAATCACTGTAACAGTAATTTCAATTTATGTTATCCATTTCATCTAAAGAACCTAGTGCTACTAGACTTTATTTCATTACTAAAAGCTACTATTTTGCTTTGACAGAAAATCAATAGTCACTGGATGTCTGATACTGAAGGGATTCTCTAAATTTTGAGGATCATATGGTCCAGAGAGATGAAATGACAACCTGTGAGAGGTTACACAGAATTTGATTATGGCAGATAAGAGATTAGAATTTGGTTCTCCTAACAACCAATCCAGTGAGTTTCTTTCTTACTTTAACATATAGATGGATATTTTATACTTCCACAATTTTAATGGTGCATAATCTATCAGTTTGGGTTCCTGAAATAGATGTGTTTGATTTAACATACCATCTCAAGCTGATTAGTTGAAAAAACCCATAGGTTTTTGTTTTTTTTTAACCCTTGTACTTCGGTGTATTGTCTCATAGGTGGAAGATTAGTAAGGGTGGACAATGGGGGTCAAGTGACTTGCCCAGGGTCACACAGCTGGGAAGTGGCTGAGGCCAGGTTTGAACCTAGGACCTCCCGTCTCTAGGCCTGACTCTCACTCCACTGAGCTACCCAGCTGCCCCCTGACCCATAGGTTTTTCATACAGGCATTCTTTGATTTTGTAATTAGAGGGTTTAAAGGTAAGATTATATATGTCTATGTATACACACATATATGGCATATAATTTATTTCTAAATATTTCTAAACAAACTGAATTCTGAGTTACTACATTTGAAATAATATGTATGCATGTGTATCTATAAAATGAAAATTTGAATATTAACAATATTTTGAATTTTGCAATGTTTCAATAAAATATCTTCCTCCTCACTACTTCAAATCAAACTTCCTGATTTTGTACTAATAATAGCTAACATTTGTATAGTGCTTTATATTTGCCAGGTTCTCTAACTACATTATCTAACTTGACGCTTGAAACAACCTTGTCGAGTAGGTTCTATTATTACTCCCATTTTATAGATAAGGAAAATGAGACAGACAGAGGTTAAATGACTTGTACAGTTAGGAAGTGGCTCAAGCAGATTCTGAACCCAGGTGTCCTCATATATCCACCCAAAACTCTATCCTCTGTATTGGAGGTATCAAACTTAAAAGCCCAAAGCTCCCTAATGAAGCCGGAACCAGAAAAAAAGTAACTGGAAAATATTTAACAAAGTAACAATACAATACAACACAGGTAATGTTAATTTGTGATTTTCTATGTCAATATGCAACCAGCAGAGATCTGTTTATATAACACTTTGACACCACTGTTCTATACAATTTAATTGTTTAATAAGTAATGAATAAGCTTAATTACTTAATAATAACCTTGTTCAGGTGGCTCAGGCTAATTCTGGAAGTCTGATTTTAGTTTTACATTTAGAAAACTGTCACAGAAAGCAGTTTGTTACTCACCTACACACTCAACTCCATGGAGTATATACCCAAAAGGACACTCGCAGCGGTAGGAACCATCTGTGTTGATGCACTGGCCATATTTGCAGACATCAGGCTCTTTGCATTCATCCATATCTTTACCAAAGGAGAAAGAAAATAAATAATAGGAATTTTGGGGGAGGGTAGAAGGGGAGATAAGTGTCATTGATTCTAGGACATATCTTATGCTTTAAATTTCCAGGCTTAGTGGGAAAAGATACCTTTAACTGACTACAATGAAAAGATACTACTTGCTCTAATTTGATATTAGGGAATTTCATTTCCCAAAATTGATACATGGGTGTATGGCAAGGAAATTCAAACAATTGCAAAAAGGGAATTGGAGGTATCAACTGGTGGATATTATTTAAAAATCAATGTCAGTTCAAATAGGAGACACTTACCAACACGAGTGTCATCAGGTCCAACAATGATCCCACTTCCATATGGGCAGATTTGGCGAAATGCCTCTGTAAATGAGATAAAGAACTTGTTCATTTATGTGACAGTCATAGTTAATAACTGAACTACTTTGCATTTTTATAAGTAGCATTTTTCTCATAGACCTGAAAGGATTAAGCTGGCTTTTCCAATCAAAACACCAGAAGTTCTTTTACTATATTTAATTACTTTAGAGACAGGGGATAGGTTTTATTAATCTTTGCATCTCTCTGAGGATCTATAAATAAATGTTTGTATAATGGAATACATGCCTTTTTTCCTAAGTGTTCTAACAAAAGATATACATGGATAGATGAAGAGTCTGCCATGCAGATCCCATTCATTCTATGACAGTAGAGAAATATAGAGTTGCCTAAGCATAAAGAAATTAATTACATGTCAATACTTTTGAACCTATTTCTTCCTGAAACAGATTCAGCACTTATGTTCTATGCCATGTCTCTTGATTCTAATGAAATGGGCTTATTTAGTTTTATATATATTTGAATGAACTTATTTAGTTTTATGTGTATAAAACTAAATGAACTTATACATATAAAACTAAATAAGTTCATTTTCCCTAGGGTAAAACATTTTTTTATTATGACTATCTAGCCTACTTTTATGGCCAACTTATATTCTGTACTACACAAAGAATTAGGCAGATAAGAGGATATACCATCTGGTTCAGTAGGACACAGCTCACATGGGTCCCCCCAACCTTCTCCCTTTAAGGCACAGCAGCATTCTTGTTTGGAATGATTCCTGGATTTAGGTGATGAACATTTGCCTCCTTCAAACTTCGCGTAGCAATAGCTCATTCTCAAGTCTGCAATATAAATTCAAGTATGTGTCAGCATAACTTAAAAATAAAGCCAGGAGGGATTTGCTTAACAAATCAGTAATGACATTGCTTACCTTACTAACTTACCTCCTAAAGTAGTTAACTGGCCCTTTAATATTAAGGTTAAGTATAGAAAGATGGAAACATGATACCATGATTTCACTGGTGTATGGACTCCTAAATGATTACAACTCAGTAGTCTCAGAGAGTTGCTCAGAGCACTGACAGGGTCACACAGTTAGTTACTGTCACAGCCAGATCTTGAACCCAACTCTTGCTGGTTCTGAAGATGGCTCTCTATCCACTACACTGGTGATGTTTCATCTTTTTATGTGAGGGAAGACACCATTAAAGATAGCAAAAATAATGTATGTTCTTAAAGGATATGGCAAAGAAATCTTTAAAGCTTAACTTTATTTCTCCTTTTGACCAACTTTCAGTATTAGTCCAATATTAGTATTCAGTATGAAGATAAAATCTAGTAAGTCATTTTTCAAAAGTGACATCTTTCAATGGCTCTGATATGGGTTTACCATGTAAAGAGAGCCATTTGGGGGATCATTCAGACTATACTCACTCTGGATAACATTTAGGAAGACACATAGGATAAAGAGAAACACTGGATCTGCGATACCATATTCTGTTGTTTGCTCTGGGTAGCCTAAGTATGAGATCCAAATTAAGATCCCAGCCCATCTGCATCCGACATGTGAAGAATGGCACATATATGGTACAAGAGTCAGCTATAGAAACAACCACTCGTACAATTTCCTGAGTGTAAGATGCACGCTGGGAATGATACAGAATTTCTAAAAGACTTAGGTAATTTGAACTTCTAAATAGAAGCTGGTTTGGCTCAAAACCAGAAAACAAACAAACAAAACAACCTTTTCTTTTGAAAGAGCAAATTACTTTAATTTAACCATTATTTCTTAGTGAGTAATAAACATGAAATACTGGCTCTAATTCACATAAAATGCGGTGATATTTGCTGTCACCATTTTGAGCTTTGATTTTTCCCTTTCCTAGAGAGTAAGCCAGTGACTTGATGAAGTGAGGTTACTCCAGGGCAGAAGTTATGTTTTCTTTCAAACTTGACCTACACAGCTCTAAAGAAATTTCACTATTCTCATAAGTCCTTAAATTAAGCTCAGGTTAGAGGGTAGTTATAGAATTAGAAGGAAATATCTGTACTGCTCTTTTCCTCATCTATTTTCCTAGTCCTATGTACTTTGCAAACCTTCAAGCATTATATAAATGTCAGTTATTATCACATACAAACCATCTATTACACACTGTAAACTTCTATTTAGACAGCTTCATTTGATTTTGTTCCTAACACTATCATGAAAAAGTAGATATTCTATTTACATGTGAGGATCTTAAAGTCTAGCTGTTAACTGGCTTGCCAAAGTGTCTACTTGTAAAAGAATCAAGAGCTAATAATAAGAGCAACTAACACTTTTATATGATACTAGTAACAATAATAAGTGTCATTTGAAAATTTTTAAAAATAGTAACTGACATTTAAGATTTGCTAAGTGCTTTAGGCACATGACTCTCATTTGAATCTCTTAGCTCTATGAAGTGACTTCCACAGGTATCATCAGTCCCATTTCATATAGAAGGTAATTTAGTTTCAAAGAAATTATGTAGCTTGCTCAAACTCATGTCAATAGGAATAAAAGTATTAGAGGCAGCTTTTGAATACAGATCTCTCTTGTCATTAAGTCCAGTATTCTTTACACAATATCATACTGCCTCTTCGTGGTTAAAGGCACAAATCTCCAATTCCTGGAGCCATACTTGACTTACAGGACTTGGCTGGATAAAGTAGATGATATCTCAATCTTCAGCTGGCTTTCTGAATGATTCATTTTGCTATTTCTGACTTTTAGCTCCTCCAGAACAATAATCTCTCTAATTTCTACCTTACTCCAGCTCTACTGTGATAAGGAAAATCTAGGTAATACTTATGAAAAACTACAAGATTTTACTTTTTAAAGGGCTGATCAAAGGTCTAGGATAATAGTATTAACTAATAAATATCTGATAACTTATTTGTCTACAGCTTTTCATTTTTATCTGCCTTCATAACTTGGTCAATCTATAAGTACTTTCAATGAATCTGTTAAATGTCTTTAGTCTGAATTTTCATTTATTTTAGTTTCTAAATATAAAGACATACACACAGATTTCTGTGTTTTATAGTTCAGTTTAAATTTTATATACACATACATAGTGGCGAAACTCGTAGGAACCAAAATGTATCAACTAATGGAAGAAAAATAATATTACCTTTAGAGTAGAACCTAGTCAAGAAAGCAACTGACTCTTTTTGCTTCTAGATGTTAATGCTTTCTTTTAAAAATCACTGTTTTTCCTCCACTTCTTTATTTGACACTCTCCCATCACTTTCCACATCCAATCCCAGCACTGAACAGCTTTTTCAACAATATCAAGTTTCTAGTAACTTGAGACCTCAACACAACCTCTTCACTGCTGGAGGACACATTTTAAAATAGGTTTCTGGGCTTTGGAAACTCTTGGTTCCCATGAATTTTTTCATAATCAGAAATGTGAACCTGGCTTTGTTCCTTCTTGGTTTATGTTCTTGCAATGTCATGTCCACACTACACAGAGGCACAGATCACTTCATACATCATTTTGACTATGGTTCTGTTCTTGCTCTGGGTGAGTTTCATGTATTGCCTTGTAGTATTCTTCCAACTAAACTGGTTCATTAATCAAAGGTGACTTTTAGTTGAGAAACAGAGCTTTGCTCCTCTACTCAGTTAAACTATCTATGTGGGTCTCACCAAGCTCTGAAATTTTATCAGAACCAACAGAAATCGTTTCCCTTCCTTCTGGCTCTGTCATCTGTGGCTAAACCCATGGAAAGGCTACTCACAGCTGGGTTTATTGTTTTGTTTTTTTCAGAGTTCACTTGCTCTGTGACAGTCCAGTGCAAATTGAATTAATGGCTTAAAAGTTTCCCTTGGCCTGCCACACTGGCTAATTCACACCCGGTCTCTCATTGTTTCCTTTTCCAATACTGGTCTTGTGGCTGGCATAGTGCAAAGTGAAGGGGACAAGTTGGTATTTATCTGGCATATTTTAGGTTATACAGACAAAAAAAGACTCAGATGACAAGTCAAAAACATTTAGTTAGTGATGGTGGTATGAATTAAGAGGACCTGTTGTTATTTTGTTTCTTTACTCTTATGTTGACAACATAATGCCAGCATCACTGGTTGAAGAGTGAACATTCAATCAGATTGGTAATTTGACAACATACAGGCAAAAATCAAATATGGTTGCTTCACTGAATTATTATTATTTTTAAAACCCTTACTTTCTATCTTAGAATCAGTACAGTGTATTGGTTCCAAGGCAGAAGAGTGGTAAAGGCTAAGCAATGGTGGTTAAGTGACTTGCCCAGGGTCACACAGCTAGGACATGTCTGAGGCCAGATTTGAACCTAGGACCTCCCATCTCCAGGCCTGGCTCTTAATCCACTGAGCCACCCAGCTGTTCCCATTCACTGAATTATTTTTTAACAAAACACAATTTTTTTCCTGTACATTGTCTTTAAAAAGCTAGGGTACTTTTTTGGTAGAATCATTCAGTGGATTAAGAAAGATGATTTTAAGACTTATATATGAACTTATTTTTAAAGCTAGAAATCCAACTCAAGTGAGAAACTGAAAGACACATTCAAAAAGTTAGCAGAGGTAAAAAGGACTTAACTGCTGGTGTTCTTGGAGTACAAGTCAACCCCAAATTTTGGGAAGGATAATTTTTTTTTAAACTCTTGTACTTCGGTGTATTGTCTCATAGGTGGAAGATTGGTAAGGGTGGGCAATGGGGGCCAAGTGACTTGCCCAGGGTCACACAGCTGGGAAGTGGCTGAGGCCGGGTTTGAGGGGAAGGATAATTTTTAACCTTAGAGTTTCAAATGAATTCTGGAATAGGTGATAATCAGTGAGTAACCCTTGATGAATGAAAAATTGTTTCCTTTCTCACTGCAAAGGGCCAGAGCTTGATTATATTTCATATAAAACCCAGCAAATCAGCACATTCTAGTGAAATGATAAACTCTTTAAACTCACTCACCTTGGCATCTTCTACCAGTAGATGATAATGAAAAGCCTTCTGGACACAGACATTTGAAGCTGCCTGGAGTGTTACTGCATGTGCCCAAGGCACAGATTTCTGGTTCTTCCACACACTCATCAATATCTAGAAGAGTTATACATTTCAGATTATTTCTAAATGCAATCAAAATATCACCAAAATGGCAACATGAAAAAGTATCACATGCAGCTTGTTAATCTTCTGGTAATAAAATCATGAGAATTCAGTGCCTTTTAAGAGCTTGGTTTTATTTTGAAAAGTCAGTCAATTCTCAGTGTACAAGAATGAGCAAGGTCTTCTTATGAGTGCTATGAGGTCTCTCTCCCACCTGTCATTGCCATTCATCATATTAACAGCACTAATAACACACAATTAAGAACTGAAAAGGGACTTTAGGGACCATGTAGTCTACCTATGTACCCTCAATTTACAGAAAACTAAGACCCAGTCACAGGTTAATTACTAACAGCTGAGACTCTCAATCCAGTATTCCAGACTAAGTATTGTATGAGCTTGTTGTCATTTAGTTGTTTCAGTTGTGTCTGACTCATCATGACCTCATTTAGGATTTTCTTGGCAAAGACACCAGAGTGATTTTGCCATTTGCTTCTCCAAATATTTTACAAGGAGGAAACTGAGGCAGACAGGGTTAAATGACTTGCCTAAGATCACACAACTAACTAGTAAGTATCTGAGGTCACATTTGAACTTCAGTCTTCTGGAATCCACGCCCAGTCCTCTATCCATGGTGCCACCAACCTTTATGAGCACACTGATACAAATGAAAATAAATTATAATGTTCAATGATCCCTAAGGATAACTTTTATAGTTTGATCACAAGCGGCAGTGTTGTGTGATGGAGAGAGAGCCCCAACCTCCTCCTTTTACACATGAGGACACTGAGGTCTAGAAAGGTAAAGGGACAGTAGAGCCTACCTCTGCCACACATGGGTTGTGGCACTTTGAATAAAGCTTAGCATGGTGCCTGGCATATAGGAGGTGCTTAATAAATGCTTGTTAACTGACAACATCTGCCCTTGGACCTGCTTATGATTAAGTAATCCACAAACTATGATACCACCATCAGGATAAGAAGCTGAAAATTAGAAAGGCTACTTTTATTTTCAGCAATTATGTCCCTTGTACCTTCACAGTTGTCATTTTGCAGGCTGTATCCAGGAGGACAAATGCATCTGTAGGATCCATCCAAGTTTTGACATGTGCCTGGTGCACATTTCCCAGGATCAGCTAGACACTCATTTATATCTGCAGGTAAAAATGGAGACCATTAACTTCATCAAGTAGCTAAATTCAAATACATTAGAAAAAAAATGAAGACAAGTTAAAGCCTATGAAGCTTTTGCAACAAAACCTTATCTTAAACTAAAAAAAAAAAGAGGACATAAAAATACTTAACTCTCTGAAAGGTGTGATTTTTTTTAGCCTGGTAGGTAAAAAAATTGAAGGGGTCTAAAGAGTTTTATGGGTTCATACCCCCATAAAAAGTTCCAAAATACAATGTAGGAGCTTACTTGGAAAGTATTTTGAAAAAAACCCTTTTGCTGACTTTGGTTATGATTGCTTACTTTTTTTAACCCTTACCTTTCATCTTAGAATTAAAACTGTGTATTGGTTCCAAGACAGAAGAGTGGTAAGGGTTAGGCAATGGGAGTTAAGTGACTTACCCAGGAAATGTCTGAGGTCACATTTGGACCCAGTACCTACTGTCTCTGAGCCTGGCAAGATTACCTATTTTCAAAAATATGTCATCATCCCTGACTCTTTTTTTAAACCCTTACCTTCCATCTTAGAATCAATACTGGGTATTGGTTCTAAGGCAGAAGAGTGGTAAGGGCTAGGCAATGGGTTACTTAACGTGACTTGCTCAGGGTCTCACAGCTAGGAAGTGATTAAGGCCAGATTTGAGCCCAGGACCTCCCATCTATGGGCCTGACTCTCAATCCACTGAGTTGTCCAGCTGCCCCCAACCCTGACTTTTTAATAAGGACAGACTTTTCTTTTTGTAGGTGCTAAGTTTATTGTCATTTCTTCCACTCAGCTTTACCAAGGAAGAGTGACAATGGGGATTTTGCATTTCTTTTGACAATCTGCATAATGTTTTAATTTGAGAAACGTTTATATGGTTTCACTCACCAACACAACTTCTTCCATCAGCAGTGACTTCATAGCCTTCATTGCACTGACACTGGAAGGATCCAACAGTATTGAGGCACTGACCATTTCTGCAAAGATTCCCATTCCCAGTAGCACATTCATCAACATCTATAAGAAAAAACAAACATTTGACACAGTCCAAAGAGAATGAATGTTACACAACATTCAAATTAGTTAAAACTCCAAATGCAGTAACACTGGGTTTCTCTAGTCTTTGTTGGATCAACTCAATATATCAAGATTCAAGGAGCATCTCTTATTTAGTCACAACTCGAGCTTTAAGTGAGAAGTAAAATATAATTCAACATAGTTTAGGCAAATCACCTTCATTAAAGGATGTGAGATTTTTGTGTAAGAATTTTAAACCAGGTTCAGCTGGGGTTTCCTTTAAAAAAAAATTACTAATGAATTAAGTGTACACGTCACAATGGAGTGCATTAAAAGTTCCTGCAATTAGTTGCAGGTGTACTTAGCCTCTGGCTCTCCTCAAGATAAAGCACATTTGTTTAATTACACCTGCCAATGATTAATTGAAGGTATAATTAGTTACAAATGGAGGGAGGAGGGATTTTAAGTGAGCTCAAGAATGTTTCTGTTAACAGAAAAATTCTTAGCAGAACATCTGGCCAAGTTAGTCTACATTATTATTTACTAACTCACATGATTATTAATGAAACAAAGCAAATGCTCCAAATTATCTATCTATCTATCTATCTATCTATCTATCTATCTATCTATCTATCTATCTATCTATCTATCTATCTATCTACCTATCTATCTATCTATCTATCTATGTACATATACACACATTTATATTTAGTTCACAAAGATTGATCAATGTAAGCTGGTGATAAGCTTTTTAAAAAAAAAGCAATGGAAATGGTTACCTACTACTTTTACTTTGAATTAGCACACTACTTTTGGGTCTGTGTTTCATATTTTCTTTTGTTCTTTTGTTTTTAACTGAACTTGCATTTTCATCTGTATAAGGAGGTCAGGCAGTCCTTCTCTCAATGTGGGTCAGCACTTTCTAGTCTTAGAGAATTGCCTAAGACACTGAAAGGTTAACAGACTTGCTTAGGGTCACCCAGACAGTATCTATCAGAAAAGAGACTTGAACCTAGGTGTTCCCGACTTCAAGGTCAGCTTCCTATCTACTACAACAGCCGGCTTCTTGTCATTCTCTACAATGGCCAAAAGTTTTAAATCTAAATTTTCTTTTTCCTGCAGAGGAGGGATATTATGATTCAAATAAAAGATGGGCTATTAAGTCCATGCAATGCTTCTGTAAATTAAATAGGAATTCTTCTTATTTTAAGTAACAAAGCTTTTTTATTCCATAAAATAATATTGAAAAATACTGACCTATACAATCATTGTTATGAGAGAGGATAAATCCATGGTTGCATCGGCAGTTGAAAGAACCAACAGTGTTTCTGCATGTTCCATTTCCACAGGCATCCCTTTCGCACTCATTTATATCTAGGGAAATAAAGAACACAGAAGACTCATTGTTACAGATCAGCAAGAAGTAGGCAGTTATAGGGATTTTAAAGTCCACAAAAAGGTCTACATACAAGTTCAGAGAATTCTACACATCTGCATTATTTTCTGTTTCAGTGGTACTTCCCTACATGTAGGAAGTATGGGCTCTATTCATAAATATTAAGGATAACCTATCTTCATAGCTGGCACATGTCATTTACAGTAACATTTGCATGGAAGACAATAACATGGGAACTACCAGAGAAAACTTTTAATTATTTTTAAAAACTATTTTCTTACATAATTCTTTCTAGTACATGATTCTGCTCAAAACCAGAGAAATCAAGGATGAACTCATGGATCTGGTCCACTGCCACCCTTGGCATTATTCTTTGAGATTTTTTTTTAAACCCTTAACTTCTGTGTATTTGCTCCTAGGTGGAAGAGTGGTAAGGGTGGGCAATGGAGGTCAAGTGACTTGCCCAGGGTCACAGAGCTGGGAAGTGTCTGAGGCCGGATTTGAACCTAGGACCTCCCGTCTCTCAATCCACCAAGCTACCCAGCTGCCCCCTTCTTTGAGATTTTGAAAGTAGTGACTCACCCAAAGCTAAAGAGCAACAAATAATAAAACTAACTGCAGTCTAGTTCACCTAATTTTTCTCCCTTCTATTGTCCCAGTCCACAATAAAAAGTATCGAATCACCCAGCTCATGCTGATTTCCTCTCTCTCTTATAACTCCTTTAGATACATGACCTGAATTTTCTCTTGCTAATGTATTATTCCCCTCTTTTAAATTTTATTGCCCTGACCCTTTAGATTATCTTAAAGTCTTCTTCCTTGATCTCTAAGCCTTATCTTTTTAAGTATCTGATAATGCTGTTATTTCCTTTGTTGTTTTTGAAACAAACTAATTATTTTTATAGTTCTTGATATTGTTATCACTCCTGGGGAAATAGAAAGTTGACTTCTTAACTAGATTATAAGTTCCTTGAAGGATGAGCCCTTATCTTATATTAATACTCCTCTGGAGCTGAGTACTCTGCTACATAGATAGTTACTATATTTTGTTGAATTAAAAAATGCAAATAAAGTTTTAGAATGTATATATCAGTGTATTTGTAGAGGAAAAGCAAAATTGAGAAGATGGTGGAATGAGAGAGAACTTGCAAAGTTAGTGAAATGTAGCAAAGATAAACTTCCTTTTATTTTAAGTTTCAAGCTTAGGCTTAAAACATCTTTGATCTAAGTCAATCTAGATCTAGAAGCTACAGGCTTCCTACAATCATTCTAAGATACCTTGAATTTGGAGCTTTAAAACATAACCAAAAGGGCTCCACCAGCAATGTAATAGTCATGACCACAGTTCACCGCAATCCAGGCAGTATTATGATGTTTTTTGGCAAACTATGGAGAAAGGAGGGGATGGGAGAATCAGAGAAAGAAGAAGGAGAAAGATAGCTGAGTCAGGGATGTAGAGTGAGTACTGGTTGGTAAGTGATAGAAAACTCAATGGAAGTTCTTTTCATTGAAAATGCTTTGCCTATCCAGGAAAGGCAAACGTACCATTTGGATTAATCCAGTTATACACAAAAAATCATGTTCAAGTTTCACTGCTTTTGAATAGTAATTCCCAGACTATGTGTTATGGAACCCCGGAGTGCAATGTGATGTGAATAGGTGTTCTGTGAGAAGATTTCAATGAGAGACATATTTTTTTCTTTAAAATATTAAATATAAAATTATGTATCAAAATGCTTATTTGGTGTAGGAATTCTTTGGTGTAAAAATAGGTTTAATTTCCTCTATTTTGCTCTAAAATTTCCCTGGCCTACCTTTATCCTGGAGAAATTCCATACCTCCAGGCCACTAGGACCAGCAATTTACAGGTTCTGTAAATATGCTTTAAGCCCCCAAGTATTCTGTGGTCAATGCTGCTGTAGAGTATACTCTACCTGTAGCTGTGAAACTTGTTCTTATACTTAAGAGTTGCCAAGAAGCCCAACAGATATTCTTTCAAAACAGAAAAAAAGTTGGGAGGAGGGAAGGAATGAATGTATAAATATATTGTGTTAAATCTAAAATACTGTCCTGATTTAGCACTGAAAGCAGGGTAGGGATTTAAAGCTTTCAGATCTCAACCCTGCAGAGCAAATATAACACTATTAGTCAGAAGGTAAGCTCCCATTTCAAGTTAGAAATGGTTTATATTCCATGAGTTAGGCTTACTTCATAAGAAATACAAAAGCCTATCACTCTTTTTCATCTCTCAGAATGAAGATTTTTTTTTTCTTATCTGATGGAAAAGTGAATACCTGGGAAGACAATCAGGATCACTAAATAAGATGTTTGCAGAGATAATTGTGAACTCTTCTCAAAATGTAAGATACCTACTTTTCTCTTGCAAAGAAGAAAGTAAGTCAGGCCTGACGAACTTAATATTTAATTTTCTAGTGCTTAACACAGTGCCTGGCACATAGTAGGTTCTTAATAAATGTTATTGGTTAATTGGAAGATGTGCAAAGGAGAATGGATTTTTTTTCAAAAAGATGTCGATAATGAGACACTTTTCTGAGACTCACCCACACACATGTTTTGTTCAGCATTTGTCTTAAATCCAGTGTGACAAAGGCAATAGAAACTTCCAACTGTGTCAATGCACTGACCATGACTGCAGATATTGGGGATTTCTTGGCATTCGTTCCTATCTATAAATGAAAGGCACAAATTCAGCATATTAGACACAAAGTTAAAAGATAAATACTAATAAAACAAATTCATATTAGACAACTTTGCTCAAAGAATGGGGTAGGAAGTGGAAAATCCTACAGATATTCTGCACACCTACATCCAGCAGGCACTGTGGCTTATAAATATGACTTGGTAAATATCAGACACTGGGAATGCAGCATAGTCAACCAAAGGGACTGAAAGAGGAGATAATTTGGAGGAGGTATGAAAAGATTGAAAATTCAACCTAAAAGATAAAGTTATTTTGTTTGGTTACCTGCCAAGGGAAGAAATAATGTCTATGTGACATACTAAAATATTTTGTCTAGTCTCGTTTTTTTGGTGATTCAACTGATGAGGATTCCATAACTTCCTTTGGGAAATCATATCATCATCAAATTTGCTATGCCACTATTATATGTTTTCCTGAGAGACAACCTAAATTCCTCCTTGATGAAGTTTTGCCTTACTATTTTGACTTATTTCTTTCACCTTTTGGACTCAATTAACAAACCATCTCCCTTTCATTCTTACATATAATATGAGGAGCAGATAATAGTAGTACTTTCTTTTTTTCTTTGAGTCAAAATCAAACTTATCCACAGACTAGTCTTCTCATCCCTTTTCATGCTAATTACTAAAATGTGATGATTTTTTTTGTCTGTTCTTGATTGACTTGGATCATCAGATAGTCTACTGAGAGTTGTTGATTTGGAGGTATCCCAGATAAAGGGAAAACTCATAGTTTGTGTTTCCAAGACAAAGATGGATACCTCTAGCATCCTTTTATACACAGAGTCACAAAATTGAATGGTCAATTTTGGGAACTGCTATATCTGACAATATATTTATTTATGTTTAAGATGTAAGCAAAAAAGAATTTTCCCCCATGGCTATGTACTTATATCACATGAAGGGCAGAGAGCACTGCAGAACCCTAATCTTCCCTATTGACACAGGAAAGCAAATGTTAAAAATATGATCTACAAGGGTAGATGTTCTTAGCCTGAAGTCTATAAAGTTGTTTTTTATATATTTTTATGACTATTTTAATATAATTGATTTCCTTTGTAATCTTTGCATTTTATTTTTATGAATTTAAAATCATCACTCTGAGAAGAAATTCATAGGCTTCATCAGACAGTCAAAGGAGTCCATGATACAAAAAAAGGTTAAGAACTCTTGTGCCAGGGCAAAGCTATCTGAATATAGGGCACAGCTTACCTTGCCTGTTTTCTATATCTGCAATAGTTTTTGCAAATTTTTGTCTCCATTCACAGCAAAATGCAACCTTGCTAAGCCACAGGATCACTTCTCTAGTGTATCCTGGCTGCCACTTTCTCTAATATTTCTATTGAATAGGGAGTCTTCATGGAGGGCAAGTGTTGGATTTAGAATTGGAGGACTTAAATTTAAATCCAGGCACTGCCACTTTTACCTGTGTTACCTTGGACTCAATCCCCCTTGGCCTCGGTTTCTTCAACTATAAAATGAGAGAACTGGAGTTGGTGACCTCTAAGGTTCCTTTTCACACTGAATCTGCAATCCTAAATATTAGCATTCATGTGCGGAAGTAAATATTGAAGAGAAAGGCCATAGATTCATATGAATTTTGGATGGGAATGATCTTATAATCTAATCTATCTTCTCATTTTTCAGATCTTTTCTCTCCATTTGTAACACTCAAAGAGTTTTATTTATATGGCAGTGAGACTATCCTAATGGGTTAAAGTCTGTATGGGGCCAATGTGGTAAGGTTGGGGGATATAAATAGTCCTGGCCTACTTCTTGTGTACATAAAAAGTGGTGTGAAATGATTTATAGATTATCAGCATTTCTTATTTGGACTGGAATTATTTCACCTATTTTCAAAGAAAACTAAAATAAGACCAAAATGAAGGGAAATGGTGCCACTGCCAAGTTATACGTGGGCATTGTGGCTCATATCAGAGGCCTTCCCACTTTTTCCTGTCCTGTTATTTTAACAAATGGGTAACAACAACAGTTCTGTTGACAATATGCTAAATACTTGCACATATTACCCTAAACTCAACAAAACAGGCTTGGTTCTCAAACTGATTTTCTGTCCAGCTACTACACCCTTTTCCCATTGAGGGCTCATAAAACAATGCAAAATGTACTACAGGCAACAGGGCACTTCCTAACACTTAATCACTTGTGGATAAGAAAATCCAAGGAAAATCTGACAAAATTCCTTTGTGTGGTTTCATTCAGAAATGCATAAGATGTAGCTCCTGTCAAAAGGCCCACAATTCTTGAAATGAGCAAGATAACAAACTCCCTCCTGACCTTGACAATAACCTTTGCTAAAAATAATACAGTGTTTAATATTTGTAGATATATTTCATAGATTGTGATAGATGGAAGGGATATAAAAATGATCCAGTCCACCTTCCTCATTTTATAAATGGAGAAATGGAGGCCCAACAAGGTTAAATGTCTCACCCAAAGTCACCTAGCTTGTTTTGTGGCAGACCTAAACCATGTCTTCTGAATGCATATTAAAATAATTCAACTGTGATTTAAAGTTTTAAGAACATTAAAAAACTTAAAGAAGTAGACCTGAAGCCAGAAAGATTTAGGCAAATTAATTAAGCTGAGCGAGCCTTAATTTTTGTATCTAGTCCCCTCTAGTATTTTATGAAATTAGTTTTATGATTCTAGAGCTACAGTCTAGTATAACTCCTTTCTTATACAGATAGGGAAACTGAGGCCCACAGATGTGATTGAAAATTCAGAGACTTGATCTTTATAAAATCCACCAATTTTTATATGCTTAAACCTAATATAGTTTAGTCAAATTAAACACTCTATTTACTTTCTATGATAGATTAGAAGTTTTTAAGACTTAATAGAAATATATATGTATATGTACATATATATATACTTTTGTCTTAATGACAATATCTTTAAAGAATATTAAACTTTTTTGCTTAATTCTCTTCTCATAGAATCCTCTTAAGAGTAATTCAAGACCTTGATTTAGAGGTTCTCCTATGGTCATACTCTACATATTTGAATAATTTCTACCTTAATCTGCATATATTTTATCACTAAAATGCCAGTAAAAAGCCATGTGATGGTGACAATTCAATAGGGCTTCACTGATTCAAAATTTCACTTGGTCATTAAAAGTACCCATCTGAAAGCCTGGTGATACTTCAGTATGTTTTAGTAACCTCTCTAATCTACTCTTAACATTTCAAAACCTGTACTAGTGACAAACCACAGGCTATCAGGAGAGAGAGAATGCATTTCTTTTTTGTTAATCTTTCCCAATCCTAACAACGGCTACTTGGGATCCTTCCTCAACCATTATTTATTTATTTATATTTAGTCTATAAATGCTTATTTTATGTACTTATCTACCTCATTAAAATGTAAACTCCTTTCAAGAAGAAGTTGTTTTATCCATTGTATTTGCATCCCCAGGGTCTAAGACACTGCCAGGCACACAGTAGGTGTTTGCTGGTTAATTGATGCCAGACAAATACACTTGTAAAAATTGAGTGAGGGAAGAGGTATATAAATAAGGAAAGAAATATAGCATTTATTTTACAAGTCACATACCAGATTTATTTATTGTATTAAAATTTTATTAGCTATATATAAGATTTTACAAACTGGCTATGTAGATGTAGAGGCAGCTCCCCGGTGTAGCTGCTAGAGTATGCCAGTTGCTAGTGTCATTTCTAAAGTTAAGAATATTTGAGTTAGATTCCTGCCTCAGAAACTTATTAACTACATGACCCCAGGCAAGACAGCCTCTCATATATTCTCAATTTCCTCATTTGTAAAATGAGGATAATAATAGAACTTCCCTCAAAGACACTGTGAGGATCAAATGAGATAATATATGCAAAGTGCTTTATAAACTTTGAAGTCCTATGGAAATGTTATCTTTTATTCTTCTATTACATTCCTTTACAATCACAAAACAGCATCCTTCATTCTCACAGAGGAAAGAAGAAATGGCAAGATTTCCCTCTCTCTCACTCTTAATCAACCAGCGTGGCTAATAGATGATAGATAGTATTCTCACCCTTGACTCATGTGATTGATGGTAGAATCCAAGTTCTTATTACTCGGATATACTCTTGGAGGTAATTAAGTTGTCTATGGTATATTTTAAACATGATTTTATTTAAGGCCATGACAAGCCAGCTTCGGGGTACATACCGTTGCACTGTCCTGTTGAGGTGAACCTATATCCTGGCTTACAGTCACAGCGGAAGCTGCCGGCTGTGTTGATACATTCTGCATTGCGCTGACACACTGGACCATTCTGACATTCATCGATATCTAGCGGGTAAAGAGAATTTAATATGAACAGAACAGATCTGTAAGGTCAAAAGAAATGAAACCTCTAAAATTAAACAGATGTACATCTACTTCTTTTAAAGTCCAGGTATATTGGAAATATAATAAAGTATTTTCCAAACCTCTGTTTTCCAAAAAAATTTAGCCACATAATACTTCTAAATTAATACCAATCTTGGGTTTATGCATATGCATGGGATCCAATGATACAGATACACAAAACTCATAAAGGAACTAGAGAGATTAGGGATATGTTTTTTCCTAGATTTCATGGTTCGGTAGGATTTTCATTATCTTAATTAAAGTTTATAAAAGGCATAGCATTAATTCATGACTTCCACGTTGTAGTCAGATCACAATAATCTAAATGAGAAAGATATGTAAAATAAATGAAAAAAAGAATTTCAAAAGAAAAATATTTGTATTTTATATAAACTGAATTTCAAAAGATTTGACTTCTCCAGATGATTATCCTAACTTAAAAAAAAAAATTCAGCCTATCTTATTTCATTATGTAATAGATTTTATAACAGATAAAATCATGCTCCCCCAATGTAATCATCACATTTGGAAAGGTCCTCTGGGAAGTGATTAGTCTAATATAACATGTTAAATGTGTCCCATAACTCCTGGTGATTGATAAAAGGCTTTTTTCTCAGAGGATTCGGCTCAGTAATCAAAAGGCCCACCAGGGGGCAGCAAAAAGACCAAATGACCTAGCCTTAGTGTGTTTCAGCAAAGAGTACCAGAGGCTTCTGTGGGCTACCCCAGGTTCTTTCCCATCCACTCGGAGGCAGAGGAACATAGTGAAGTCTCTACAGGAAATATGACAGAGGAGGCCTGGTTCTAGTAGCTCAGAGGCAGGCTGACTTCACAGCCTAACACTCAACTGCAACTGGCTTCTATAGAAACCTTCACTTAACATGGGCGGCAGGGTGGCACCTGGAAGGGGCTTTCTGGCCACCTCTGGGATCTTTGGCAAACACATATCCTATGCATTATTTCTGAGACTACATTATCTGTGTTAATGGAAGGGAACAGGGTCATAAATAATCCTAAACCCCTTTTTGATATATATAATTATTAGCAAATTTATCTCTCTACTTACAGACCACCTGGATTCATGTTAAAATTAGTTTGCAATCTCTCAGAATATCATTTGGGAAGTTATCATAAACCATGGGATGAAGCTAACCTGGGATTAAAGATTATCTTTAGGAAATTGGCAGAATAGATAATCTGGCACCTGGAGAATCAAGAATTGATCATCACAGACCCCTTGGTGATTGGTCAATCCAAGAAATGACCTCTGATTCTACATGTCATTTAGAACAATGGTCTCCAGACTTTTATTGTGAGCAGATCAGTAGAAATTCTGTGTATATTATTTATTTTGAGATGATTTATAGGTTTTATCGGACTAATTATTGTGGCTATTATAAATCACACAAATATAAATTTAATTAGGATAACATAGAAATTAAATAATATTTCATCCTAGAGTTCACAGGGACTCCTGAATTATTACTGAGTAGGGAAGTGATACTGCTAGATCTGTGTTTTAGGAACATCCTTTCAGTAGCAACCTATATGGAAGATGGATTGGAATGGGTAAAGACTAGTGCCAGAGAGAGGAATTTGGAGGCCACTGCAATAGCCCAGGTAAAAGGAGATGCCCTCTTGAATTAAGCTGATGGCTGTGTGAGTAGAGAGATGTGAGATATTAGGAGATAGAAATAACAATATTTGGCAACTGATTGGATTACTTGGGGTGAGAGGACATAAGAAACTGAACATAACACTGAGATTATGAAATGGGTAACCAGAAAGATGGTGGTTCCCACAACAGCAACAGGAAAGTTTTGAAGAGGAGAGGTTTTGGAAAGAAGGATAATGTGATGATATCTATGATGCAGATCACAATCAAACCATGCCTGCCAATAACTTGTAATACACTGTATTCCCTCTAAAATGGGAGATAAAATGGGTAAAGAATTTTCCTAATGGAATTTGCATTTGTTTGTATGGGTGCCCAAGTAGTAGTTAGTTTATAAGTGCCCTGAGAGGCCAATACCAGGCTTAGAAGGGAGGAAGCTGACGGCTTGTGCAACAGGATGAAGGGTAATAGTACAAGAGTATTAGGGAATTTATTAGGTGATGTGTGGTCACTTGAGACAAGCAGCACAACTAGCTATCACAAGGAGGGTAGTAGCTGACTCCTCTTTCCACTCTTTTAATTAGATGGTTAAAATTTATTGACTCCTTAGGGTTGGACCTAATTTTGGAGATCACTGATCTAGAACACCAGCATGGTTCTAAGTAGATTTGGTGTCATAAATTAATCTTGTGTTTGGGAGCTCTAGTTAAGTACAGTTAGTTCTTTAATTTCTTTAAGCCAGTTCTTTAAGCAATGAGTGAAAGACAGGACCAACCCTGCTCTGGTTCCGCTAGGTACTGTTGCTCCTCCACTAAGGCTATCTTGTATCTAGCTAGTTTATATGTATCTTTTATAGACTTTTACATATGCATGTTCCTCGATAAAATGTATGTTCCCTAAGTTCACATTTCTCAATGCATAATACAATGTTTGGCACACCACAGTTGTTTTATTCATGATCACAGACAGAATGAGAAAGAAGCTTATGAGAATATCTAAATACTTGTCCTTATGTTCTATCTCAACTAATTACTTGAATCTAAACTCCATGAGGGACAGAATTACATCATATAAGTTATATATATGTAATATGTTTTAATCGTTATATAAAATAAAATGTAATACATAAATGTATTGCTGTATTATGTTGACTATAAAAGTATATAAATTATATAGCATGACACATTACAGTTATATATTATAATGACATAGTTATGTGTAATTATATATTCTACACAATAGAATAGAATATAAATAATATATAATGCTACATTATTAAACACAGTTACGTTATAGTAATTATATGCCATTATAGAATATATATAATTATAATTACATGTAGTCAACATATCACAGTATAATAATATAGTTCAGTTATTATAATACAACTATATTATATATATAGCAGGTGTGTTATACATACACATGTAAATTTATATAATATGATTCTGTCTCTCATTGAGTTTAGATCTATATCTATAAAATTAAGATATCCTATACATCTCTATGTATACAGAAAATGCATTTATACTATGGAAAGTATAAATATAAAGTATATATAGTATAAATATACATGTGCATATGCAGGATATCTAAACCATGTATAGTTTATACATTTATACTATACTATGTAGAGTATAAATATATACAAATATGATCTAAATGATGTATAGCTTACACATTTAAAATATATTTTGTATAGCATATGACATGATTCTTTATAAGGAATAGATGCAAATTATTTGTAATATTAATACGTTCATAATATATATAAAACATGCATATAGATCACATCTACACACATATGTACAAATGAAATATCCCCCAGTGTCTGACACTGTGTTCTGTATGCAGTAGATATTTACTAAATGTTTGTTGAACTGAATTGAGTCACAGGATATTCTAGGTGTCTTACTAAATGAAGCATATTTAATGGAGCGGTTAATCTCTCACAAATAAAAATGCAAATTTGTGATGCCTGTGTCTGATGTGAATAAAGAGCTAAATAATTAAGTAATAGTGTGCCTTCACTAATGGGGAAAAGATAATTTGAAAATAAGAAAGTATTATGTCCAAGCCAAGTATTCTTTATATAAAATGAAAATTTGTGGTCTCTGGCATTTGGAAATCTCTCAGGACTTTGGAATATCTATATTAAAGCTTGTTACAATTTGAAAGAGCCATAGTTTCAGGTTTGCAAGGGAACAAAGCTTTTGAAAGTCAACAGAGGAAGACCTCCCACTACTTGTGCTCACTTTCAAATAATGGGGAAAAAAGTAAAACTATTTACCACTCCCTATTATTCTTACATTTATGTCAGCTAGAAAATCTAGCACTTTCATAAGGGGGTAAAAAGTTGCATTGAGACTCAATGGATATTCTGCATAAAATAAAATAGGATTCACCAAATTGAGCCTTCACAATTTTTTTAGCACTTGGAGTACTTCTGACATCTGAGCTATGAGAGTCATAGTAAGAAAGAGTGTTTTTACTAGGTTATTACTTGGATCCATTTCTGAGTACGATAATCACAAAGACACTCACCTTCACAAATCAATAACTTGTCATTATAAAAGAACCCCACTGGGCATTCACATCTGAAGCTACCAACCATATTGATACAAACTCCATTTTCACAGACTCCAGGAATCTCTCGGCACTCATCGATATCTAAAAAGAAGAAAGACAATCTCTCGTGATTGACAATAGGGCATCTGGGAATTATACAATGTAAATCTGAAGTATAAATCACCGATTTTAGCCTATGCTATTGATAAGAGAGCTCTACTAGATGGGGAAGAATCTAACCACGTTCCAGAACTTTGATGTCTTCTACAAGCCATGAAGTTATGGAGACATTTAAAAGAGATGGTTCTGGTAGAGACAATCTGTTGTGGGTGCAAAGGAAGAACTTTGAGATGCACCCTCATTACAATCCCAAAGGTAATACTGTAATATAAGTGTTTAAATATGCATTTCAACAGCTGAAGCTGCTGGTCATTAAGATTTTGTGATCAGCATTTACTTCTCACCAATGTAAAAAGTGCTAGAAGCAGAGTTCCCTTTTCCTGCCTTTATAACAGGGGAAAATCAACAAAAGTGCTGCAGGTCAAATCCTTTGCTCAAGACTAAGTCAGTCACCTTAAGTACTTTTCAAAGAAGGCGGGGCATCAATTTTGAATGAAACAAAAAGATATATGAGGACAGAAAAATATTCTATTATAGTGAGACTAGGTGTAATGATAAATATTGTGTTCTGGGTCCATAGAAGAGAGAGGAGTATAAAGACAATGAGCATTTAGTAAGCATCCAATTTCCCTGAGAACTAATGAGTGACAAAAAAGGTGAATTCCAGAAGGATCCAGGGACAGTCAAAATGACAGAAGAAAACACTGGACTAGGGTTTAGGCAGTCCCAGGCAAGTTTCTTAGCTTTTCTGGCTTTATGTTTCTCATTTATTAAATGAGGAGGACACAGGACAGCCCAAAATTGCAGTTTTCTTTCCTCTTGATGCCATGGAATCACAAATTTAGAATAAGAAATGCCCGTAGTGGTCATTTATGCTTAGTATCATAGATTTAGAGCCAGAAGGGTCTTTATAGGCCATCAAGTCCAGCTTTCCTCATTTTATAGATGAAGAAACTGAGGCCAAAAGAGGTTAAATAACTTGCCCAGCATCACACAGCTAATAAACATCTCAGGAGTTATTTGAATACAGGATTTCCTGACTCCAAGTCCAGCTCCTTGTTCACAGTTGAGGGAACCAAGGCCCAGAGAAGACAAAATATTTGTCCAAAATCATACAGGTAGTAAATGGCAGGTTTGGGAATGGCTAGGTCTTACCAAGGTCCTGGGGATTTCTGGAAGGGGTTGGTTTTTTTACTATTTTATTTTAGTGAATAGCTTCAAAGTTAAAAAGTGACTGGAATAACTATAGAGAAAAATAATAATTACTATTATTAGAGCCAGTATTTTAGTGATCTCATTTTATTCTAATTACTAATTCTAATTTCTAATTCTAATTCTAAATTCTAATCTCTAATATTCTAATTTTATTCTACTATCCCCTTGAGGGGAATTATTAATTTTTATCACTACCTTACAGATAAGGAAACTGAAATAAGTTAGGGGTTAAGTGATTTATGTAGGCATTCAGAATTATTACCAGGTAGCTGAGGCCTTATTTAAACTCAGGTCTTGACTCTAAGTTCAGTACTTTATCCACTCCACTGACAGAGTCAGATGCTGACCACTTAAAGGACAAAAGAAATAGGAAGAATGAGTTCTCCTCTTGGATAACATTGGGTACTTTTGTTATAAAGATGAACTGTTACATGGAGAAGGGCCAGAAGAGGAAACCTTATGCTTCCCCCCTACAGATGCAGAAAGCACTATCTTCTGGGATGTGGAAATAGTTTTGTTCAGTTGAATTCTCCATGCCTTGTGCCGTAACTGGATTTACCTGTGGTTTGTGAAGCAATATTTGTAAAAGAATGTGATTTTAAAAGGAGTCATTCTTGAAGTGCACGCAAGGCTCAGACTATTCCACTACTTGCTGCTTTGGCTAAGGAAACTGGAGTTTTACCACTAATGCAGCACAACACACTGTGGGGCTTTTGAATGTTTTAAAGTAACATTTAAATTGGGGTCCTCTTAGGTTCTCGTGTCACAGATCATATGGTTTTGGTCTAGGCCTTCTGAAATCTTGATTTCCAAGAGATTCCATTACAGTTCATTCAGGGACACACTTCCAAATCACCCTGCTCTTTGCAAACACCTCCTTGGAGCTCTTGCTTCAAAGAATTTGCTTTCTGCCAACACTAGAGGGCAGGCCAACCTGAGGTAAACAAACAAGGGAATCCATGGACGAAAAGACCCCCAGGGACCCTAACCATGATAACTGGCCTCTGGTCCTCGATTGGGGATTCTAAGGAGATTAAAAGATCTGTCTAGGAAGGGGAAAAACAAAGCGGAGAGGGCCAGGTGTTTTATGCCAATGTCATTTAGCATTTTTTCCTTCCAAACTATGAAAGTTCTTTGGATGCTGCCCGGCTTGTGTAGCCATATGAATTTGGCACTCAGGGAGCCAAGATGATTGCTGGATCAGGCCCTTGAGTTTTTATACAAGGTCACTGGAAAGGCTGTTGCTGATTCAAGTTTACTGATTAAGAAGGGAGTCTGAAGAAAGCCGTGGTGCCCGCTAATAAAAGCAGTTGCTCCATGGTGAGGGATAGGAGACTGAACATAAATCAAGCAGGAAAAAAAGTCAACGAGCAGAAATCTCTCTGTTTCGTTTCTCCTGCATTATTTGTTTTAAAACCACAAAAGACAACATCTACACTGGCTGAATAGTGTGGGGTATTCTCAAATGTTCTATGAGCACCTCCATTAATATTGCTTGTGACCGTAATGGTCAATGCTCCTTACAGCAGCAGGGTTTGAGATATAAAAGGTCTCCACAAAGCTTGTGCACCCAGCAAAGGCAGGTTCTACTCAAGATACATTCATCAATTAAACAGAAAAGAGGTCTCATGTTAATTGACATACACACAGGCACCAGTGTGAAAAGTCAGATTAAACTCATGCCTTCGTTAGAAGGAAGGACTCTGGCGCTACTCCCAGAACTTTCTGTTTGTTGGTGCCTAGGGTTGGTTTAACTAGGCTTGATTGTAATTTAGTGAGAAGCTTTCCAATTCCCTTAATCATGAGCAGTAAGCATTGTTGCCAGCTAGGTGGAGTAAAGCATGTTTGCAGAGTTTGTTTCAAACTAAGAGTTGGTGTTTGAATAAAAGCTACATGGTGTAGTTTAGTCTTTTTTTTTTTAAGGGGAAAAAAGATCCTGAGAAAACAAAGGTGTCCATGCTTCCTCCCTCTCCTTCATATAAAAACAAAATAAGTTTCTGAAAGAGCTATGATTATTGTTTGAACTCACCAACTGGTAAGCCGGTATAAATGTCAATGACAAAGCCAGGTCTCTGACTACCACAGAGGGTAGCAAACTCATCTGCAGAGACAAAAACAAGACACAAACAAGAAGCAATGAATTAAAACACTTAAAAGGTTCCTTTCTCCTTAGTCTCTGTAGTCAAACATTTAAGAGTGAATTTTAGTCCATTTGACTTCTTCAAGGCTTTGTAAACTCATCCCTAAAGGTGATCATTGAGGGAAAAGTAGTGTCATGTTACCCTGTTAAGGGAGAAAGAGAATGAAACTTTAACTCATACCTTCTCACTGTGAGAACTACAGAGCTAAAATGAAAGCACACATATTTTCATTTCAGTTTTACTCTGTGTGTGTATACCAATGGATTAACAACCCTGCAACTTGTGATATTGGAAATTTGGGGTTCCTTGAGGTTCCTTGAACTTAATATTGAGATCCATGGCATAAACTTCCTGTGGACGTTTAGAGGACTTGAAAACTACATTTCCCATCATTTCTCTTGTGTAATACAGGTGGGCAGGAAGTGTGATTACGTAGACAAAGGTATAAAGACTCAGAACTTGATCGGGACACTTTCTCTCCTAGGAAGCAGCCAATGAGAAGGTATGGCGGGCATTTTAATTAGATCTTAGCAGGCATGTGGTTTTCTTAATTATCAATATGGATTACAATAAACCCTTAATATTTTACTATATCAATTTTATTTGTTACAAACTCATGAGTTCATATGAGGGCACATATGGATGACCTGAATGCCCCTAAAACATATTGTTTTCCCTGAAGACTGGGGAGAAAAGTGTCACTTCAATAATTTAGGGTAAACAACCATTGCCATTTACTGGAATGTGTGTGTGTGTGTGTGTGTGTGTGTGTGTACACATACATGTGGTTATGGAAACACCAAATTTAACTAGATAGACTATATATTTACCTCAACAGTATTTTAAGTATAAACTGCAAATAAATTTCACCTCATTGGTATAAGAACCATAGAAAATAATAGGTAAAATGGTGAGGGTAAGAATTTGAACAAAAAATGTAAAATCTAATCATCTTGGGTGCTGACAATGAAAGCTGTATATTTAGGCATGCTTAATAAAATGTATGCTGGTTGATACAATGGGGGTGGTATTTTTCAGAGCCCTTCTTCATGGCAGATGGAAATAGAGGTTGTGTTAATTCTACAGAAGTTGTATAAATCTTACACAGAATTGTTATAGTATTTTTACTCTTAAAATATTAAGTTTCTGAACCTTGTATGCTACCCTATTGCATTTGCCATCATAATAAACATTTTTGAAAGCATGAGAGTCTAAAGAGAAGTGTAAAATACAAGATATTAAAACACGACAGCAAATCTAGGCTATCATTAATCTTTGTCTTGTCTCTTTACTTCTTGACTAAACAGTGGCAAAGTTGAGGCAGTTGGCTGAAGAAAGGATCTTCTTGTAGTAATGACTCACACAAATTAAAAGCTGCTCTCCTAGATGTAAGGACAATGTTTTCCTATTTTCATGGAATGATGGCTTGGTGGTAGAGGCAGCTGAATACCCTATTCAGTGCTGAGCATGTTATATTCACTTAAGCTATGCTGAAGGACTGCAATGATTATAATAATGACTCATTTATTTGTTATATACATCTGTCTGATTTGCCCAATCTTTTCCTCAGACTATGAACACTGTAGAAGCTGAGAACTGCTTTTAGAGCTCTGTAATGTGTAGTGGCTACAAGTTCTGGTGACTAAATAAACACTGAATACTAACACTGTGTGCCAGTTTTTAGCAGGGCAGACTTGGATCAGAAGTGAATTTGGGTGTGCCTTAGGTGTGTAAGTTTTTCTTACCAATGTACCTTCCTTATCCAGTGACAAAATTGATTTTCCCATCAATGGAGGAACAGTTGTGTGTATTGTGTGACAATTTATTGTTAAAAGAAAAAGAAAAGTGAAGACACACCAGTGCTGGGGATGGGACACTGTTCACAGGGCTTATTCCAGGCACGGCCAATGTTGTAAGAGCAGCAACACATTTTTTTGGTCATATTGAACAGCAGTTCTCCATCACAGGTCTGGTTGTCAGCATAATAATTTCGATAGCATAAACTCCTTCTCATATCTGGGAGAGGGAAAAGAAGGCAGAAGAAAGGATCAATGGGCAGGAAAACTGCAGTAAGTTTCTGGTGAGTATAATCTTCTTAAAGAATGCATTCAAATTTGGGGATCTGCTACCAATTAATTGGTCTGTCATTTTTTTTCTTCCTTTCTTCAAAGGCATGAAAAATCCCCTCACCTCTTAAGCAATATTCTAGCTCAAAAATGTGATACTATGAGAAGAAGGTCTTTAAAAACTCCCTCCCTCATACTTTATACCACAGAACTAAGTCATTATGGAACTATAGCATTAATAAACTTTACATGAGACTTTGCCCAGTCTCCTAGTAACAATGCTCCATTCTATTTGCCATTAAATTTCTCATTTCCGACATATGATGTTATAATACCATAGGTCAGTGCTGCAAATATAATTGTGTAAAGATACACCCAAAAGTCAAACAAAAGAAGTACTATTAAACAGTTGTCTGGGATTTTCCAACATTACATTAAAAAAAAACCCTCTTACCCACCCCCATTAAGCTACTAAAATGCCAAACATTTGGTGCCCCAAGAAAAGGATGACCTCCATGGGGAGTATAAAAAGATGGCATCAGTCTGGACGAGTGGTCCAGCTCTACATATTGATGGTTGGTATTGTAAACAAGCTATATTTGATGCCGGAGCTTTGATGTCTTGCAAATAATGAACAAAGACTGTATTTTCAAAAAAAGACTCAGGCTTACCCATGCAGTTATTCCCACCATTGACTTGCATATAGTCTGGGGGACAAATACAAGTGTAGTTCCCAACTGTGTTATAACATGTTCCAGGACCGCAGATACCAGGAGTTTCACATTCATTTACATCTGTAACCCAAAGAGAAGTAAAATTTAAGAGTAAGCCATTCCACTATTAGGTTGGATGGATGCAGATCAAAGTATACTATCTTTCACATCAGTGTATTTATGATTTTATCTGGGGGTTTTGGTTTTGTATGAGTATACTCTTACCAATTTTGAAGTGTGTTTTGCATGATAATACATGTATGGCCCAGATCAAATTGCTTATTATCTTTGAGTGGGGAGAGGGAAGGAAACAGTTTAGATCTTATAATGCCAGAAAATATATGTCGAGGGAGCAGCTGGGTAGTTCAGTGGATTGAGAGCCAGGCCTAGAGATGGAAGGTCCTAGGTTCAAATCTGGCCTCAGACACTTCCCAGCTGTGTGACCCTGGTCAAGTCACTTGACCCCCATTGCCTAGCCCTTACCACTCTTCTGCCTTGGAGCCAATACACAATATTGACTCCAAGATGGAATGTAAGGGTTTAAAAAATATATATGTTGAAAATTATTATTACATGCAATTGGGGTGGGAGTAATAAGTCATTTCATCCCATGGAACTGCCCAGTTCTCAATATCACTGTCCCTTCAAATACTGGATGAAGAACTTTCTCAGCACTTACAGAATTTGTTATTTAGAAAAAGGTCTTTTGTTCATTGATCTCTTGCCTGTTCCAGTTTATGCTTTGTTAGGGAAGACAAGGGAATAAAACTTGAGGCAACACCACTACTCCCCCATAAGCCTTACCTTTCCATCTCCTAGAATTATTTAGTAATAATAATACACTAAAGCCTTTAAGAAACAGATCTATCACTTAATAATAGGGTTTGGAGAGATTGAAATGTGAAAGGTTCCAAATCCTTAACTATTTTTTACTGAAAGCAATGCTAAAGCAAAAGACCTTACAACTGTCTTTCATGATATTTCTGTGAAAAGGCATTTTATATTCCTTTTTAAGACTGAGAGAACTTGAATCTAATTTCATAAATCCTATAGCTTCTAAGGTAGTGCCGTATATCCTAGGGGTACTCAACGGCTTTCTGATGAGGATGGCATATTACTAATGCATCATGAAGTGAGCTTGGATTCTCCTTGTAGTAAATCTGATGCTAAATATGCTAGATTAGGTTACTAGTTTGACTAGTGTTCTCCCTAAGTAACAGTACAAATGACTGAATTTAGTTAAAAGTTTTATGGGTTAAGGAAATTTCCAATGACCCATAAACTAAAGATGTCACAAAGTTTTCATTTTACTTTGATATTTGATAGCTATGTTGCCTAAGAACCAATATGTTTACCATAGTGTTCTCTTCTGAAAAAATCCCTTATAAGTAAATTAACTAGTTAGAAATGACAAGGAAGGGAAAGAAGAGGAACCAAGAGACAATTAGCACAGGAGAATTATGAAAATGGGATGGAGGAGGAGATTTTCCTATAAGAAAAAAAATTTCCCCAATATATATGACTATGATAATATAAAAGAAAAGACTAAAAACAAAATTAAAAACCCCAAACCCCAACCAAATCAAATACTATGTAATTATAATGATCAATCTTGGCCCCAAAGAAGAGATATGAGAATGTACTTTGTGCACTTATTGCAGAGATGGGGGACTATGGGTGTGGAATGCTGACCTTACTTCTGGACTCTACTAATGCATAGTTTAGTTTTGCTTTATTCTCTCCTTTTTTCTTTGTCAAAAGGGAAAGCTGAGTGGGAGATCATAGCAAGATATATTGGGAAATGAAGGTGATATAAAAACAAAATAGAGCAATAACATTTACCTATGAAGATCAAAAAATTATTATTCTTTTGAATGTGAAAAAATTGTCTAGCTTCCTTTCACAAAGTACTACAAATATCTTTTAGCTTCTCTGGGAACAAAGATCACTAAAACTAACCAGAAATGACACCATTTTATATCATTTAAAATAAGTTAATATATGTACTACTATATTTTCCCTACATGCAATGTTAAAGACTATAATTACTATGCTCTGCATTCTAGTTACACTAGTAACTATGTCCAGATTTCTGAGGTCCTCCCTGGTACTGCACATAACCTGTGTACCACATACCATCGCACACTCGGGTTTCTTCATTCAAGTAGTAACCAGTTGGGCAACGGCATTGGAAACTGCCAAATGTATTGATACATTTCCCTCCTTGGCAAAGTCCAGGCAGTTCTTGGCACTCATCGATATCTATCCAAATGAAAACATTACCATCACTTTCGTGTCATAAAAGAATCCAATAAAACCTAAAACATATACAACAAAAAAAATATGAATTACCTTCCAATATAACTGTGATAGGATTTGGTCGGAAGCCTTCTCCTCCAGGACAAAGAATCTTGTATTCAGCTGCAAAAATGAAAATGAAAATGAATTTTTTAATCTCAAAATTCTTTATGCCTTATTATCATGAGAATTTTAAGTTCACATATCCAGATAGATTTTTTTAGGAACTTTTACTAGGTGATCCCATCTTCCTAGAACCTCAGTATTTATGTATAATTTTCACATCAAAGTTATTTTGCACAATGAATACAGTAGGGTAAGGGGGCACATTCTCTTTGGTATCTAAACCCAGTACTTATTTTTTTTTACTCTGCCTCCTATATTCTTTGACTCTCTGACTCCCTCTTAACTATTCAATCTCTTAGATTCTCCTTTTTGACTTCAGACAATTCATCTCTAACTGACTTACCATTACCAAAAAAATTTTTTTTCTTCTTCTTGTTTTAATCTGATATTTTACCACCACAGGGAACTTCTGTAGAGAAAATTCCATCTACCAATGGTCTAGCAATTATTTTGCAATTTATAATCTGAATGAACTGTCTGAGGGCACTGAGAGGTTAAATAACTTGCCAAGCATGACATAACCAGTATGTTTCAGAGGCAAGACCATTCTTACTTTGTATGTAGCCTTGAATTGCCAGGAATTACAGATTACCTTTAATATGCAGATTGTCCTTTCCTCCAAATTTTTTTCAAATAGTGATTTGACGAAACTACTCTCTCTCTTATGCCTCATTCTCCTTATAGTATTAGTATTGAGTTCCTCTTTTTATTCATCGTTGACTGAATGGAAGTTCTAATACTTCGTATTTTCCCCTATAATAACATCCACCTTTTACTGCAGTAAGATCTAAGACTCCATTGGGGAACCTTCAGATTTCCTTTGCTCCCAAGGTCCAAAGTTCCATATCCATCATAACTAATTTTAAGTTTCATTTGAAAGAAGATAAAATATCTATTAATAACTTTCACTTGTTTATTTATCCAGATTTGTACCTCAAGTTATTTTGTTGAAGTCAAGAAAGAAAAAAAAATCTGAGATTTGTTTTTACAAAGACCTTTCCTTCCTTCCTTGTCTTCATTCTTGTTTCTAACGTCATCGCCCATTTTCCCATACGGATAATTCATAGATTCCATCATCTATTCTACCTTTCTATCCTTTCTAGTCTGTCTAAAACCAATCATTTCATGGTCATGCCTGCTGTAAAATGTCTCATCATTTCCTAGCTTACTGAAAATTCTTCATTAATTCTCTCAATTCAAATTTTCTTCTTAGATCTGAAGGCCTGTGTCAAAAAGTTTGAGAATGACCTTTATTACTCATAGATCAAATGAGATTTGAAATAATAATACTACAAAGAAATATCATCATTATCATTTTTAGATGTGAATTTCTTATGCTATCTCAAAACCATTCTTTTTTCTATTCTTTTGTTCTTCAAGTGAATGCTGCTATACTTGAAGTAAGGAAAGTCCTGAATTTAAATTCTGTCTTGCATCTATTATCTCTGTAAACTATGAACAAGTCACTTAATCTCTAAACCTTAGTTTCCTCAGCTGTAAAATGAGGATACTACTTACACTACCTAACTCATAGAATGTTCAAATAAGAAATTAGGTAAACTGATTTGCAAATGTTAAAGCATTAGACAAATAACAATTATTATTTCATATCCTCCTCATCCCCAATCCCTCTTTTAGGCATTTTCTACTCTTAATGAACTAACTTATACTTAGTCTTTGTCATTTCTCTCTCCTATTCATACTATATACTCTTCATCAGCTGCACCATAAATCTAATTTAACCACCCATTTCACAGCTCTTAAACCAACTGCTTTTTTAAGTTTATTTATTTAATTAATTTAGAATATTTTTCCATGGCTCCATGATTCATGTTCTTTCCCTCCCTTCCACCTACCCTCCTTCCATAGACAACGAGCAATTCCACTGGGTTTTACATTTGTCATTGATCAAGACCTATTTCCATATTATCAATATTTGTACTAAGGTGATCATTTAGAATCTATGTCCCCAATCAGATCCCCATCAAACCATGTGATCAAGCAGAAACCAACTGCTTTTCTATCTAAACATCTAAGTCTCCTCAATGTATCACAAGTCTGGTCAATAAATTACAAAAAGAGAAATAGGATAAATTGATGAGTCTTTCAGACATAAGCAATAGTGTACAAATAATCCAGGCTCAAAGAGTTTATTTTTCAAAGTTACTTTTTTACATCAATCCATATGTTTTCCTTGGAACATATCCACTTGGAACATAGGGACTCACCCTTTATATGGTATGTAAAGTGCCTGGCCCCCTGCAAATATTAATAAAGGCTAATGGAGTCCTGTTTTCTGATAGGCAAGTTATAGGCTGAATGGCCATAAACTCACATGGGGAGGCCCTTCAAGGAATTATGTAGTGCTAGGAGAATTTACTTCCCACCCCTGCTTTGACAGGATAAGACTGATGCAGAATTCTTCCCCTTAGATGGCTTTATTGTTGTACCCTGCAGAGTTGGAATAAAAAACTGGATTAAATTATAATAATAATAAAAAGCAGGTAGATGCCAACTTACATGTGTTCACAGCAGGGCAGAGTTCACATGGAGTGCCCCAAGCTTTACCCAGGGAACAACAGCAGGAAGCCTTAGAAACACCAACTCCAATTTCATTGCTACAGGATGTATCTCCATTGTCTCCTCGAGGACGAATATCCAAATAGCAGTTGCCAGATCGTGTATCTATTCAAAATGTACAGACACAAAAATAATTATCACTAAGCAAGAAAGCAGACATTGTCCATGAACATTTAGGGATCCAAATTCCCTTTATAAACTCAAATGGAACAAACAACACTGTCATTTATGTTCTTTCACATAAGGTTATAATCCTAAATAAGAAAATTCAAACCTATTTTAAAGAATGATGAAAAATCACCTGGCTTACCATTACAATATTAATTACTATTACAGAACACTGAAGGAATGTATAATGGGAATACTGTTGCATCTGAAAATGTAAATCAATTCTGGTGAACCTCTAAGCTTTGACATTGCTGAGTTTTAGAGATGAATTAAATTGGAAATAAATTTCTTGGAGCTTAAAAAAACAATCAAACAAAGATCTATAATTCCACGAAAAGTATAATGATCATCTTACCAACACAGCCAACTCTGGTGGGGTTCAGCTCAAAATCAGGTGGACAGTCACAGGTGTAGCTACCCGGGGTATTGACACAATTCCCACTAATACAAGTTGTAGGGTCGAGACATTCATTAACATCTATGATTAAAAAATACAGAATTAATGCTTCATCCAACCCTTGTCATATTAGAGACATCCTTGCACACTAGTCATAGAAAAGTGAGGTGGAATATAAAATTTCAGTTTAGGAATTATATCTAAGAAGGCAAATTCATAACAGATTTTGGTTCATCCCCAAGGATGAAACAAAGGATGAACCTAGGACAGTTAGGGTCCTTCCCCTAGAACATACCGAACATTTAAAAATATATTTAGTATAACATATAATCTTGTAACCTGGAAAAACATTTTGGCCAAGGTATAAAAAGTGAAATGCTGCTACATGACTAATTCAGCAGGAAATAGAAATTATAATTCTAAAATACACATACATGTGTGCAAATATGTATATGGATGTATACATATATTTGTATACATATACACATAATTAATATCTATGAATTATCATGTAAAAATAGAAGGTACTATCCTGAGGAAACTAGGTAGTCATAAAATATGCTTCCCCCCCACAAACTGACCTTGATTGAATCTGGCAAAAGGCAAATGTAAATATAAAAAAAAGCCAGTTAATGTCTTGTTACCCATTTTAAAAGGTTGTATTTCCCATCACTAATATTAGGTTAAATGTTTCCCATTTTGTTCCTATCCAAGAATGTGCATAGCATTTCAGATATTTGAAATGAGATTTTTTGGGCATGTTTTATCTCTGTCGAGTCCTTTTCTTCTATTCAAAACATCCATAGGAATGCCCAAGTATGGAGACAAACAATCTACAACAGAAAAATAATGGAAACATTTCCCAACATACATTTTTGTTCTACTCTTCTTTTTTTAAAATTTATGGTCTTGTTGTAACCTCCATGTCAAAACCACCTTCCCTTAACAGATGCTTAAGTTAATATAGGTAATGTCAATACTGAAGTCTACAGATAAATGACTGAGAAAGGTGGTTCCCTGAAGAAGTCATAGGGCAAAGCTGGGATTTGGGGTAGATAGCTGCCTAGGGTACAACAACTCAGAGCACAATTACTATGGCATAGTGGAATGATTTTCAAATATGAAACTGAGGCTCTGGGGTTCAAATCCTTGGTCAGCTATTAACAACTAGTATGACATTATACCCAGGTATAATTAAACTCTCTGGGCATCAGTTTTACATCTGCAGAATGATAGGACTGGAATGAATGATCTCTAAGGTCCTTTTCAGTTTCAAATCTAAGATCTTAATACTCTTTTCAATATCACATTATAAATCCATATGCTTTTATCACTAACTCCCTCACTGGTGTATAGCCATTTTTTCTTGTGATTAATAAAGTTGTATGCTTTACAATGGTTGTTTAAAGTCTTAGTGTTTGCTGGCAGATAGTGAACACTAGGCATAACATTTTCAAATACAAAGGAGCAGAATTTTCGGCCTTTATTTAAAGAATGTTACTTTGTTGCATCTCTACTTGTTTAGAACAATGGTATCAAACTTAAATAAAAATGGGGAACCACTAAACCATACATTAGGATCCTTATGGGCAGCAAATTGACTTCGAAAATCACATTAACATTATTTGTTTTCTGCTGTATTTTTAATTATTTTGTTATATTCTAATCTTATTGAGCAGTGTTTGGGAGTATTGGCAGTGTGTTTTGGATACCTCTGGTTTAGAAGATTATATGCCCAGAGAAAAATCTAATTCAAAATAATGCTGAGGGCAAAATCCAGGCAATTGACTAAGACTGACTTTAAATAACTAAAAAGAAAGTGGTTTTGAAGTTTCCTGAAATTGAGGGCCAGAAAGAAATAAAAGATATATTTCCCTCCAATAACCTTGGATTAGATTCTTTTTGTCTTTTAAAACCCTTACCTTCTATCTTAGTATCAATTCTAAGGCAGCAGAGTGGCAAGAGCTGGGCAGAGTTAAGTGACTTGTCCAGGGTTATACATCTAAGATCTGAGGCAAGATTTGAACCCAGGTCCTCTTAACTCCAGGCCTGTGCCACTCAGCTGCTTCTTGAATTAGATTCTTAACTTTTTATGCCGTGGTTTCCTTTGGCAGTCTGACGAAGCCTATAGAGACTATTTGTCACAATTATGTTTTTAAATGCAGAAAATAAAATATGTAGGATCGCAAAAGAAACCAATTACATTGAAATATAGTTGTCAAAAATACATCATTCATAGACCTTTGCTTAAGGATGTCTGGAAAGAGTTGGAAGTAAAGTAGCACCAGGAAGGTAACTAAAAATGACTTTAAAAGGCTGAACTGCAAATGAAGTTAAGGCAAAATAAAATGAGTATCTGGAACTTTGTTCCTCTAGGTTAATACGTGATAATTTTTATATAGAGATTTCTCTCCCAGTTAAGTAAAACATTTGCTATAATTTAATATGAATAATAATTTAATTAATTTGGGTTGTGCTAGAGTGAACATGGTGGAGGAAGAACACTGAAGGGGCAAGTACAGAAGAGAAAGGACATTAATCCCAGGAAAATGCCACTAGAAGAGAATCCTTTGATTTCCTGCCTATTGGGAAATGGAAAGGTACTCCAGGAGCAGCGAAGAGTGTAAGAAAGCCTTCTGTTTGGGCAATGCCTTGGGCTCCTTTTCACCACAGATTCACAAATGACAAGACAGCTAATAATCCATTCACAGAGTCTCTACTTATCCATAATGGTAAGGAAGAAATCAGTCTGAACGTCCAGGTTCAAAATCCTGGCATTCTTTTTCATTTATCCTTCTCATACATTTAAGTTTTTCTCTCTGAAGATCTTTTTCTTATGCAATATATCTCATAGTGGGATCTTTTCTCTACATTTCCACAATCAATACCCTAAGCCTCAATACCTGGGAAAATGGGGAAACATTAGGATAAATATCAACAGAAACCCAGAAATGCCTTACCTGTGCAGTTCCCTCCAGTTCTGTCCAGTTCATAGCCAGTCTCACACTCACAGCGGAAAAGACCAGGAAGGTTGTGACAAGTCCCAAAGACACAGATATTAGGAAGGGAACATTCATCAATATCTGGGAAGTGGGGAGAGAAAATCAAATTGTCGGTTAAAGCTGAATATGATAATATCATTATAAGCTGCTTTAATTTTTTTTAGCCATCAATGCATTATAGTGTCTTTTCAGGCATTAAGACACTTCCAGTGTTCAGTCACATACTGATGATTCTACATCACCTCTATGAAGTGAAAAGTTTTGTCTATTATTTTAAAATCCATACATTCTCTTTCATATACAGGTGTGTGTATACCTATAAATCTATTATAAGAGTACTATTTTATAACTTTCTCTTTAGAATCTAGCACAGTGCCACACACAAAGTTTTGTCACACAAGTTGTTTCATATGTATCCAACTCTTTATGACTCCATTTGGGGTTTTCTTGGCAAAGATACTGGGCTGATTTGTCATTTCCATCTCTAGCTCATTTTACAGATAGGGAGACTATCTGAGACAATAGGGTTAAGTGATAGCTAGTAACTGTCTCAGACTGGATTTGAATTTAGGAATCTTCGTGACTCCAAACCCAGCATTCTATCTATTTACCACCTTGGTGCCCTCCAAACAAAGTAGTTACCTTCTAACTCTGATTTTAATGATTATGATGATGGTCATCATCAGGCTTAGTGCAAACATGTGATCAGTTTTAGCCTTACTGAGGCTCAAATCTCCTGAGCTCAAGTGATCCACACCGGCCTCAGCTTCCCCAGTAGACAGGATTACAGGCATGAGCCATTATGCCCAGTTGAAAGACAACATTTTTGAAGACAGCAAGACTGAATATATGTGAGATTTGCATTAGAATTGAGATTTTCTTTTTGCTGATTGTCAGCTTCTGGTGACAGACATATATGATAGTGCTAACTAGGTTCAGGAGGAAAAAAAACCCAAACTTATGGCCATCTAATTAAGATAGTGCTTCCTACAGCACATTTCTACTAAAGTTTTCTTAAAGTATACTTGTGTTCCATGAAACGTCATATTCATTTCTAAGTGAGACATAAATTAATTCTAAAGAGTGTTTTTAGCCCAGTGTCTGTAAACATGAACAAGCTATAACTACATTAGGAACTTTAGAAAATCATACTCAAGTGTTTAATACGTATTTTATTCAGAGTTTCATTCTTCTTTAATATTTAAAACATAAGCATATGCAGGCTTCATTCATTTCTTGATCCTAAGCATTACTCTTATGAACTAGAGGACAATTTGCTAATTATAAAATCAACTTACAGAATTAATTTCAATGTGTTTAAAGTCAAAAGGATGCTGTGTTCAGATATAAAATGAGCCTTCCAACTCACCAATAGTAGGATATGTACTGGGAGTTCTTAATGCCAATTCATCCCCAGTAGTGGGGATGAATTGGCATTAAGCCAACTACACTTACTTGTCTGATCTCCCTTATGACCACTGGCATGAATCTGTAAGAGTGCTGGCTAAGATTCAGCATGCAGTTTATTGCCACAGAGTAGTTTTTCTCTTCATGAAAAGAAATGGCCCATGTGGGAATTGAACTCATAACCAACTGAGCTCTAGCCTAAAGCCAGAACACAATGGAGTAACAAGTATGGTGGGTGCATCATATTTTAAAATAATAAAGCATTGACACTGCCTATTATGTCACTATGACTTCAGAGCTCTCATACTGGTTACCTTCACAGGCTTTTCCATCAGTGCTTGGCACAAATCCCATATCACATTCACAACGATATCCTCCAGGGGCATTGAGGCACTGCCCATTTCCGCAAAGGTTCAGATTTTCTGAGCATTCATCAAGATCTAAAATTAAAAAAAATCAATTTATAGTTACAATCATGGTTATTAATTGTCAGCCTTCAGCTGGTAGTTACTTCTATTTCAAGTCAATTCAATTAATTAAACATATGTGCCAGGTTTTATGTAAGGGTGCTAGGAGTGCAGAGACAAAAACCAAAAGAATCTCCGTTCTCCAGATGCTAGTGGAGAAAACAAGAAAATACTATGTTCACAGAGAAAGGAAACTCTAAATATATATAAACTGATTTTCATGGTGACACAGTAAATTTATTCATTAGCCAATTGGCACTTCTGAAACATTATGCAGATTTATTGATTGATCAAGAGGAAATGCAGAATAGGATAGAGGGATGGACCTTGAAATAAGATTCTCCCAAGTCCTGCTTCTGATACATGCTAACTGAGTAATCATTAGTAAGTCACTTACACTCTTAGTACCCCAGGCATTAAGACAAGAATTTAAGCTGATAAGCTGTTGATCAACTTTGGTAGAAGCAATTTCCATAGTAGGAATGCTTAATACAGAGCAGGTTTGGACCAAAAAAATATATTGAGCAGCTTTTGAGACAACTCAGAGTTAGTTACCTCCTAGATAAACTGGTCACAATCTCTTGTTTTGGATAATCTAATTTTCAATTCCCTAATACCTCCTTAGAAAAAAAGATGGTAATTTACCTGTCCTTCTATAATGAATTAGCGAACTAAAAGATGTCTGAACAACTTGTTTTCTCCATAGGTTTGCAATATATCAGCATGACAATAAGTCCCACTTCAAATAAGAACTCACCTATACAAGTGAAGCCATCTCCAGTGTATCCTTCCTTACACAAACAGCGGTAAGATCCCATCGTATTTTTACAGTCAGCATGTTGGTTACACATATGCGTCCCATTAGAGCATTCGTCCAAATCTAAAAGGAATGGTAAGAAACATAAGACATTGCAGCCTTCAAAATGCTTTTCCACCAAATATGTTTAAATTTCCTTTACAGGTTTTAATAAGAACCCAAGCAGCTTACAACCAACTTAAGTTTTGAAGATTTCCAAACTCACCTGTGCACTTAATGCCATTGCCAATCCACCCCGGGCTGCAGCTGCATTTGAAGCTCCCTGCTGTGTTGGTGCAGACAGCATGCCTGTCACAATTATGTGCTCCAATTTCACATTCATTGATGTCTGGAAAAATAAAGAGTAGTTTTTAGTGTTTGGAGCTAATTCTTTTTTTTTTTAACTTCCTCAATGGCATGATTTTTGAGCCACTGAATTACTTTCCTTGCTTCAAACAGGATAAATTAGTTTAACACCAATGTTTATACTATATGTGACCAAGAGGTTCAAATGACAATTCATAAAGGAATAAAACATGATAAATTGCTATTTATTTTGACAATTATTAGTTACCCTTTTTGAATATGAATTTAATGAAAAAAAGAAAAAAATGGTCTCTTTCCAAGGGTTAATTAATATTAAACTACAATGTTCATGCACAAGTTCATTTTTTTTTCTGTAAGGCTATTACTGATCTATGGTTCTGAAAACCAGGCTCATGCTATTAAAGAAGAAAGCCCTCCATGAGTTTCTGGGGTACAAAGTGACTTGGTATGTTTCCATTTTTCATTCACTGTGGGGTAGGGACAAGCCTCCATGTCCCCTGATCCTTTCCCAGAGTTTTAGAAAATACAGCTAGCATTTAGAGAATCATGTTTATTGCATAGATATGTTTTGAAAACTGTAGAGATAGTCCCTCAATGGATCCTAAGTAATTTTCTTGATTCTTTGGAAATGGTCAAAGAAAGCACAGTAGCCAATAAAAACTAGAAGCACTAATATATAGGATCAATTAGAAAAAAAATACATACTTCAAATTACTTATAGGGGGTATGAAGAGAAATGAATCATTTCTCTAACATTATTATTGGCTTGGCCATGTTTTGTAACCTTATATATGACCTTTATGTTCTTTAATGTGAATACAAAGAAGTAGTAGATGCAGAGAATTTTCAAGGGCATCATTTTCCTTATTAGCATTTTAAATGTATTCATTACTGGAGGTCTGAGTATGCTTCTTTGTCATAGGAAACTAGAGTTTCTACAAAAGTCAAGGACATCTGTCAAATATGGTAAATGGGATACTGAGGATTACTTAAATGGGGTCACGGTCATGAAAAATCTCCAGAGAAAGACTAGATCCTCCTTTCACAAGATGTATTCTTTATATAAAGTACACACTCTGGGTTAACATATTACTACACAGCAATGGAGGCTTAATCGCACAGTCACATTTTCTTTAACCAGAAGCAGGAATTTGTAAGATGATAATATCATCCTGCACAGGAAACCAATGTCTGTTACAAATCTTACTGGAGGTCAAGAAAGCTAATTTTGGCATGAAGTGGAGGAAAAGGCTAACAAGAATTTCTAGAGGTCAGTTGAATAATGACATGAAACAGAAACTATACAAGCAACTTGTGTTTACTCTTTTGATTACTTAAGCAAAATTAAAAGTTTTGAAACTACTTAGGAAATACTTGATGAGATATTCTATGTTCAAAGAGAAGCTTTAAAAGAGTCCCATGATCTTATAACTTTCAGAGAACACGTAAGACAACGCCCCCCCCAAAAAAAGCTTGCCAGATTGCCTTGCCAAAAATCTTTTAAGTCACTAATAAACATTAAATAGGAATGTTCATGGAAAAGTTCTTTTATAATTAAGTCATAACAGTTGCTTAATTTTTGTAACATAATCTTGGGAATATAATGCAGACATATTAAATGCTAACCTTTGCAAAAAAGAACATATGCTCATCAGTTTCAAGTTTATCATGATTTGTATTTCTTTCGAAGCCAGTTAATTCCTTAGTGGTTGGAAACTACCTTCAGCTGTCTGACAGAGGAGGATGCCCTTCCACAGAAAGGGAAGGGTGATGCAAGAAAGAACATGCTAACCAATGGAATCCCAAGAATAAGGGTTCTTTCACGTAACAGACTTTTCTAACTCAGAACAATTTTTATCAAATATTTACAAGCAGGACACAACATTACTTTTTCCCTGAAAGAAACCACTTACATTAGCATTAGAACCTAACTATTCTCCTTTTAAATGCCGGCATAATTTTCCTACTTTAAGCTCTCAAGATTACTATGGAAGGATGGACTAGAAACATAAAACTGAAGCCATGGAAATACTGTCAGACCTCAAATAACTAGAAAATTAGGGAATCTACAAGCTGAATGAAAACTCAGAGATCATCTAGTCTAGACCCTTTGTTTTACAGATGTGAAAACTGAGGCTCAAAGGAGTTAGGTAATGCCTAAATTCAATTCAATTTACTTATTCTATTTATTTGGGATTTACTATATATATATTACAAAAAAAGATAGAGTATTGGACTCCAGGTCTCCTGAACTGGTCCAAGGCACTTGTAGTGTACCATAATACTTGAAGCTCATTTCTCTTCTGGAGACATATTTTTTTCATCCTAGCTCCTCAGAATGAAACAGGAGGGGTTGGTTAGATTTAGTCACTGAAATCTAATTACCTTGAGTTCTTTCTTTTCTATTTTCTAGGTATCAGTTTAAATATTTCCTAGTAAAAGGTTCCCTTCCAGCATCTCTGAATAACTGCCTCCATATCCAGTTTCTTCATGTGTATATTCAACCTTGAAAATTCCCTTAGGTAGAATAACAGTCATAGGATTCTACCCCTAGCTCTATCTATTATTAACTTAAACCAAATACAACTTTATAAACCACTTAACCTTACTGAGCCTCAGTTCCCTTGTCTATGAATAAGGGAGAAAAATCCTTGCCCTGCTACCTCACAGTGCTATTTTGAGGATCAAATGATATACTGTGAAGTGAAAGTACTTTTTAAACTGGTCTGTTCTGAATACAAATATAAAATATGATATAGGTTGCAGAGCATGGTAACATATTTAAATAAAAAAATTAGAAACCCTTTCTTGGTATCATTAACATTCTCCTTGAGTAAGAAAGATGAGCTTTTTATGTAAGAAAGCAATAACCACTATTAAAATCATATTTTGACACTTAAGCAAACATATGCTATATTTTCTCCCTTTTTAGAGGTCACTGCTCTAGGACAGGGAGATAGCAAGAGGCAAGGTTTTGGAGTCCATTTTCAAACTTTCTAGAATATAACATCAACATGGTACAGTAGATAGTGAGCCCAAGCATTCAGAAGACCATGTTTCAATCCTCACTTCTGCTTCTGATACCCTGGGCAAGTCACTAAATCTCTTAGTGCCTTGGGCAATCAAGATTACTTACTGTAAAGAAGGCACTAATTAATTAAGTAAATAAATAAATAAATAATTTAAAAAAATAAAAAAATAAAGAAGCTACTACCCTCCCTCAGCAAAGGAAGCCTCCACATCTTTGGAGTGCCAATGACAGGTCCAGTCCCAATTTCTATCCTAGATTACAGAATATAATCTATATTATTTTCTATAATGAAATCATGGACCAAAAAAAAAATGTAAGCTCCTTTGGGGGAAGAGATTCTCATTTTTGTCTGTCTCCAGCACAGTGTACAGTCTGCTTTCCACACTGTCAGCTCTGATAAATGCTTGCTTGCTCAATGTGTGTGTGTGTGTGTGTGTGTTGTGTTATTTATTTCCTCATAATATCAACCTTTATCATTTTTAATCGTTACAGTGTGTGTGTGTGTGTGTGTGTGTGTGTGTGTGTGTGTGTGTGTGTACACCTTGGAGTAAATTATCATTTCCGTGCTCTTTACATACAACCAAAAGAAAGGTATTATTTATTCATTATTTTTATAGAAACAGATGTGGACCACAAACTATCCTAAATAAAATAGAGGGAAACTGAGCCATTAGAAGAGGGGGAAAGTATTACATTCAGACACACACCTCTTTAATAGCACAAAGGGAAACGTAGGCCAAAAGAAAACAAAACTTGGCAAGCACATCTTTTTCTATACAAATGTTCCCTCCCCCATCCCTGCCAAGTTTGTTCCACTGTGAATGGAATAAGCCAACAGAAACAAAGACGTTCCACTTTAAGGTTTGGTCCCTTATTCTATCTCATTCTGTCATACAAAGACTACTCAATGGACACCTCCCAAGCACACTTTGAAAGTCATTTGAGTAATAACCAAAGAGAAGCTTACAAGTATAGGTTCTTCTCGTGCCTGATATTAGAACAATCCCAAAGGTTTGTGGGCTGAATTAATGACAAATTATGACTTTCTTAGTTATATAGGGTGAATACACTAATTGCATAAACAGCTCCTTCAAGAGTGACCTCAAGAACAGTGCATAAGGGGAAGCTAGGTGGCTCTGTGGTTAAGAGAGCCAGTCGTGGAGCCTGGAGGTCCCAGGTTCAAATTTGACCTCAGATACTTCCCAGCTGTCTGTCCCTAGGAAAGTCATTTAACTTCAATTGCCTAGTCCTTACCATTCTTCTGCCTTGGAACTAATACTTAGCATCAGTTCAAGACAGAAGTGAGTGTATTAAAAAGAAAAAAAAAGGATTGGCCACAGGTTAGGTAAAAGGCAAAATCTGGTGGGGATAGATTATGGCTTCTCCCTGACTAGACATTAGGAGGAACCATTCTCTCTATTAATGGGATTAAGACAAGAAGGGAAGACTGATTTTAAGACTGCTTAGATTTGTAAAATTTGGTCATAGAATGAAGCCAAAACTGTCTAAATGAACACCCATGGAGTTTTTGCAGTTTGATAACCATGAGGCTAAGTTATTAGTGATATGAAATTGGAAATAATAAAAATATTTTGCTGAGTGGTGATGACTTTGATGTGTACTGTTAGTTGTTTATTGTTTTCTATTTGCATCCCCTCTTTATGTATTGGGTTCATGTAACAAATATTATTCCAGAAAGATCTGGAATTCAATTAGCATGAACAAACTTCAGTGTGGCAAATTTCTCCTCTAATACAAATTATAGCTTGTCTATGGCTTTGTATATAAGTCCTGGTTTGAGGTATACAGAAGTCAAGTGACTTTCCCAGGATTGTAACCTCCAATAGTAAGGACAGATCCCAATAAAATCATAGCCATAGCCTAGCTAGAATCAGTCATGTAGTCCCATGCTATACTTTGTAGAAAGTGCACATCCTTCCAAGAAACTACTGATGCAGAGATTCTATGAGAATCTGGGTTAGATCATTAAACAATGACATATTGATTTATTAGCCTATAGAAAACTCTGTCTAAGCTTCAGTAAGGTAAACTAAGTCATTGTGCCAAGATCATAAATCATTGTCTATGAAAAAGAGATTACCTAAGCCTTTAGCTTATGTAACATTGCCCTATAAAATACTAGCTGTGATTAAATAAACTTCACCATGATGCACCATCAGTGTCTTGTGGTCCTCCTGATCCCAGAAACCTATCCATCCTTCTCATCCTGTCTCCTGAATCCACAATTACCTCCAGTGGGCCTGGCACAGGGTTACACAATCAATGGCAGAAGTAGGATTTGAATCCAGGTGTTCTTGACTCTAAGCTAGGTACACTATCCATACTACCTACATTTATTTATAAAGAATTTATGCAATCGAATTCATTTACTTAGCAAAAACAACTGCCTCATTTAAGAAATAGAACTGCCCAGGAATTTCAGAATTTACAAATGAAAGTAATTCACACAGACAGGCTCCTGGCAGGTATAAATAGACTTATGTAGCCATATCCTGAATCAACTGTCTTTACAAGGAGGCTCCACTACTATCAGAACTTTGTATTCAAGATTTCCCTCCTGTTTTGCCTTCTTCACAGGTAAAGTATCATGCTTTGATTGGTTTTCTAATTACAAATAGGCACAATGAGCAAAGAAGCTATATCCTGGGTCACAAATTAATTTCAGCTTCTCCTTATCAAGTAAGGTGTTTTCTAGGTGAAGGCCAAGTGCCTAAAATATGGTGCACTAAAGGTTTCCAAAAATGTATGTCTACCCTATAAAACAGACTATTCCCTTCAGCAAAACCCACAATTTAAAAGTGTTGAAGAGGAAAATGCAGAAACCCTTAACAGCTGTGTGGGCTGGGAATGTAAGCCAGTGGGTGGATTTTGAAAATTGCATGATGGAGGGGGGGGGAAGGACATGTTTATTTGTTAAAATGGAAACAATCATTAAAGGCAAAGGTTTAAAAACATTTAAACCAAAATGTAATGGAACCTAGGAGATGTTTTCATAATTTTTATGGAATAGTTTTCCCCTTTGAAATATCACAAAATTGATATAATTTTTATAAGATACATATTTAAATATTTTCAGACTAGTGGATAGATCTCTTTTGCCTGTTATCAAAACCCAATTTAAACTCTACTCTTTGATGTTATTTTATATGTGGCTCGTTTATTATTCCCAATTAGGAGAGACCACTATCACTATTTATACTTGTTGCCTGGAAAATTATAAACACTTGTCTTTAACATGCCCTTCACTAAGAAAAGTTGACCATATTATAAGCTGTGAATTACCCTACTTCTAATTTAACAAGCAGGAACAGAGCCAAAAATACCCCAGATCTCCTAATTTTTTAAAATATCATTTTAAATTCTATTTAATACTTTTCCAATTCTGGCTTTCATATCAAATGTTCCTTTAGTTAAACAGGGGTTCTTAAGTTAAAGTCTGTGAACTTGGGTTTTTAAAAATATTTTGATAACTATTTAAAAATAATTGGTTTCCTTTGTAATCCTATATATTTCATTTTATACATTTAAAAACATTATTCTGAGAAGGGATTCAGAGGTACCACCAGACTGCCAAAGGGGTCCATAAAATAAAAAAAGATTCAGAACCTCCAGCTTTTTAAATATTTGTCAGTAGTGGTATTAGCAGAGTTCTCATATTCTAAAAAGCCAACCACTTTTCTGATGATCCTATTTATCCTTAAAAAAAAAGATATGCTTGTGAAGTATATCTAGGAATCACTTCTGCAAGTTTACAATTAGGAAAACTGAGGCATGGAACACCTTGGTTCTTTGTACAAGGCTATGAGCCAACTAGGAATAAAATCTGAGTCCCCCCTAACCTGGTTTAACCATTAAACCAGATTGTCTCATACCATGGCAAAGCAAAGCAGTCATTGTGTGTTACTGAGTCTGCTATAGGGTTGTCTGAATTCTATCAAAATGAAACTTAATCATAGGCTATGATTTTAGAGGGGAAAAAGAGAAATAATGAAATGCTGGTCCTTAGGGAAGGATAAAGAATTTCTTGGATTTAGATCTATTCACATGTCTCCGTACACATTAGTAAAAAGCAGCTGTTACTAATGTACAACTGGTAATGCTTCATCCAACGTGCAAAGTAAAACTCCATCTAGCCTTTACATTCTAAGTATCTATGTAAACTTAATTTTTGTAAAATGGAAATTTCAAGAGTCTAGTAGATAAGGGGCTTGGACTTGGAGTAAGATAGACCTGGGTTCAAATTCTGTCTCTGACAGATACTGGCTATGTGATCATGGGCAAGTTAACTTCTCATTCTCTAGGCATCTCTTTAAGAATCAAGTTACAGCTGAGGTATCAAACTGCAGAGTGGAGATTTGCATTGATGGAGGGAATTTCCACACAGCAAGTTTCCTACATGGCTGAAATATACCTGGAAGCCACACTCAGTAGGGGGCATTTTTATATATCATAAAATCTAACTTCATTGTGTACACTTCCAAGTTATGCTAACTCATGCCAGCATAAATTTTTCCCAGTTTAAAAATTCTCCCCTCTGTGGAATAATGCAAATGCTGTCATGCTGACTGGTGTGTTGACTGATTCTACTGAACTGCTTTCTTCTTTCTTTTTTTTAATAATTGTTATAAGGTTTGCCTCCCTGGAGAGAGGAACAAAAGAGATCAATAATCTGTGTCCCCATTGAAAAATGGTCTGAGTTCTGACTCCAGTCAAAATGCATCATTTTGCAATAAAAATGAATCAAAAGAAACTTTATTAAAATTCCTGAAAAATCAGTCTCAGTTTTTTACCCTAAAAGTTGGGGAAATGGAAAAAATCAACCTAAATATATATAAGGTCAAGAACAGGAGGCATAGAGTTCTGAAGATCCCATTGCTTAGAGACTTCCTCACCATATTCTCTGATTTTTTTTTCTATCTATAAACATCAACACTCTCTAACTTGGGATAAATTTCAGTCAGCTCATTTGATCCAAGTCCCTAAACTAGCCAGGCACTGAGTAAAGTGAAACACTGTTATGACCCACTTTCTCAATTCATTACTGCCAGACCACCAACTCCTTTCCCAATGGTCTGTATTTATACTGGAAGATACAAAATAAAGTCCGAACAACCAAAACATATAAAGAGGACTGCATGTACCTGTTTTGTTGGTTAGAAGGAAGGAATCTACATACTTTTTGAACAGTGCCTGGTACATCACAAAAATATTTAAATTAGTCAGTCAAAAAAGATGCAGAACTAAATATCATTAGTCTACTATATGTAGAGTGCTGACAACTCTAGAATCTAAGCTTTTAGACTCTTTTTTCCCCCCCAAGTGGGCGCCTATCCATGCTGAAGAAGGGGAATAAAATTGAGTGAGTGTCAAAGAGACTTCATCTTTCTGACTCTGTTTGTCATTTGGCCAGGATTTGTGATTCTTAATATAATATATTATTAATGCCATTATTCTGTGCATCTCTAAGCTTGAACCTTAGCGTTCTTGGCCAGTTTGAAATAACAATGTAAATTTGGGCTGTATTGAAATAGTTTGATATAATTAAGTTAGGTATCTGTACATTCACCACTTTGCCAAGCTGCAAATATTTTAGTGTTCATTTCAAGCCATGAGAGCTTGCCAAACTAGCTTTTGGAATAGATGTATGTTATTCGAAAATAAAGTATACAGTTACCTAATTCAAACCCAGCATGGGCTCCATTATGCTTTAAAATTATGTTATGTTACATGTTATTTTCTATTATATTAAAATATAGGTAACTACAGTAAAATTGTATTATATTATCTCAATTTAATATTTCTCCATGCTTAAAAGTGTTAGCCAAATATCATCATTTAAAAATGGTGCTTTCCGGTTTATGAATGTATGTATATACTCCACCCACACACACACACATATATACAGAGAAAGAAAGATAGAAGGGGGAGGAGAGGGTGAGGCAAGGAGGGAGGGAGGAGAGAAGAGAGGGAGGGGGTTAGGGGAAGAAGCAGGGAGGGAGGAGGGAAGGAGAAAGAAAGAAAGAAAAAGAAAGGAAGGAAGGAATAAGGAAAGAAAGAGAGAGAGAGAGAGAGAGAGAGAGAGAGAGAGAGAGAGAGAGAGAGAGAGAGAGAGAGAGAGAGAGAGAGAGAAGGAAGCAAGAAAGCAAGGAAGCAAGGAAGGAAGGAAGCAAGAAAGTCACCAGTAAACATTTTCAAGATCTTTTATCCATGATTTCAGGTGATAGAATAAGACAAATACAATTAAAGAGTCTGAAACCAGCTTATTCATAAGATTATTTAGGTTCAGTGAACACACGACGAATTGGGCTAAATCAAGTTAATGCAGTAAAACCTCATTAATCCAAACAATTTGGGTGGGGAACCAGTCTAAAGTGGTGAAAAGTAGTATAATATTGTGTTTTTTTTTTTAAATGACACATTTGTTACTTTAAGCTACATAACTTAAATGAAGCTAAATAGCTGTTGAAAATAGGGATCTTCAGAAACAGCTTTAATGAAAGGTGACATGGAATGTAGAAAGAGTGTTAGACATAGGCTCAAGATATATTCCAGTTCAGACACTTAATAACTATCTGCATGACTTTTAGCAAGCCACTTTTCTTCTGTTGAGCCTCAGTTTTCCCATTCACTGTATAATGGGTACAACAATACTTTATGACCTACTTTACAGGACTGTGATGAAAGCCTTTGCTTAAACATAAAAGTACCATATAAATGTGAGCTATTGTTATTATAAAGAGGTAAAAGAACTGGTAGTCTGTAAACAAACTAAATGTTTGCAAATAAATATTTCTAAATGGCTTTTAACATATGTTGCTGCCAGATGGCCGAACAACAAATCCTCTGCAATGCAGACTCATTTCTGCCTTTTGTTTGTTTTAAATGTACCTTTTTAAAGTGACTAAGCTGGAAAACTTCAGCCCTACCTCCTATCCAAAACAATTCCAAATTCTAAATTTGCGGAAGCTATATTAAGGTTTATAATAATTCAAGATGGTTTAATTTATACTTTAATAGATGTTAAAGTAAAATGGGACCCTCTAGCAGGTCAAGGATAGCTTCATTTTTGTAATTTTTCCACTCAGAACCTAACAAAGTTCTTTAAAAAAAGGCAGGTGTTTAATAAATGTTTATTGAACAGAATTTAAATTCAGGATGTATCACAAACATACTAACAAAAGATGCCATCTCAGTTATTATTATTCACATTTTAAAACATACCTGTACAGCCAGTTGTTCCTTTTTTGCCAGAATATCCCATGTCACAATGGCAGATGAATGAGCCTTTTGTGTTCTCACAGGTGCCACTCAGACAAATGTTTGGATTAAGGTCACATTCATTAACATCTGGAAAACATTTTAATATTAATATTCATTTTAAAATATTACATGATATTGTTGAGTATATTTTCCCTGAGATAAACCCAGTGATAAACATACCTTAAACAAAAAATATCTAAATAGCTAATATCTAAATATCTAAATATTTTTCACCAAAAATTGGATATTATTAAATTTTATGGCACTACTTGATATTAATTACAAGCTTCCTACATATCATTCTTACAGAAATGTACATCAATTTGACAAATTGTCAGTAACATAAAAATATAAAAATGACATAATTACTGTTCTTTGCTTCAGACCTAATATAGTGTATAATACTAGGCCTGGACAATTGACTATCTGGAAGATTATTTTAAATTTCCCTAACCCTAATTGTCACTTGATTGATGCAATGGTGAAAAATTCACATGGTCACTTGTTTTTATTCATACAGCACTGAATTAGTAGCTCTCAATGATATTTCTTCATTGAACTCTGTTTACCCAGCTCAGTTATGGCATCTGGCCAAAGGATATTTTTTATATTTCTTTCTCATATTGATTATATTTTTCTTTTTGTTATTATATTTTAATTTGTAAAGTTTCTATTAAGAAGTCAACTATTCTGTTAAGAGGGTAAAACTCTGTTTTCTTAAACAGTTTAAATAGCTTTTCCTTAAACAACTATTCTGTAGACAGTTTTAAAAAATAGTATGCTTATCAACAGCACAAGTTTAGATCATCTAAGTTTACATTATCTCTCTCCCAGACAAAACAATTTGGTTGTGCTTGGCACAGACCAAGCATTTAAAAGCTTTAACTTAAGCCATAATGCAAAGGGTTAAGGTGACAAAAATAACATAAAAATAAAAGGGAAGTCAGAATACTACATCAAACTACATATAATTCCATCAAGTTCTGAATTCTGTAACTGACAGGAACATGAAGAAAACAGTACTTGTCCATTATGACATCAATTTCAAAAATATGAAATATTCTTTAAATATTGTTTATTTTCCTCTTGAAAACTTGTTATGGATCTATTATCCACCTTCTTTGCTTAGCTAAATTAAAAAACATTGTTCCTTCTGACTTACCGACACAGGTTTTCATGTCCTCAGATGCCATAAACCCATCAAAGCAGAGACATCTATACTCTCCAGGTATGTTGGTACACTGACCTCCGTCACAAATATTGGGGTTATCTTCACACTCATCAATGTCTACAAAGGAAGAAAACACACAAAACTGAATTGTGTATGTATGTTTTGGTATGAGATAGAAAAATCATAAAAAATCCAAGATCTTTGTCTTCCATCATAAAAACAAATCCTAGAATTGCTGATTTGGAAAGGACTTCAATGGCTGTCTAGTATGAAATATATCTGAAAAAGAATCCTTTTTACAAAAATCATATAACAAAATATAATCCAGACTTTGCTTGAAGACCTCCTGTGAGCACAAATTCAAAGCCTGACAAAGTAGCCCATTCTGCTTTTGGAAAGCTCTAAATTGTTAGTTAGGAAGGAAGTCTTTCCCCATATCAAATTTAAATTTTTCTTTTTTATAATTTCTAGATATTTCTCCTAGTTTTGTCCTCTGAAAGAAGCAAAGTAAGTCTAATTTATCTTGTATTTACCAGCCCTTTAAGTACTTTAAGCTAGGTCATCATTCCTTACCCCTGTCCCACTCAAAGGATTTTCTTCTTCAGCCTAAAGGTCCTCAGTTCCTTCAACTATCTATCATGAAAATTATGGAGCTTTACTATCCTAGTTATCCTTCTTCATACACTTTCTAACTTATCAGCTTTCCTCCACAAATGTTGTGCTCAGAACTAAACACACTATTTTAAGCTGAAGTGTGAATAAGGCAGAGTACAGCAGAATATCATTTCCTTATTCTTGGAATCCATGTCTCTCTTGATGCAGCCCAAGATCATATTAGTTTTTTGGGGGCAGGGGAACAAAAGGGGCTGCAATTGACTCCTATTGAGTTTGTAGTCTACCAAAATATTTCAGGTACAAATAAAGCTCAATCCAAAGTAAGTTAAGTGGTCTGGGCAAAAAAAATTTTTTTCATGTCAGAGCATTAATTTTGTTATATTACAATGAGCAAAAAATTTTATCTCTTTGTTCCTTTAAAAAGCTCTATGAATCATCCTCTTTCCTTGACTAAGTTTCTTCATCATGGTAGGGAGGTAACCATGATTTCTCTAAGGCAATGCCAGTGGAGTACAAATTCTGCAAGTTCCTACACCACTATGAAAATGCTTTTAGTGGAAACCCAGACATAGACTGTATATTTATTCCTACAAGACCAAGAGAATTAAGTTTGGCATTTGCTCAGATGTTTGTTCAAAATGTGTTAAATTTTTTGGCTATAAGGAAAGGCTGAGGATGGAGTATACCAATGAACTTTCTGGTAGCTACAAATATCCAAACTATATACTAATTCTTTTCTATATATTGATTATACTTTCAAGATCTATGTGCTAATAGCTTATAAACCAAATGATTTCAGGTTCTCCTTAAGAACAACTAAGATTCACTCTTTCTCGCATCCCTGTTCTTACAATGAAATGAATAGTTTAAGAGTATAATTACTTTCAACTCCAGATTTTTACTCCCGTCAGTCTATGTCTCTTATTGAGGTTTTAAAGGCCAAACCATGGCTATGAGATGAGGAAATATTACAATAAGCTTTTGTAAATTTATCTCTCTTCTGAGTCAAAATCCACCCAAGATTTTTTAAATGGCTAAGCCAATTTCTTATTTTAAGTTTATTTTAAGTACATCTGCAATCAATGATTTTCAACAAACAATGTACTGTTAGTTTGGGATATGCACTGGAAGCAAATGTCCTTTGGCCACAGTCATTGAAGATATCAGTTTTTCTATTCTATTAGTTAATTCCCTAATACCAATATTTATAGAGCTTATGGATCCTTAACATTAAAGGAAATAGAATTCCTCCCAAACAACTTTCCTACTACAAATAACACATCTGAAAATATTTCAAGAACAAATTAAAAGTCATAGCTCACTGGAGAGTTTTCTGAATGGCCATTCAAAGTTATTCATCCTGTGTGACAATTATATGTAGAGCAATAAGCTTATTTTACCTCGATGCTTTCTTCTTTGCACCTCAACTATTCCAGGAAAATTTCAAATATACAACTATTATTAAGTTAAATATAAATTGCAAGCATTTGAAAGAAACATTTGGCTGCAAAGGAGTTTTGTCAGACTCTGCAATGGCATTTCCAACTTGCATATTTTTAAATATGCAAAAAAGGTATAAATGATTAAATAATGACATTAAACACCTGGCTACTCTTGGAAAACTCAAAGGGTTAGGATGCCTAATAGCTGAAGAGAAAATGAAGACTTACAGAGTTTATAACATCTAAGCATATTTTATCTTGTTTAGATGTAATTACATAAATACTTCAAATAACCCATGATTTAATTCCACCAACACAGATCACAACTCTTCCACACATCATTAGACAATTTAATGAGTTGCTATGGCCAAAACCAATTCATAATCCATTGGCCAACCTTCTGGTGATGAGTTTCTCCAAACTTAGTGAAACTGGGCCTTATGGGACAAACAGGTGGCCAGGAAGTGGACCTGTACTCATTCTCTTCAGCTTGATAAGAATAGCCAGAGCTGGCAGCGCTTTTGAGAGCCTTTCTATCAAGATGTGGCAGAGTAGGGATTTAGGGATGGTTTTGATGTAGGAATTGGTTGTTTTTGTACAACACAGATGTCTGGGAAAAGTAAAAAATGTAACTGCTCCTCTGTAATTGGGTATTTCAAATTAGGCAAACTACACAGATGAAAAACAGCCCAACATTGTAGAATGTGTAGAAAAAGCAACATATAAAACAGTGAGTATTTCGCTTTTCATCTAGACAGCTTGGTGGTATGCAGACATGGACATTTATATTGAATCACCATTGAATATACTTTTGTTGTTTGTTTGTTAATTAAAATCTCATGGTTGGAGGGTTCTTTGGTGCTCTGAAGAGCACTTATCTAAAACTTGAAAAGGTATTTTGAACTTTAGAATGCTTCAGAATGCCAAAGCATATAAATGATATCTCCCCAACTTGCCAAATGCATATTTTCATCTTATTTTGTGAAATATGGTGCTTTGATCCTGAGGCCAACTCTATGGGTTATTTAAAAGGGGTCCCATTTAATGCAACATGGATTTACTACAATACTTTCTGAAATAATGTAACAGTAAGTGATGGACATATTATAGAAAATAAAGTAAATCTTTTTTTAAAATAATTATCTGTTCAACTAAAATGTTTATTATGCTTGGAATCATAAGAAGACCTCATCAATTTGAAAATACGTCAAGAAATCATAGACTTAGAGCTAGAAGGAACCCTAAAGACTACCTGGTCCAATCGCTTTATTTTACAGATGAAGAAATTGAGGTCCAGAAAGGGGAAGTGACTTGCCCAAATTTTAATTCAATTAGGTTCTTAAGGAGTTTTATCTGGCTCTACATTAGTACTCCCAAATTCTCTGTTACCTCCAAAGATAGTTCTTTTTCTGTGACATCCTATTCTTTATCTAAAGAAACTAGCCAAACAGTACATATCACTCTTAACATTAATGCATTTCCTTTTTCTTAGATGTGATTTATGGGAGCCTGAAACAAGATATATTAACTTTAGTAAATTTTGTTTATCCATTTTAACCCTATATTTGTATTGTAAACCTCTTTTGATACAATGTTAAAAGGAATTTTACCAGTGCATGATCTCTGATCTGGCATGAGTGCGAATCCCTGTCGACAGCTGCATTCATAGCTGCCTTCGGAATTGGTGCAGAAGGTGTCACAACCCCCATTCATTATGCTACATTCATCAATATCTGGAAAAAAGGGGAAAAGCGCAATGTTACATTTTTTTTCTGCTTAACCATTATGGGCCTTCTTTAAGATTTGCAAAGATGGACAATATGTATCAACTGAGAATATAATTTAGGATCATTGGAAGTAATTCTCAATTATAGCAATGGGCAGTTGGATAAAATGATCCTTGAAACAGATTCAATTACAAACCTGGAATTCAGTCCAGATCCATGGAGGGGTTGGCTGAGGTCTACAAACCTTTACAAGAACCTGGGCTGAGTTCTTAGTTGGCCTGGACCATGTTTCAGAAGAATTTGGGCTGAATTATGGTTTCGGGTGGAAACCATGTGAGACTTGGCAGTTCTGCTTGGTTTCTAACCCAAACCAGGCAAAAGTTGGCAGTATCCTCCAAGGTTCACTTTGATTTGGGGGTTCATTTGTTAAAACAATGGTGCTGTCTTTACAAGTCTTCCCAGGATCACTTAATTCAATGAGGAGTTCTCAAAGAAACTATCATGACTGCAACTCATTCCATATTCAAAATCATCATATCCTAGTATTAATAATAGAAAGCACTATAACATTTTCCCATATATTAACTTATCTGATCCTTAAAAAAAACCTCTGAGGTTGCCAGGGAAGATATTATAATTATAATTATTATTATTATTTTATATATGAGGAAACTGAGGCTCATAAAGTTGAAATGACTTATACATAGTTTTATGATGAATAAATATTAGATTACAGCAAGGTTTGCTAAGCCCTAATAAAATGTTCCAACATTTTAGTTAGCTGTTTAATTAAAAAAGATTCTGCAACTTCTTGGTCATAAGAACTCTGCAAAATTATTGAGAACTACCCAAAGACCTTTTGTTTATATAAGTTACAACTACTGATATTTACCATGTTATAAATGAAAACATCTATTATTATGAAAATAATTTTGACCTTGTAGACCATACTTGAAGAGTTATTACTCTAGAACATAACTTCTAAGAGGACAAAAACTGCATTTTTTGCTTCTTTTTTTTATCACTAGTCTAGAACAATGCCAGGGACAGAACAGATGTTAAAAAATTGCTTGCTGTTTTCATTTAACATATGTACATAAAATAATGTATAAACTGCCATGCATTGTTCAAACTTGCATGGCCCAAATTGCCCTTAATGGAAGTGGAAACATTCTACAGACTTCACCATTTATTTTTATTTTATTTTATTTTTTTAAACCCTTAACTTCTGTGTATTGGCTCCTAGGTGGAAGAGTGGTAAGGGTGGGGAATGGGGGTCAAGTCACTTGCCCAGAGTCACACAGCTGGGAAGTGTCTGAGGTTGGATTTGAACCTAGGACTCCCATCTCTAGGCCTGACTCTCAATCCACTGAGCTACCCAACTGCCCCCTCACCTTTTATTTTTAAACCAAGCATTGCCAAACTTGTGGTAAGGATCCAGCAAGGATCTTCCTCCACCAAAGGAGATAAGTGCCTTTTCTGCAACTTTTAAACTCAGAGTTGGCCCAGGGTCACAACTAGTATGGGTCATGAGCAGGACTTGAACCCAAGTCTTTCTTATTTCAAGGCCAACCCTCTATCCTCTATACTAGTTACACTTATGATTCTTTGAAGAGATTCAGGTAATGGACATATCAGAGGATCATAGGTTCACTGGTAAAGGGATCAGAGAATTTAGAGCCAAAGGAGACCTAAAATCTTTGACATCCTCATTTTATAGGTGAAGAAACTGTGGACTAGCGAAGGATAAAGGAACTAAGAATTTTTACATCAGTTTAAGACAAATAAGTTGGTTTAGGGAACAGAATTCTGTCTATTTCCATAGAGCTGGGAAAAGGGAGAGTTTTTTGGAGAAGTTTCAGAACTTACCAACACAGAAGAGTTTATCGGGTGTGGAGTGATAGCCTGGATTGCAAGCACACTGATATTTCCCAATCAGGTTCACACAACGGCCATTTCGGCAAAGGTTAACACTTAGATCACATTCATTGATGTCTGTTGAAAATAAGAAGAAAAGAGAATAAAAATTAATGCTTCTGGGTTCGGAGAGACAGATGGGTCAAGCTCGGCAGGGGAGACTCTGGTCCTTACCTATACAGGCTGAGATATTGGGAGCCATCTGATGTCCAGGAGGGCACTCACAACGGTAACTTCCCTCCGTATTCAGGCAGGTGCCACCTCGACAAAGAAGAGGGTCCCTCTGACATTCATCGATATCTGTAAAATGCAAACACCGTGACATCATTTCTTCTCATTTCCCTATTATTTTTCCCTTCCTTCAGCTGGGCTTGAACTTCCACTGGCTGAGTTTTTTTAACTCCTTCTACCAATGCCCAGAACTGTCCTCTCAGCTTGGTGTTATCAGCTTCATCAACCATAGCCACATAAGCATAATTCCTCCGCTATTCTCTTTTTATTTGTTTCCCTGTGCCCCAGTGTGCACATTTGGCTAAGCTTCCTTTGGTGGGGACACCTGGCTAAGCCACCTGCTTTTACTAGACCCTGACTTCAACAACTAAGCTGAGAACAAATATTAGAGAAATAGGATGGCTTTGGAGCAAATGTTGGAGATCAAGAACAGGTGAGAGCCTTTCAGCTTGCCTCAACTAAGGGGTATTGTGTGGGAAATGGTCAGGAACATACCCATGCAGTTCTTCATCATCATAAATCCACTTTCATATCCATCAAAGCACTCGCATTTAAAGTCCCCGGGGGTATTCACACAGATGCCTTGGCCACACAGATCAGGAGATATCCGGCATTCATCAATATCTGTGCAAATACAAAGGGCACCAAGTAAATATCTGGGCAAATTCAATTCCTTGGAGAGCTTTAAACAGATAAAAATGTCTTAAACAACATTTCTCCTTGTTGAACTTTAATTTACCAACCTGTACAGTTCCTTTCTTCAGAATCCAGGGCAAAGCCATTATCACATCTACATTTAAAGCTGCCGATGGTATTTCTGCACTTGCCATAGGTACACAGACTTGGGATCATCTTGCATTCATTTATATCTTTAGAAAAAAATAAGTGTGGAAAAACATTTGAGTAAGTAACTCATTGGGAGTTCAAAGTTGAAAGCTTTTTGTGATATCAATGAATACTTTACTTTGGTGTAGAAAGGACTAGCCTAGATTGGTCACAAACAAGAGTCCCCCCCATAAGAATCACCTTCAACCACTGGTCATATGACTCTTTAAAGACCTCTGATGAGAGGTGGTTCAGTTGGTCCTGAGGCAATCCAACGCAGCCTGAGATACCTCTGTATGTATGATAGGAAGACTTTCTTTGAATTAAGCCTAAATCTGTCTCCAAAACTTCCATGCTTTGCTTCCAGTTCTGTCCTTTGGGGTCATGCAGAATAAATCTAATCCTTCCCATTAGTAGCTCTTCACTTGCATAGAGTTAGCTAATATGTCCCCTCCTAAGTCTTTTCTTCTTTAAATAAAAACATCACTGATTCTCCTACTAATCCTCATATAGCATGTTCTCAACACTCTCTGCTGTTTTAGCCATCCTCTGCAATGTTCTCCAATGTCCTTCCATAAATACAACTTCCAGAACTAAATACGATAATCTGTGTACTAGTCTAGAGCACTTATGTCCTTTTTTGTTGTTGTTCAGTCACTCAGTCATGTCTGACTCTTAGTGATCCCATGGACCACAGCTATCCATGAGGTTTTCTTGGCAAACACACTAGAGGGGTTTGCCATTTCCTTCTCTAGGGGATCCTTTTGTCAAGCAATCAGAGGTGAAGTGATTTGCCCAAGGCCACAAAGTTTGGGAGTATCTGAGGCTGAATTTGAACTCAGGCCCTTCCTGATTCCAAACCCAGTGCTCTTTACCACTGAGTCATATCTACTTCTTAGGCCCTTTTAAATACAGTCTGTTACTTTTTTTGACTGCTACATTATTCTATCAACTAATACTAAACTTACAGTTCACTAAACCTCAAAATCTTTTATCAGATGAACTACTACCTAATCTTGTACCTCCACATCTTGTACTTGTGAAGTTAATTTTTTGAACAATTGTAGAAGGCATCTATTTCTATTACATTTCTTTTATTATTATTAGATTTGGGCCAATGTTCTCTTTACTTACAAGACTATTTTACAACATTTACAATGAACATTAAAGACTTGACAATAGTAATTTTAAACAGTGTTTAATGGTCCATGAGGAATATGACTCATATTCATGTTTAGCCCTTTTCAACTTGACATTTTAGAAAATTCCTCTGTTTAAAAAAAAAGGAAATGCAATAGAACATTTAAATAAGCCTTCTAAGCTGCTGTCTCATATAGTCCAGTCCAAAATATGCAGATTACAATCTTGACATATGGCAACCAATTGGACACATATTAGGATAAAAATGCCATTTTAATACTTTTTTTCCTTGGGAATTTTTATTTGCTCTTAAAAAAGGAGCTTTACAAATAAGGTACCATCTAAAATGTCAACAATTAACAAAAATACTCAAGATTTATGATTCTATCAAGGTTCCATTAATGTCTTACAAGGCACCTACGTAGCTACATGGAGCAGTGGATAGGGTGCTGGACCTGGAATCAGGAGGACCTGTGTTCAAATCTAGCTTCAGACATTTACTGTCTTAGTTCCTCAACTATAAATGGGAATAACAGCATCAACCTAGCAGGATTGTGAGGATCAAATGAGATAATATTTATAAAGTTCTTTGCACAGTGCCTGGTACACATAAGTGTCAGATAGATGCTCATTTCATACCATTCCCTTCCCTCCTCACCTCCCCTAGATTTAACCAAATTAGCTCAAATGAAGAAAAGAAGATATGTATACTCTACACGTTACTTAGATTTCTTCTGCAATACCATACTCCCATGAGAAGCATTGCTGAAAGAAGGACCTGGAAGCTAAGAAATCTTTCTAAATTCTGACTATGCGATTTTATAACAGGTTATATGGGAGGGAAGGGAATTGGGGAGGAGGGAGAATCATATTAAATCTTGAGAACAACTTGTTCTCTGGAAGCAATGAATGATTTATCTGATTTAAGTGCCTTTGAATTTACTTAAAAGACATTTAAGAGAATCATTAAGAATATAGTGGAAAAAAAATGAACAATTTTAATCAGAGTAATCTCCCTTCTTGCCCAGTTTAAACTAGTTCTTAGCTCCAAACAAAAAATACATGGCCCTTTACTGATTGAACAAATGAGGTAGCATTTTCATAGTAGTTTCAATTTTCTATTTCATTCAAGTTATTAGATATAATAATGAAAAATAGCTTTAAAAGGTCAAACATGAAAGATATTCTGTATAAAAGTGAATAGCCAATCCAAAATCATGTGTTATGGAATACAGCAAGGATACTCTGGGCGATGTTAAGTTGGATAAACAAGTATCTCCTTTCTGTAGGCTGGCTTACTACAGCTATTGAGTTAAATCAACCTTTATGAATACTATACCTTTAAAGAAAGGTTTTCCATTTATAACCTCTCCTCTTGTGGCAAATCCAGGCCCTCTAGGACAAAGAGCATCATACTCAGGTGTATTTCTCACTGGGCACTCCTCACATTCTGTGCTTCCCCAGGCTGCCCCAACAGAACAGCAGCATGCATCCATCCGGTGGCGGCCAGCGATAGGCAAAGAGCATTCCTCATCTTCGTGACTCAGGTAGCAAGTTTCTAGGCGGATATCTGTTAAGTGAATGAAAGGAAATTGAAAAACACCACATTATTTCCAAAGCTAAAAGCTGAGAAAACTGAGGGGATTAGGACAGCAAGTGGTTAATTGTGGAAATTGAATGAACCACACTGATTCCATCATGTAACTCAATTCCAGAGTTAGCTTAGTTTCCCTTTTGATGCAATTATGGGTCTAGTCTAATTTCTGTCTTGTGAGAAAGCTTTATTTAATTGTGAGAATCATGAGGAAGCCTTACTGTGTAATTTGAAGCTAGCCCTGCATGACTGGGAAGCTGGACCACTTCTACCTATGGCTTCTCTAGAGACCCTTAACTAAGAGCCTTGGTTATGCTGACCAGAAACTCGGTCAGACCCAAAAGTTGATGTAAGAAATTTTCTCACAATTGTACATCTCCAGCAAATCATCTGTTTTATCTGAAAATTGACCTCAAACTGATCAATCAACTATTGTTTGCAGGTTCCTTTGATTGTTCAGATACTTGGGGATAATGGGCCACCTCTTTTTCTGATTTCAGGGGACTACACCTATTTGCTCTCCCATTCCTGAACTTCAAAGTCCCTAATATTTATTAATAATTTATTAATAATATTGGAAGTCAGATTGCCTAATGTATTGTTTCCTTTTAATTAATTGGCCTTATTTTATTCATGGTTTTTAACACATAAAAAATCTATCTTCTCCCTGTATTCAGGGTTCAGTCCTAAGCTGAGGAAGATGTTTGATCCCAATTAATTAAAAATTGGCATGCACTGGTTAATAAATTGAAATGCTCAGAAGCTTGAAGCTTTGTTTCCTCAGTCATTTCATCTTTCATCTGTCCCAAAGCCACTGCCATTTAGAAACCACAGTGCTTTGCATACAGTAGGTATAAATAAATTCACATTCACTTGAATTGAAACTTCCTGCCAGTAAAAGGCCAGCTTTGTTCATGGAAGTCTTCATGTAAGAAGGTTCTCTTGCCTTTCTGAACCAAAAGTCTTACCTTTGTATTGTCAAACAGAAGAGTTTAAAAAACTCTTTTGTCCTCTAACTATTCAATGGACTTTGTCTTGTCTTTACAAAATTCATTTCAGTGTTCTCCTACATATGTACATATTGTTATTTTCTATAAACATGTTTATCTACTGCATGAAAAAAACCTATGTATGCTAGGTCAGCCCCAGCTAGCACTAGTACTTTCAACACAGAGACTGGAGGCACACGTATTTAGAGGAGGGGAAGACTAAAAAAAATGGGAGATAGTTTCTCTCAAAGCTAGGCAAGGGTGGGAAGTGGAATGGTTGGGAAGGAAAGGTTATAAATTATAAGGGATCATAGATATAGAGGTGGGAGGAGTCTTTGAAGACATCAATTTCAATGCCCTCACTGTACAGATCAGGAAACTGAGGCTCAGAGAGATTAGGTGATTTGCCTGTGGCCACTTAGTTAATTCTAAGACAGAATTGGAGCCAAGACCTTCCAGACTACAGGACCAAGACTCTTCCCATTATAATGGGATGTTCTCATGGTCCTTGAGAACAAAGTCTATGATGAACCTAGAGACACAGATGATGACTCAGTCCACCAATGGAAAGGTTGAAAGCATGGATACCCAGAAAGAAGAGATGAGAAGCTAACAAGATTCATATTCTCCCCTCCTAAACACACACACACACACACACACACACACACACACACACACACCTCTTTCCACATTTACAGTGGCACACGTCCCACACACAAATTCCTGAATATAATTAGTAAGCACTTATTAAGTTTATTAACCTTCTCTGTCTGAGGCACTGTGGTAAGTAATGGGGATACAAAGGCAAAAAAGTGAAACTATCCCTGTCTTCAAGGAGCTTCCCTTTTAATGGAGGAGTAACACATACAAATACAGAACACATACAAAAGGAATAAATGGTAACTGTGGGAATGAGTGCACTAGCAGGAGAAGGAATCATGCGAGACTTTCTGGAGAGGTAGCATTTGAGCTGAGTGAAAACAACCAGAGATGGAGGTTAGGAAGACATTTCCAGGCCAGCAGAACAGCCAGGATGGCTGGATCCCAGGTGTGGAAGGAAATCATGTGTCAGGAGATAGGAAAGGTTGGAGGGAGCCGGGTTGTGCAGGGTTTTAAATATAAAGAAGAAATGTTATCTATTCATGAAATCAAATTCAAGGGGAACTGTGGACCAGGAGAAGGAATACTGGATTAAGATCTGGGCTCGAGTTCATCTTTCACAACTCAACAGTTGAGTAACTGTAGGTGAGACACTGAATTTATGAGCTACAGTTTCTTCCTCTGGAAGAAACAGGAACAGTAATACCTGTTCCACTCAGCTTACAAGGTCATGGCAAATATCAAATGAATTCATGTATTTTTAAAATATACAAATTAAAAGTATCACAGTGATGTTCCCTTCCTTTTCCAGGCTAGGCTCTACTAGTATACTGCATTCAGCTAAATATCTGAATTCTAGCTAATATAAATAGAGCTTTCTGAACACCCCCCCCCCTTGGCAATTCTTTACTTGGGTTTTTACCACTAAAAAGGAGAATTTAAAAATAAATCACAAAATACACATCAGAGCCCCTTCCATTTAAGGCCTTGGGGCTCATTATAGATTAAGAAACTGGGGTTTGGAATGGGATTAACTGACCTTCCTCAGCAATGAATGGAACCTCAGACTTTTGATTCCAGCTATTGAAATTCCATCCTCTAGACCACATGGTGCTCTTTAAGTGATCCAAATCCTTTAATTAAATACAGCAGAATCCCTGTATGATTCTGTTCATTATAATATGGTTTCAGATACACTATAGATCTAAACACATTTCCTGAGTCACAGAGGACTAGTAGCCAGGAACCGGTGATAAATTCTCTATAATTTCTCCAGAGCTGCTCCTACAAGGACCCTGGAAATGTTGGGGCCATTCAGGGATCAAGAGACCACCACTAATGGTATCCACAGGGATTTCCTCTCCAAGCTTCTATCACTGTTCCTAGTAATGGTCTATCTTTAGCAGCTGCAAGCCACACCAAAACCAATATGAGATTAGGTGAAGTTCATAGAATCCTCTGCCATTTACATTTTATGGTATACTTAGAGTTGGTTTAAAAGCTTTGTCTAGATTAAAAATCGTCACAATTTCAAATGACTTATGGTTTCTTATAAAGTAGGCAGAAGCATAAGGACTAACCTCTCTGCATAAGCAAAAGCACTAACCTCTCTATTAGCTAAGATGATATCTTGTCTGATCGTGAGGAATAGAATTTAGGAATAAAACCACATATGCTCAGATTATCAGAAGGTGACTGTAAATTACTTGGGCTTTGTGAGATTTATCTTTAAAGTACTTGGAATCACTGGAATTTTGCAATCTGTGAAAAAGAGTTATAGATGTGTGAAATGAAGAAATAAATACATACCAAGACAGATTCTCCCAGTGAGATCCAATGTCATCCCACTAGGGCACTGGCAAACAAATGATCCCATAGTGTTGACACAAAGGCCATTTTTGCACACTCCAGGAAATACAATACACTCATTTATATCTGATGTGGGGGGGGAAACAAATCAAAACAAAACAGAACAGCATCAGCTACATGTATCTGTATAAATAACATTGTATTTTTATTTCTATTTTAAAAAGGTATTCCTTTCTAGCATCAGTACACTGGGTTGTCCTATGGTTCCATTCTCTAGTGACTTTCTTTCCCAGCTTACACAAAAGTTAATTTGTCAAAAAAGAAAAACCACACCTATATAATCAATCATTTATGATATTGAATCAAGAGCTGCTACTAATGCTGTCATAAAATGAGACAGTTAAGTCATTCCCAGTTTAGGGATAAAGGAGTTAACAATAATTCTCGTGAATAGATATTAGAACCTTGCAAGCCCATCCTAAATAGGAACATGCCACATATTGCCCAATACCAGAAAGTCCTCAACAGGCTAAATGGCCAGTTATTTGTGGAGGGCTTCATAGCTTACAAAGTGCTTACATGAAACTGGTTCCCTTCAAACTTCACAATAATACTGAAGTACTTTAAACTCTAAGCCCCTTGAGGAAAGGGACTATGGATTTTTTGATATTCCTGTTCCCTATAGTACCTTACTTAATGCAGTGTTCATATTAGGTGCTTAAAAATGATTGGATTGGTATAGGTAGACAGGGAAGAATTATGTTTTTTTTAATTCAAAGATGAAAAACTAAGGTTTGTAGAAATTAAATTACTTTCCCAAAGTTAAATAGTATCAGAGTCCAGGTCACTCAATTTCTAATCCAGTGCGCTTTTCCACAAATCATGAGAAGGTATAAAAAGAGGGAAATTATACTGTGCAAACTACACAGGAGTAAAAGGGAGTAACTAGTGTTTCTAATGTATTCTTAAAAGTCCATCTTCAAGAATGATGGCAGAAAGCAATATTGTAATTCAAAATATATCCTGATATATCCTATCCTAAATTTGAATATTCTAAGAGAAGACAAAGAATCTCAAGGTATTTCTTTGATTCTCAGTATCTAGATGCTAAGTATGAAAGGTGAATAGGAGATGTCTGTCAATTAAATGGTCCAGAAAGAAAAGAAACGCTTGCTTCTCAGAAACTATTATCTGAACTCAACTCTTGGATTAATTATACAGTCATAGCACTTCACAGCCAAAATACTGAGAACACAGAGAATGGAACATGCTCCAAAACATTAAATTAAATTTGCTTTTGTTGTACTTCCAGTTTGAGGAGCAAGCCAGATAAAGAAAAATTATCTGTGTTGAAATTTGGAAGGTGAGGCTAAGGTTTCTCCTCTTCTACCTAATTCTGTATCTTCTCCATTCACTATCTTACTCCTTCAGGACAGTCATATCATATAGTCATACTCTCAGAGATAACTTGGAAAAGTATGACTGCCTCTTAATTAAGACAGTGAAGTCATTATTTCTATAGAGTCTTCAGTGATTCCAGGTAAGAAGGGGAAATGCAAATCAACAAGTGTCTGTCTTCAATTATTTTATCCCAAATTCACTATTCCTCCCCTTTTGGGTAGAAGAACTCTAGGTAATCTATTTGGGGGAAACATGCATCTTGGTTGAAAAAGGAATATTCTTTGAAAGACCCTGAGCTGTGACCACATGGGGTCCTTGTCAATATTATCATGTAAATACTGATTATAGAAATAAGGAAGACCTGATGTCTTGGAAAAAATAATTTTCCCACAGAGGAGTGCCGAAAACTGTCCTGTATTTTCCTTGTGAATAGGAATAGGTAGAGGGTCACCTTATTTTTTCTGGGCACTTATATGCACTGAAATGTTCTGTTGAGGTCATTTAAGTTATGTACAGTGGGTCTGGATTAGTGAAGTGCCAAAGGATTCAGTCATCATTTGGAAGGCAAGAGCTTGGGAGGGGGTTGTGGTGTTCCTCTTTATTTTAACAAAAAAACCCTTCTTTTCGTCCCACATATGGGACTAATTGTTGTTTTTAAAATACTTCAGCTGCTGTGTCATGTCAGGTTGTGTTAGTCATGATGACCTATGGCTATTTGGGATTTTGTGTGAGTGGAAGAGAGGACCGAAGAAGAAGCCCACCTAGACTTATGGGGAGGAGGAAAAGAGTAATGTTATTTGGTCTTAAATGTACTTTTGTGTGTGACCACACAATACAATAAGGACAAAAAATGATCTCCACCCCTTTTTAAAAACTACTTTTTGTTCCCATCTTCAGTGTTTTGAAATCTGCAGTCACTGTAAACTAAGATTGGAGCTAATGCACGTTGAGGTCTCTTCATTCTCTGGCCACTGTGTTTTGACACTGGCAAAACTGCCGGCTGAATGAATGAAGACTTGTGAAATCAACATCTGTCCTTTTATTGTTCTTTCTTTCACTGCATATTTTGCATTGTACAGTTACATGGCAACCTTAACCAATTCAGTCAACACAAACATTCTTCACATGGAGAGTAATTTACAGTTTATAAATAACAATAAATACCTTCACACTGTGTTCCTTTAATTCTCGAGTACCCCTTAGCACATATTGGGTCTGTAAAAAAAAAATAAATATACAAATTTGGAATATTGAACTCCAGTCTCTGTGGTTATGACATAGTGTATGAAACATGAAAAAGCAACTGGAACATGAACTGGATTTTGTTCCTATGAATAAGTCTGAGATCACTTAAAAGCATTTTCTGAGATTGTATAGGCGTGGAAGAATAATAATGAAATGAGTCTCTTTGCCTCCCACTCAATTCCCCAAGGTACCCTTAATACAGCACGATCAAGTGAAGTCTAAGAGAATAAATGGCTGCAGATTTCTCAACAGCAACCAACCTTCAAACATGAACTACACTATGAGATTACTCTACATACATCATGGAAAATTTGCTAAGTACTGATGAACACACAGTTTTCAAAATTTACATGGCAAAAACTTTACAAACCAAAAAACCTAAATGATGAATAAATTTATCAAACCCAGCTCTTCAAATAATAGAATTTTAGTTAACATTGAAAATCCTTCTGCAGTGCAGTTATGTACACTTACTTCTATTTCTTGCCGAACTCTAGGGCTTTTTAAGATCTGTCTATAGCTTCCAGGGAGGGGCTCAAAAAGATTGACATATTTCTTTCTCAATGTACACAGCCAAAATTAATGGCATGGCAGCATTACAAGTGTAGTTTAGGTAAATCACAAGATTACAGTCCTTATTATTTATTTTCCTAATATCAATATAAATTACATGATTGCCAATATAAGCTTATATGTTCAACACTGTTAAGAAAAAAAAAAGTCAGTAACAAAACTTTCCCATTGATAATAGGGTCAATAATCTTTGTATAGATCAGAACCTGAAATAATGTTATCATAGTAGGCTTTTGCTCCTAATCAACCTATGTATTATTTTTTAAGCACTTGAGACCATTTACCTTTTCTATGTGCTCAAACTGACCCACGCAGACACATCTGGCCTATAGCTCAGGTCTACTTGCCCATCTATTTTGCTTTTATGAATTTGGACAGGGCAGAAACAAAAAGAGAAAACAATTTTCTCCAAAAAGAGTTTATCCTGGTAGCCAATGAATTAAGGAAACTAGAATGGTGCCAGGGAACAAATAAGTAATCTCTCTTACCTATTTTGCAAGGCGTACATGGGCTTCCCCAGGCAGCACCCAGTGAAGAACAGCACTGTGACTTCAATGTGGCTCCATTGATATTAATTTCACATCTTCCATCAACAATAGTCTGCCAACAAGTGCCTTTAATTGTTTCTGAATAGACAAGAGGAGGGAATTAGACACTTTAAAACATGCTAACTAGTTTGGTTCATGTATCTTTAAAACATGCTACCTCGTTTGGTTCATGTATGAAAAATGTAATTTAACATATTATTCCTGTTTATATAAAAGTTACCACCACATTAACAGTAGTTTGAAATCCAGCTGGTCATTACCATAATAATCACACATCTCAGTTTCTGCATGTTTAGTGACCTCTTTTGTGTCTCTGACACTAAAAAGGGCTTAATAAAAGAATAAAAATAAATGAAATATCAGATGAATACATACCTATGCAGATAGTTTTTGTTGCATCCAAAGTACTTTCAGGAGAACATTCACAAACAAAAGAACCCAGGGTATTTTTGCATGCTCCATTAACACAAGGGCTTGATTCACATTCATCAATATCTGAAATAAAAACATATAACGTAATTGCATATTACATGTATAATTTCATGTATGAATGACTGACTTTATTATCTTATGTGTTCAGTAAAAGTGGCTCAAATGATTCTTTTCCCAGGTTAGCTGAAATGTCTAATTCAGAGAGTTCACACCTATTTAACATAGTTCCTAATTTTTACTTCAATTCTTGAAGCCAGAACAAATATTCCATTTCTTTTCATCGAGAGGTAGCATGGCATAATAGGTAAAGAGCTGGTTTGGGTATAAGGAACACCTGTGTGCAAGTTCTGCTTCTACTGGCTATGTGACTCTAGGTAAATTATTTACCTTCTCAGTGCTATAGGACAACTCTCTCACACAAACTGGTGAAAAGGAGACAACTGGCACTAGTTAACAGTGTCTCCTCTGGGAATTCCCTAATCACTATCCACTTTTAATTATTAAATGTTGTTGAATAATTTTAGAATGTAAAAGTCAATATAATGATGAATTTTAAAGAGTAGGCAGACAAAGTGAGGGCAAAGTCTGTGGCTGTCTGTAGTAGTGAATTAGCACCATCTCCTATTGTGCTAGGACAGTGATGGCGAACCTTTTAGGGACCAAGAGCCCAAATGGCAACCCTCATGCTGCATGTGAGCCACCCCCTTATCCCAGATAGGAAAGAGAGGAAGCATTCCCACTGGGTTGCTAGGCAGAGAGGTGGGTCACGTGAGGAATGTCTTCAGGTATGTGTGGAGAGGGAGAAGGGAACAGTCCCCTCTGGCATACGTGCCATAGGTTTGCCAATAAAGTGCTAGGACATCAGGTAGTAACTGGTGGTTCACTTAATTTTGTAGTTAAATAAAAAGTTTATGTCAACCCAAGGTGTTTGGTTTGAGTGGCTAGAGGGAAGCATAAGAAGGGATGATTTGTGACATTATAGATTGGGGTAATGTTAACAAAGCAAGAATGACTCAAAGGGGATGTTCGTGTGTGAATCTTAGGACAGTCTGAGCTATGTTTTGGGACACCATTTGTGAATCCCAGGAAACAATTCTGTTCATAGTGAGTGGAGGAGTCTTGAATCCCATACAGAAATGTTTTTAAAAGTTAATCAATTAATTTAATTTTCATTTCAGAATTTTCCTTTAACATGTTTGAGATGACAATTGAAGTATTAGTTATACATTATTAAAAATAAAATCTTGTGCAATTCTCCATTTTGCCATGGGCAATGTTTACATGAAATGAAACCAAGGTTGCCTTTAGTAAATAAAAAGAGAACTAGTAGAAAACAAAGGTAAGTGTCCCATGCCCAGCTAGGTGACTAGAAAGGTTATATGGATCTGAGTCTTAGTGCTCATCTTCACAGAACACTAACAAAATTCCAAACAATTCAGATACTTCTGTCCCAATAGTGCAAAAAAGCTAACATTTATACATGACGGTACTGAAAGAATCAATTAAGTAAACTATTAAAGTCCTTGTTATTTCTGCTTCTCCTTATTTAAACATAAACTTCATTAGTGCCATCAGAAGACTATCAGTTGAGGTCTGTTTTTTAAAAAATCCATGTACGTTTTGTGCTGATGATAGGGCAAGTAATCTCAATATTTAAATTTTATGTCTGAATTTGATTGAAAAGGCCTGGGAAAAGTGAGATATCTGACTGGCATGTACATGAAGCACCAATGGTCTCAGCAAGATATGCGTGCCAGAGAAAGCAGTATGAGTGACTAGCCCCTGAGTCTGAAGTATGATACTCGAGTGTGTGTCTAAGTGGATCCATGTTTCAGTTAGGGTAAGTGATTTGCTCAGTCACAGAGTTTAAGAAGTGTTCGTTCATTGATTTGAAACAAGATTTCCTGACTTCAAACACAACTTTCTTGCCTCTATACATCAGAATCTCTCTCCTACTACTACCACAGACCTTGAATTTAGCAAAGCTGTATACAGAAACCAAGCTTACCACGCGCAAATTTTATGACTTGCAGTAATTTGCTTAATTTCTCTGGGTCTCCATTTCCACATGAAAAAAACCAACAGGTTGGACAAGATAATTTCTAAAAGTTTCCTTTCAACACTAAATGCTAAGAAGAGAATCATAATGATCTTTGACTATATTTAGATAACTAGAAAAGATCTGCAGAAACTAGCTTATTATAATTTTTTTCTCTTAAAATTGGTCACACAAATAGCATAAAAACATTTACCTTCACAAGTTTTTAGGTCAGGTTTGTATACAAATCCCTTGGGACAGGTACAGGTGAAACTCCCAGGAGTGTTTCTGCATTGTCCATTGTCACAAAGCAAGGTGTTTAATGCACATTCATTAATATCTGTAATTGAGATAGATATCAGAATTAAAAAGTCTCATTTCACACAGTTTCTTTTAAATTAAACTTTAAATTCTTAATTCTATGGGTTAAGTAAACAAATAAAAAAATACAATTTTACCTTGAATAACTTAATTTTGTAAATGTGAGTACACTTGACCAGTTTAAAATTGGCTTGCTACAATGCCCTAAACCATCAGATAGGTAGCACTCAACCCCCTACTCTGATTGTCAGTGAATATATTTGGATTTTATGGAAATAACCATCATGTTAGATAGCTTTTAAATTTGCCAGAAAGTCTAGGAAGATTCCTAATGACTTCAGGTTTTTTTCTTTTTCTCCTTCCTACCCCCAATGGGAAAGTTGGGTTCTTAATATTATTTTACAGCCTCAGGATAATTGAAATTCTTACCTCAGGACTATATAACATAAAGGATTGGAAGAACTGGTAATTTTCTAGGACAGTTTGGATAGACAACTCAAATCATTTTAGGTCAAAACCACTGCTTTGTTTATGTTCAATTATCTATGTAACTGGATAATAATAGTTAGGACAGTTCTCATCTTAGGTATCATTAAATCTATTTGCATCACTACTAAACTAAATGTTTCCCAATGTGCTCAAAATGCCATATTTATTTGAAGCAGGTGATTAGTTCACTTAGAAATTCTAGTTAGCTGATTAGCTGATATTTTAAAAAGCCAATTCTCCCTTAAAATAAAAGGTTTATATACTTAGCTCTCTGGCACTTTGTGGGCAGAAGGGGCTATAAACACATTTGAATCAATTCTTTGATCTTCTTTACTATAGTTTTATGTCATGTAACTCCATTAACCTGAACTTATAAGCCTTTAAAATATCAGAAAGTCAAGTATAAAATTTTAGGGTATGAGAAAATCATGTATGGAAAATCCTAACAAAATGATTTGAGATGTGTAAATGCAATCTGAAAGGGTCAAAACTGCAGTTCTTAACTCTCGCTGACGTCAGAGGCATTTGGAAACTTGAATAGTGGAATTTGCTGTTAAGATAAAAAATAGCTAGTCACTGGGAGCCATGTGTGGGAAATGACTGGAGCAGACCTTTGGTTCACAACTTCTTTCCCACTTACCACAATCAAACCCTGACCTGATAATAATGGATCCAATTTTGTAGTGTTTACTAAAGCAAAACTCTCATTGAAGTAAGAATTCCCACTGGCTCCCAGACTCCCCCTTCGGCTTTCCAAGGGGTGATTTTTGGATGAAGCTGAAACATCCCTGTGTCTTTGTGCACTGCCCAAATAAATAATGATTTTTGGAGCCTGCCAACCAAGAGAGGCCCTTCTAGAAAGATGAAATAGTAAAACATGTTTTCAGTTGAGTCTAGTTTGAAAATACCACATGTATTCAAATTAAGGCTGCCCCAGGATAAAGGTTGCACCCTAAAAAGTTGTTCTTAAGTTCAAAGGAGGAAGAGGGTATAGAAGTTTTATTCTGGAAAGTAAATACATTATACAAAGAAGAGGAAAAGAAAAGCCAGAACTTAGATTAGCAGCAAGTAGAGAGAAAAATATGTAGCAGAAGAGTGGAAATATGCCTAATTCTGTAGCTCACCAGTTCTCTTTTCAGCCTCCTTCCCTCTTAGACACCAAGTAATTAATTCTGAAACCCAAGCAAATGTTACACTTGGACTTTCACAATAATTTGGAAGGGACAAGCTTTTTTTTTATCAACTGTGATGAGTATATATGTATATGCAAGTGAATGAGATAAATAAGGAAGAGCAAAAAAATCATTCTAATTTTCACCTAAATAAACATCCTTTCTTCTTTTCTTTATTTCAATCTTTCTCTTTGGAAGTACATATAGCACCTGCCTACTTGTCTAAACAGTGCTATAAAGCTATTGTGTGAGTAAGTCAGAATTTCCACTGAATTAATAGGTTGAACTAAAGGGTCTTTATTAAGAGAAAAGTGAAAATGGAAAAAAATCATTAAGAAAAGTGGCCCTGGAAATTATCAAAGGAAAAAAGAACCACAAGGAATGGCTTTAAATGTCTGGTACCTCAAAGCTTTCGTCTTCATATAATTTCCCAAATTTAACCTCTTCTTTCCATTTCAGTAGCCACAGGTTTATACTGGGTATTGGTAGATACCACCTAGATGACTAGAACACACTTACTTTTTCACAAGTGCAGTCAAGAGAAGCATAAATGCTTGGAGAAAGTGGCTATGATAAAATATGGAAGTGGGTAAATAAACAGATAGACTTGAAATAGCATCTAGGCAAATTGCATAGCAAGAAAGAAAAGAATGAGAGAGAGAGTTAGAGAGATAGATAGAGAGAGAAAGGGAATCTTATGAGCAGTAAGAAGAGCCCACAGAAGTTTGAGAAGTAGTTGTAAACAGTGGGAAAATCCAGAGGAAAAAACCAAGAAGTGAACAGGATGTTGAGAAGGCCAAAGGCAGCCCTTTTAGATGCTTAATAAATCTCAAATAACAGTAATAGGAACAACCAAAGAAAACTAATGAGATTTAGAAGAGGTAAAATTAATGGCAAGGAAAAGAAAGAAAGGAATTAGAAAGGAAAAAAGAAAGGAGATAGAAGAGAAATAGAAAAGAGGAAAAGGAGAAGGTATATAGGCAAACAGAAATGTGTAGGATCTTGAAAGAGAATGCTAGGAAATTCAATATGATTTGAAATTTTAGCCCAGGATCCATAAAAAGGATTAATATTGTATAACAGTGCAATAACAATAATAATGAAGAATATGGTGGATCATTTTAGGGCAAGGAGATGTTAGCAATTAAGTTTCTAAATTATTTAGGCCTTTATCTTGAAATTAAATTTTATTTGTACGAAAATTGAGATTTATGTAAATCAAAACTAAGATAAGTGAACACAAAAAATCTAGTTCACAACATAGCATAGCATCATCCAGAAAAGGATAACTTAGAGCAACTTCAATTATATTAATGTCTAATACTTGTGACATGTATAATATTATAAATAGAATATGGATATGTGGATATGTGGATAAATATACATGAATACATATGTATTGTGTTATCTAGAAATCTACTTCTAATATTTTCATATAATCAATGATGCGAAAATATATGGAGCAACTATTGCACAGCAGGAAGAGTTCCCACAGAGTTGAAGAACTAAAAGGGAAACATATGAAGGAATTAGAGTATTAGACTAACAGTATAGCATTTATTGATATTGCATCCCATTTATTCCAGTACATGATTTTATTTTTGTCTTGTTTCCACAGGGTTTCTAGCATGGCATATGTTAAGTAACTGAAGTTTAATAAATGTTCATTGATCGATCATCTTCCTAGAATGTTAGGTCTCTGAGAGCAGAGGTCATGTATTATTTATCTTTATATCACCATCAGCATCTAAATGCCATGCTTTACACAGAGTAGGTGCTTAATACATGGTTACTCCATAAATGAATGATCTGTTTTCATTTGTGATTAGCATATATGAGTTTTATATGCAATGGTATCAAATGGAATTTAAAATCACAGTACATTTTTTGAATACTGAGGTTTTGGGAAAGGCAATAGATGGAATTTCCTTTTACACAGAGAAGTAATGTAACCTATCCCTATTATCATCATCATTTCAATGACTATGCTTCATTCTTAAAAAGTAATTCTAATATGCATAAATTAGATACTGGATGAATTAGAAACTATAGCTAAATGCTATAATTTTTTCTATGATCCTTGGCAATATTTGTTGTTTCTTCCTAGTCTTTCTCTGTTACTATTTCAAATTCTCTTCAATATTCTCTAGTAATTCTCATTCTTTGAAATTTACTGAACTCATAAAGGCTTCTCTTTGTGACTTTCTATCTTCTGCCTGACAGGGGATGGAATGGGAATAGGAGGTGATATGCATAGGTATATTAGTACACAAATGCCCTAATTCTTAGTCAAGGGCTTTTACCTTTCTCTTTTATTTCCAGCCACTGGTTGACTAGAAAAACATTTGTGAACCAAAGGGTCACTTTTGTAATGACTATGCCTAGTACCAGACTTTAAATATTTTTCATTTGTAGTATTAAATCTTTCATATTATAGATGTCCTTCACTTTACCTGATAGGTAAGTCTCAGGAAGTTTTACATCAATCAGAATTCCTGTGATATATTTTATTTTAATTATCTCTTCTTATAAAAATGGAATAATATTTTGAGCACTGAAATTATTTTGGATGTTATTTTTGTTTTTTTATTAAATATTAATACTGTGCTCCACTCAAACTATTTAAATCACAAAAATAATGAGTAGATTTCTCTACCATTAACTGATAACAACAACTGCCTACATCACCCTGCCTTACTGTTCCCACTAAGGAATAGTAATTATTAAGAGACAGCAATAACTAAGTTTTTCACTAGCTTTAATTTCTGTAACATTTTTACCTTAAAAATTATCATTCTGATTTTCATCCCTGAAATTATTGGAATCTTTTCAAACATCACCATCTGGCAATAGTTACATTGGCAATAACCTAGAAAGCCAAAGACTAAAAATCAAAATTTTTGGAATTCCAATGTTCCTAAGAAAGAGCTATCCAGCAATGAAATGAACAACAAGGTTCAATAAACTACAAATGTGCAGTTTTCCACCTAAATTAATGACTAACCACTGAAGAAAGTGTCATTTAGCCTGGCAAAGTGTTGACTGTTAGAATAAAACAATGGCCTGCATTTTACTTTATCATACTAAGTAGGTTAAGGTGCATATAAGTAATATGACAGCATAAGGGACCCTCATACTTGGTTAAGTGCATCAGTTCTGTGGATTGAATTTTTTACTTAATAATTTACAAATTCCTTGAATTAGACTTTTGTTCTGTGAATTTGCTTTACCAAAGTGATTTTATACCTCAGAATGTCAGTTTTCTTTGTCCCACAACATTTTGATTAAATATACATTAAAAAGAAGCCTTAAAAGTATAACACTCAGGGACAGCTAGGGGAAGTTGGGAGGTCCTGGGTTCAAATTTTGCCTCAGACACTTCCTAGACATGTGACCCTGGGCAAGTCACTTAATCCCCATTGCCTACCCTTACCACTCTTCAGCCTTAGAACCAATATACAGAAATGATTCTAAGATGGAAGGTAAGGGTTAAAAAAAAAAAAAAATA
>NC_058131.1:546888293-546936347 GCF_016433145.1 Gracilinanus agilis | reverse complement strand
TCTCTCTCTCTCTCTCTCTCTCTCACACACACACACACACACACACACACACACACACACTCTCTTTATCCCTCTTTTTTTCCCTAGGATCTACTGTAACATCTCTAACACCAACAGATGAATTCAACTGACCATTTCCTCTTCTAGCATTTAAATTATGTCTTTCCATTGACTGCACAATAGATTCTGGCTCAGCAAGTTACTCTACCATGACAAGATGACTAACAGCCAGGAATCCTCCAAGAATATAGTTATCACATGGTCACACTAAAAATTATAAATTCAAAAACAGACTTCGGCTTCAGCAAAAGAAAAGTGACAGGCACTTGACATACGATCTACCTCCTTTCAATCTAGGTTCCAATTTCTTTCATTTAGCTTTCTCCCTAAGGAACCTTTCATTCTCTTTATAGATGCATCTGAGTTTTCCCAGAGGTGCTCAGATGAGTTTTCATAGGTATTAGGAAAGTCTTGAAGGTTGAGGATGGCAATAGATCCAGTAAGGGTGGCAATGGCTCTACTAGAAGTTCCTCTGAAAGCCAGCCAGCATCTCTGTTTACTGCTACCATATAAACTTATCAATTCTAAACTTAATGAATTTTAAAGTGATTACTCACCACTGCCTCCTGAAGTCATTCCTGGGCCACTGCTGCAAAGTGCTTGATATTCCGCTGAAATAAATGAAAGGAGAGTCAATGATTCCTTTGTTTCTATAATGGGGAAATGATTTTTTTATACTTTATTTTTTTATTTATTAATTAAGAAAGTTTTCCCTTCTCTCTTCCCACCTCTCTCCCATAGCCAATGCACAATTCCACTGGGTTTTACATGTGTCACTGATCATGACCTATTTCCATATTACTGATATTTGTCCTAGGGTGATCGTTAAGAGTCTACATCCCTAATCATACCAATGGGGAAATTTTAATCCTGGCTTCCTAGGGGTTTTCTTGACAAAGATCCTGGAGTGATTTGCATTTTCCTTCTCCAGCCCATTTTACAAATGAGGAAACTGAGGCAAAACAGGGTCAAGTGTCTTGCCCAGAGTTATATAACTGTTGCACAGAGTTACACAGACACCGTTAAGTGTCTGAGGTCAGATTTGATTTCACAAAGATGAATCTTCCTAACTCTAAGCCCACCATTCTATCCACTGCACCACCTAGTTGCCCAACAGAGATAATACTTGAACCCCAATTTTCCTGCCTCTAAGAACAGCTCTTTATCTATTATGCCATACTGTCTTCCACATGGAACATAATACCTACTTTTTATGACATGTTTTAGAAATGCAATTCCAGTTCCAAGAATTGCTCTATTTCTAAGTCTTTCTTTTGACTATTTTACTTCTTTTCTTTTAAAAAAAATGTTTACTGTGTTAGTTGATCAGGAAAGTATTGTAGACAGTATATATTCAATATGCTCTTTAAGATTTATCTTTTGAAAATCTGTGTTTCCTTGAAAGTCTTCTAGCTTTTTGGCATGTTTAGGAAATTCCAACATTTCCAAGCAAAATAATATTTAGATGAGGGGAACATTCAGTTGGGTACAAACAGAATTATATTTACTCTTGTGGGATTTTTTAAAGTTAAGAAATATTTCAGGATACAAAGTCTCAATGAATTTGAAACAAGGTTCCTCGGGAAAGCAATCACTGGTGCTGAGTGAGGTCATCTAGAAGAGTTGTGTCACTTAGTTGTACTAAAGGTAGTCATTCTAATGAGTTTGTAATTTATAAATGAAGAACTGACTGAGGACAAATTTGCTGTGATAATTGGGATGTCAAAAACTTGAAAACTGAAGTAAGATGTTGCAAGCACCACTGTCTCTGCAGTGGCAGGAACATTTCCAGGTCTTTGATGCACCTAGGGAATCTTTTGTTATTTCCATGTGGGAGGCTCCCAAGTGCTTGAAAATGTATATGGCTTCCCCACAAAACACTTTGGCAAAAACATTCACTGATCCAGGTATTTCAATCACTGGAGAAACTATATGCCCTCCCACTGTCTGTATAATAACTAATTTTATACTTGTTTTTCCCCCCATATATATTCCTAGATATCTACATACTCAACCTCACTACTTAACTTATAGAGTTATATTGTTTTTTTTAACCAACATTTAAATAGTTTTATTGAGAAGTAATGAATATATTGTCTAATCTTTAATATTCCTTCTATTTTTCTTTGAATGTAAACTAATGCAAGTAGACTATTGGCCTGGATTAACCACAAACTTTCTATGAGTTGTCTAAAGTCAATTGCCAGCTATAAAATAAGGAGATTGGACTATTTTATCTCTAAGATTCCTTCCAACCATAATGAATGACTCTACTTGATATCAAGTAACTCCAAAGAATTTTTCCACTAGTATTCATTGATTTGCTCATTGATTAGCATCTTTAACTTGGTCTACCTCATAATCAATACATGAGCTTAGCATATATGTGTATATATATATGCATATATATATGCAGAGATAATATAAAATCATAGATAATTCATAAATTGTCCCATTTTGTGTGTTGTAGTCTGTGGGGAATTGGGAGATCTTTACTAGAAATGTGTCTAATGTTTGGGAAAATAATTTCAAATAAAATAAAAAATCATTCCATAAAAATCTAGTTTAAGATGAAAGACAATAACTCTGTCACCCAATTGACTCAGCGCTAATTCAGCATAATCAGATACCCAAACGGATATGATGTTGAGTATTTTGGTACTGTATGAAAAAAAATTAAAGAAAAAAGTATGAAATCTCAGCCAAGCCAGTAATTTGGGAATGAAGTACTTTAAATATAAATGATTAAAGGAATAATTAAGGTGAACATATGCTGTTATCAATAAGTCTAAAAGCAATCTTTCCTACATGTAAACCACAATATGAATTCTTAAGAACTTATGGTAATAAATTTTTCTATGTGAAAAGGGAACTCAAATGTCATGTAGGAGTCTATAATGTCAAGCAGAATCACATAATGTAGTCAGGTGGAAAGCATCTGCCATACCAACTGGAAGGAGGGAGGATTTCTCCATAGAGGCAATAGACTCTATTTTCTAAGAGCATGGTTCAACCTTTTATATGTTAGTATGCTAGTAAATACTCTTTGATAAGGGAAATAAAGGTCGTATATAGACCAAAGCAAAGCAAAACAAAAGCCCACTTCTACCTCTGCATTCCACAAAATTTTTTAAAAAGCAGAGGACTTCTTGAATTTTAAATTTGAAAATGTGTTCAGGTGCCAAATGAGAAAGGTAGCAGCAATAGTGCCAATAAAAGGCAGGGAATAGGAGTTAAGAGAAATATTTCTCCCCCGTCCTCTCACATCAGCATCAGATTAAAATATTTGTGGAATAGCGTAGGCAATAAAACAGGAAACACACTCAACCTTGTAGCTCTGGGAAAAATGCACTTTTGCTCTCTGCTTCCTAACTTAGCTTATTCTTAGTGTAAAGGCAAGCGAGTGTCACAGTTGTTTTCCATATGGGCCAGAGCTGGTATTAGAATATCTGGAATTAGGTCATACTTCTATTCTGTATACAGAATGATGCATGCTTCTGAAGCACTGGTATGGGAAAGCAATGGGAAAATGCCACAGAATTACATTTGTGTGGGCCTTAAGAGACATTAGAATCCAGGGAGCAAGAAAATCTGCTCATGGAATGAACAATTAAAGTTGCCTGCCTTCAGACTACAGACTCAAGGAGCCTTTCTAAATAAGTTTAGGGTTTTAAGTAGAAATGTCTTCATTTACAGTTTTCATGTGTCTTATTTCCGGAGAGGAAAGATGCATTTTTAGGTCTCAGATGGCTAGAGCTTCTAACTAGATCAAATGATAGAAAGTAAGGGAAAAAAACTTTTCCCTTTTGGTTATATTCGGTTCCCACAGCAATATATCTCTTTTTTTGAGAAATTCCTTTCTTCTCTGAAATGAAGGGTGTCCTACATTTTACCCTTCATGAATTGGCATTTTCAACAACTGAATAGGTGGGCAGACTACCCTAGATGAAACAGTTTCCACATGTGTAACTCTTCTGTTTGAATTCATTCAAATATAAAACAGAAGTCAGTGGCATTGGGCCCTAAATTTAGAAAATATTTTAACTCTATAATGCAGTGAGTCATGAAATATTCTACTCAAAAATATATTCAGTTATAATTTCTCTTAAAATCCTATATTATCTACCTAACAGCTTTTCTGAGAAGCAGCACTAATACGGTTAAAAAAAAAAAGCACCACATCACGAGTCAGGAAGAACATGTCCTAGTTCTTCTTCTGGCACTAATTTTCTATATAACCAACACTCAAGTTTTCTGTGCTTCAGTTTCCTCATCTGTAAATTGAGAATATCATATCTGCCTATCTCACAGAGTTATTATACAAATAAAATGACATAACAAATCTGAGAGAGGCTTGAATCACTCAAGGCAAGAAATGAATATTAAGGTATTACATAATATCATCAACTACAGTAAAGCTGTCTTTCTTTGGTTGCTATTCTTACTTTTAAAAAAATGATCCACTTGTTAACTTTAAAACACTGAATAGCTATATAGCTTAATAATAGCAAAAATATTTTTCAATATGACATGATTTTGGAAATCTAAGAGTGATTCATTTTTTCTAAGTCAGAAATTAACTTCATTGGTCTAAACAAGACAAGATCCCTCTCCACCAACCCCTGCACAAAAAAAAATATAAGTTTTGAGTATAAGGGTCTAATATAACTGATATTTATACCTAAACTACCTTTCCAAAGTTGAAAATCTGTTTTTCTCAGTCTTACAAACAAAAAAACACATCATGTTTGAGTTGAAAGGGACTATACAAATTACTTAGTATGACATAACTATAGACAAGGAAATTGTAACCTCTATTTTAAGTCAGAATTCAATCTTGTAAGTTTAGGTAATTTTAGGTAAAAATTTAATCAAATCCTTTTCAGAAGGAAATGCAAGAGGTCCATAGAAATGGGGAAAAACTAAGTAACTAAGGTCCAAATTAGTCAGTGGTTAGACCAGGACTAGAACTCAAGTGTCATTACTTCTAGTTCAGTGCTATTTCTATAATATGCTACCTCTTGTACTATACATATTCTATATCTTGCCCCCTCCAACATGAGAAGGATTTTTAATTGAATTTGAATAAACAGTACAGGGTAAAATTCTTGATCATATTAAACATGACGAAATGGGCATTAAACATTTCTGGTAATTTAAAGTTTATTTCTTTTTACATCATACAAAATCCTTCTTTCATCAGAGGTCAGGTAGGCTCCTCTTAGAAATTAGAAATGCTGAATTAAAATTAGAAAGCCAGGCAAATTAAAGCTACAATACCCTGTGAAAAATATGAGTAGTGCTGATTTGGGGTGTGAGGGTTATCCTTAGAGAGGTATAAAATTCTCAAATAAATCTGAAGAGCCCAGAGTTGACCAGAACTTCTGCCAAGCTCCTGGAATGTGTGTGTGCCACTAAAGAGTACAATGTCATCCTTTCCATGTGAAAACTGGTGTTTAACATTCCATACCTGAATTCTGAGCAGGGCATGGCTGGCAAGGTTCCCCAAAGGCATATTCAGTACTGGCACAGCAGCATTCAGACTTGGTAACTGCTCCAAATAAGGGTTTGACACACTGACCTCTCTTGTATCCACCATAGCATGTGCTCCGCATGTGTGTATCTACAAAAGGAAAAAAGATCCTATCATCTTCTGAATTCTCAAGCTGTGGTGACACTCTTGGAGTGAACTGAAGCACATTCAATAGCTTCAAAGCTGGTCCTGGACTCCATTTATTTCCCCAATATTCTGATTCACAGTGATTTAACACTTCTGCTATGCAGGCTTTAAGGTCAATATTTTTAAAATCTGGCTTCCAAATCATTGAAAACTAAACATCGATACAAATGCTGTCAATTTTTCAGCGGCTACTGTGACTGACAAATTATTTCCATAATAATCAAGCTCATGGAAAGATGATGAAGCACTCTAGAAAGCTAGATGATTTCCCAAATAAACCTAGAACCTGGGGAATATTTGGATTAAGAGAATCTTTCAAAGAGAAGGAAGTTTACTTTGGATCTATTGACCTCTCCCTTTGACTTTTCCAAGCACCATCCCATTGCAGAAGTAGGTGGATGGCCAGAACAGCAGAAAGAAATCAAGTTCCTGCTCAACCTCACCCTTTCCCAAATCTTAGAGTACTCTAATGAACATCCAGTGAAAAGATGAAAATAAACTCAAAACAGTACACAAAATTTTTCTTTAAGAAAAGTCACATAATATGGACAGAAGACTTTAATCTGAGCTAATTTATTTCTCAATATTTTCTTCTTTAAGCTCTTTTAAGAAAGGAAAATTGAAAGACTTTTTTTGTTCAATTAACTTCTTGCCACACCCACAACAATAAATACTTTCTGAAGAAGACAGTGCTAGCTTGACCCATTTTAAATAGATTACACTTAAAAGTTTTGTCCCATAAAATGAGTCCTGGGCTAAATCAGCTGTCCTGAAAAAAGTCATTGGCATTTACATATGCCAGAGTAAAAGCAAAAAGTTGGGGGAAAGCTCTCTTATTATTTTTATAAAGAATTGCAGAAACATGACCAGTAACATCAATTAATTAATTAACATCAGCATTATTTTAGGTAAACAAAGGAGTAGGGAATAAGGAGTTTTTCCTTTGGAATTAATAAAGAAAGCCAACCTTTTAAGTTTAAACAGAAGTGATTCATCATGTTCTATTCATACTTCATCATTAAAGGTATGGCACTATATACTTAAAAAAGGAAGTTGTATTCTTGTTAACAAAGTGCTTCAGTGTCATCAAGACAAAGAGATTGAGATAGGCATTTTGCTTTTTCATGTTTCAAAGACCTTAATTAATACCTCCCCCATAAACAGACCAGTAAGATTCATTTCTCAAATTCCCATCTTTTTGGAAATGAATACACATATAGCTACAAGAAATTCCAGATTATCAAAAGTTATACTAATTTTTTTTAATCTTCATAATCCTTGCCTTCCATATCCCCTTTGGCTACTCATGCTCATTAAAATATTCACCAAAAGAGAAGGAAGAGAGAGAGGTGGTAGCCCCAGTTTTAAGAAGGAAATATAGAGAATAGCAGAGGTTGAAACTAATGATCAAAATAATGTAATGTAGATTCCTTGTAGTGATCATTTATCCCAGCTGTGTCTTTCTGCTCATTAATCTAATGCCATACTGTTATGTTTTTGCAAGAAAAAAAAAACTGACCCCTGAAGGTTTATTGTTCCTTACTCATCAAACATATTACATCCACTAGAATATGGTTAGGTATTTGTCATTTTGTTTTATTTGTTCACACCGAATTGGTTTGGTATTGTTATTCTCATTATCAATTTGTCTTACCAACACACACTCGTCCATCTAGCCCCACGGCCAGACCAGGGAAGCATTCACATCGGTAGGATCCATCTGTGTTCACACAGCGTCCATTCATGCAGATTCCAGGTGTTTCACATTCATTAATATCTGGGAGAGTAGAAATCACACTTAAAGTTTATTAAAAATTAAAATGTGTTTTAGTTCACTGTAAGAGCATTAGTTTGTACTAACATATCTTAACTCTTTCAGGGAAAGGGAAAATAAAGAAGAGGAGGGGAAGGAAGAGTAAGAAAGAAGATAGGGGGAAAAAGGAGAGAAGAAAGGGGGAAAAAGAGCAATGCAACCTCTTAAAAAATAGAACACTTTTAATTTCTTTTGAAGAAAAGAAATGAGGCAGTGAGGAGTCAATTGTTTAAATTTTTTTCTCTTGTCCAAAAAGCTACCTAAAAAATGCTCCCAAGGGATATGTTAACACAAAATAAGAATCACAGAGGCAAATGCATAATTGGAGGAAGGAGGAAAGTGACTGCTTAGACAAAGGGCCTTGTGTAATGTTTCACAAGGCGATTCTTATGACATTGCTACTTGTTTTGTAATATAAGAAGTCAGGCTCAATAGCAAATTACATCTTTGACCTGGTCAGGAAGCTTCCTCTTCTGGCATTCAATTCCTGGGATGATGCCCATCCCAAAACCACCCACGCCTCACAACTCTGGTGCAAGCTGTATGACATTTCTGGTTTATAATGCATGCCTTTTTAATGCATCCTATTAATGCTTTACTGGAATATTGCAGGATTGGCTCAGAAAAATTAATATGGATAAATTAGATAATCATTCTTGGCCAACCATAGCACTAAATGCAATAGGCACCTAGCAAAGAAAGCCATTTCTTAAGCACTGAAAGTATTTTTGAGTATACTAGGTGTGCATTCAGGGTTAGTAAAATATTTTATGGGACACATCCTAATCGGAATAGGGATTTATTATTGACAAGGGGAACATACCTTTTCTCCCTTCAGAAAGGAGATTTAAGGCAATGGTATCCAAAAGTGTATTTGCAATACACATAACACATAGGCATGTAGGAACCAGTCCTACAGCATTACTGTGGGTCAGAGTTGGGATGACAGAGATGAATGGATTTGGGATTGGGAGGATAGGCAGTACGAGGCACAGATGGTGCATCATGGTGAAGTTTATTTCATTACAGCTAGTATTTTATAGGGCAATGTTACATAAGCTAAAGATTAGGTAATCTTTTTACATAGACAATAGTTAGTAATGATTTACAATCTTAGTATAATGACTTATTTTAATTCACTGAAACATAGAGTTTTCTATAGGATAATAAATCATAGGTAAATATGTAACCATCTAGTCCAGATTCTCAGGGATATATTTGCTTTAGTGGATTTATCAAGAACAGTCAGTTACTACCAGGTACAGCAGGGAGGTATTAGTAACCTCAGGTGAGATTGTGGGACTACGTGACTGATTCTAGCTAAGCAATGGCTTTGATTTTTCTGGGGTCCAATCCCACTACTGGGGGCTACATAAGCAAATCACTTTATAACAACTCTCATTAGTGTATACAATAGCTCATGTGCCGGACTATTTCCTTTTCTGATCTTAAAAAAGCAAAAAGGGTGAAGCACCTCTAGGTTTTACTTAGGTTATATTATTTGGCACAAAACATTTTCAAATGGTCAAAGATTCCATGTTCAAATTGTTATTGTTATAGTTATAGTTAAGTTCATGAACTCAATTTGGTTTTGTTCTTGTTGCCATCTTTTGTTCAATATAAGATGCACTGTGAAACAGCAGCAACAAGGATCTAACAGGAAGTATTTGAAGGCTTTTTAAGTAGGTACATAGTTAGAATGTAGATTCAGGGACTTAGCTCTGTGTTAGGAGAGAGACTGACTGCCTCGTATAACTGGTTAATGCAAAAATTGCATTAGTTTTCTTTATACATTTATGCACACCTCCATTTTTGTGGGCACAAAGCTAAAGTTCTCAAAGCCCTGTTTGAAATCTTGGCCTTGAAAAAATTGAAAACAATGTCTTGAAGAGCAAATTTAGTGAGCCTGAGAATAAGTAAAGAAAAGAACACTCGTGTGTTTTTTTCATTAGTGTCTTTACAGTCTGTATGTTCAAGAAAAATGACAGAGGTAATGGAAAGGAGTAAAATTGCCTCTAGTTATCAAATTAATATCTAGGAAAGGTACAACAAAACTTCTGGAGTGCTACATATATTTGATAATTGAGGAGAGAAATCTTTTTTATATATCAGAAGATTTCATTAATAATGTCCATACTAATATCCTTGCACAGGGTTTGATAAGACCAGAGTTGTCAAAGAGGTCACATCTGGTTTCTCAAAGAGTTTCACCAATATCACCTATAAGCCATATTTATTACTAAATGGTGAAGTCCCAGAACACTGGAAATTCACAGGTGCTCAAGTTGTAGGCTAGTATGGTATAGAAGACTCTAATAGCATACAAAACTAATGGCACCTAGCATTTATAATATTAACATCTTTCCTACTATCGTGTTGCTTGGAATTCTACCCTGACTATTCTAGCCACTGCTAATCTCTTATTCCTCTATTATTATTTGTATGCAGTCTTCATCAAATGATTTAATATTTACTTAAACATTGTTTTCTACTGTATATCTTTTCATTTCCCCAGCTAAATTCCTTGAGAACAAACTATCAATTCCTTTGTCTGCCACAATATTTAGATTAGTGCCATGCTACTACTAAAGGTGGTCCTATATATTTTTAATCAATTGAATAATTGGAAATCCATAGAAGATGTATCTCCCACTATCAGAGCTGAAATGAAATACTAATTTTCCCTTGATTTTTCATAAATTTCCACTGTTATAAGAAAAATCCATTGGTATTAGGATCATAAAAGATGTAGGTAAAATGAACCAATGCTCTGAAGTTCTTTCAGGCACAGGAAAAGGCACATATGTTTACTAGAGACTTTATATCCATGTGAAGTTATCTTCGTAATACTTTAACCAAAGCTATCCTAGAGCACTCAGAGAATAGGCATCATGTGACTTTATCCTGCTTTCTCAATCTTGGAGAGCTCAGATATTCTACACCTCTCTGTCTGAGATTGCAAGCCAGAAGGTTTTGAAAATAGTACTTTAGCAGATCTCCTGGACCTGTTCTAGGTATGAAGTCCCCTGCCAGGTCTGGTTCCAGCCCAGACCTTGGACCTGGGTCCAGCAATCCACTCATCCATGGCTACAGAATACAAGAGACTGTAAGCAAAAAAAATCTGACTCCAGTGATTCTTTTCAAGATCTTAAAATCCAAATCATTTTTATTACTTTTCAGACACAAAACTGAAGCCTGATCAAACATTAAGTTTTCTTATTTTCAAGAGTACAAATTTTAAAAAAATTTCATTGTTGCCTCAATCCCTAGAGCAATGAGGTTACTTTAAAAGTTACCAAACTGAACAAATATGGCATATTGGCTTGTAGTTTGTTTATTTCTTCTGTTGAATGTTATTTTCTTTGACTGCTATGGACCCTGAAGAAAATTCTCTATTCCTTATGGGACACAAAAGAAATTATGAAAACCTGACCACTACAAATAAAATGTTGTATTATTCTCTCCAGGTGGCAAACAAGAAGTGCCAAACAAAATGCAACAGTAGCTCAACCGCTATTACCTCCCAATGTGAAGATAAGGCACAACTCTATACATTCAGGAAGATGTCCAAATCTCCGCTGACAAAATAGCAACCAACATCCAATAAATATTCTGACTCATTTCTTAAGAAATTTTCAGGAGATCCTCTGGAAAGACCACCCCCAAGAGCCACCTTGGAAAGGAAGGGAACCTTACAACAAAAAAGGGAATTTCTGTGGGTGGCTAGGCTCCAAGAAGAATCCTAGTTAATCTTTCTAGGCCAGGGAAAATGTTATCAAATTTCTGGAGGAAACAGGCCTCAGGGGTAAAAGGTCAGTCAGTTAACGAGCATACATTAAGCACTTTTCTTTATGCCAGGCACAGGGTATACAAAAGAAGACCAAAAAATAGACCCTGTTCTCCAAGAGGCCTTTTTCTAATAGAGGAGACAATATATAAATAAGTAAGTAAATTTAAGGTATATAAAAAGCAGAAAGAAGGTAATCACAGATGGGAAGGCATCCAGAAAGGTCCCCTGCTAACTGTGATATTTGAGCTGAATCCTAAAGAAAGCCAGGGAAACTAAAAGTTGGAGGTAGAATGGAAGATTATTCTGGTTATGGGGTTCAGCTAGGGCAAGGCACAGAAATGGAAGGCAGAATGTCATGGGCAAAGAAGGCCAGTATCACTGCAATATATGAAAAGGAATAAAGTTAAAGGAGGCTAGAAGATTTGTGAAGTTTATTCCTAGTCTAAACAATATAAGAAGATCATTCCTCCAAAAGAAAAAGAAATTGTGAAAATATATATGTAATCTAAATTGCGCATCACAAACCTTTGCAGTAACGGCCATCTGATGCCAACTGGAAGCCAGGTTTACAAATGCACTTAAAACTGCCATCTTCATTGATACACATTCCATTGAGACACATGTTTCGTATGCTGCATTCATCCATATCTGAGGAGGAAAGCAAAAGAGTCATGTCTGGATCAACTATATGAGGTGTTTCCTATGTGCTAGAAACTGTGCTGGGCACTAAAGATGTGATCCAAGTACAAAGAGTGAAACAATCCCTATTTACAAGGAACTGAAACTTGAATGGGAAAGACAACATGTACATATATAACTACCAGATAAAAAAGAAATTGTTAAGTATAAGGTAGTTCGGGAGGGAGGCATTCAAGATTCAGGAGAATCAAGAAAAGCTTCATGAAGAAAATGGCATTTGGGTTGCATTTTAAAGAAAAGAATTCTATAAGGCAGAGGTGAGGAATGAATCCATTCCAGGTATGGAGGAAAACCATCATAAACACATAGAGATGGAAGATGATGTACTGTGTATAAGGAACAGAGAGAAGGACAGTTTGATTGGACTGCAAAGTGTAGGAAAAGAAGTAATGTCCAATGAGGCTCGAAAAACAGCTTGGAGCCAGAATGTAAAGGACTATAAGGAGGAACTGTAGTTGACCAAGTAAATGAGTGACAAGGTTTAGTCTTTATTTAAAGATTATCACTTCAGAACAGTGTGCAGGATGGACCAAAGTGAGGAGAGACTTGGAGCAGGGAGACTAATCAGGCTATTGAAATTATCTGGGCAAAGGGTGATGAGTAGAGAGTTCTACTCTACTGAAGGTGTAGAAAGAAGAGTTCTGATGGGAGAAATGTTATGATTTATTGTTAATCATATATATGTACATATATACAAATATCATGCTGTAGGAGTTAAATTAATGTATAATAATTTAAGTATTATTTTTATAAAGTTTTTTATCTGACAATAATAATAAGTTTTTTCTACCTGCTCAAAATTCCAAGCTCCGCCAAAGCAACAGACAGGAAGGAAAAGAGCACTAGACATGGAATTCCACCCAATTTATATCCTGTCTACACATCAGCACGTAACAACAGGAAGTGAGTGGGGCTCTGGGAATTGTAGTTTTGCTGGGGAATCATAGTTTTACTGGGAATCATAGTTTTTAGGGTAACAGATTCTAATTTCATAATATATACAGATTTCATATGATCAGAAGAAAAGATTTTTTTAAAACAACTATACTGAGAATAACAACACTCTTTTTTTATTTTGGTAAATTAGGGATAATTCAAAGGAAACATACATCTCTTCTGCCCAAAGACTATCAGGCTCAGTCAATTTTTTGTGATATGTAATGAAAAAAATTTGACTCAAAAAAAGATACTAAGACACATTTTTGGAATATTGCTTGATGAAAACTAAAAACTATTTCTTGAGTCTGGCATGTACACTGATTTCACAGGTTCATATTACTGCTAATAAATGGAACTGGGTGGAAAAGGGGGGAATAATTAAAACTAAGACTAATGGAATTCCAGCTATATTTAGACTACATCTTGGTTCTGAAATGACTGTAAATCAAAAAGTAGCTTATAGTTTTAGGCAATACCAAAAAGGAATAGGAAAGAATGGATTTCTAAAATGTCTGTCTCTAGACCAAGAATTAAAACAAGTGCCAGCTAACCCCTAGGATCCCCAGATCATTGTGACATGTCTTTCAATACATAAATGTTATTTCATTTAATATTGCAGCTGTCTTGGATGGCATTTGCACTTTAGACGTGTGTTTTCTTTTCACTTAGAGCCTAAATCAGACAAAAATAATTTATGATTTTTAAAAAAGAAGAAAAAAAATCCACGAATCTATCCCAACTGGGAATTTTGGCATTAAGTCTTTGAGCTGAATCACTGAGATAAAATTCTGCCAAAAATGTTTCTAAGAACAGTCTTGAAATTCTTTTAATGTATGAATAGATTCTTGGGCTCTTTCCCAAAGACCTTGGGAAACATGATAAAGAACATTCTTCATTTTTTGCTAAAGGCCTAAGAGGTAGGAACTCATCAATTATGTTCACATTTTCTAGTCAGACAAAAAGGAGGGAAAATACAATAGCTGAGTTCATGCTACATGAAAGAAGACCAAAATTCACAGTAAGACCACCAAATCACTAGACTAGTGGTTTAAAAATCAAATAGAAACAGAGGCCATTAAATCATTCATAAGGATCACTGTAAGCTACATAATGATTTAATATTAAAAAGGTAATATTGTCTATATTTTATTGTATTTTTATTTATTTTATAAAATATTTTCCAATTATGTTTTAATTTGGTTCAGGCTGTACCCAGGAGTGTTATGGGCTGCATGTGGCCTGCAAGCTGTGTGCCTGACACTTCTGAACTAGAAAACATGAAATATGTGACTCAAGGTTCACTACTGCCCATGATACAACTTTTTAATTATGAGCTAGTATTACTGATAACTCCCAATTATATAGTGCTTTACAAATTACAAAATAATTTCTTCAAAATCACTTTAAGAGGTTATTATTTATATTACTATATAGCAAATATTTATATATAATATTACTACATTCTTATTTTTCAGTTGTGGAACTGAGACTTAGAGAGGTTAAATAAGTTGCTCAATGACCTAACTAGCAAGTGATTAGAGAAAGGATTTGAAATTCAGTCATCTAAGTTTAGTGTTCCTTCTACAACCTTTTGTCACCTGTTTTTCTTCCTGGATAGAGAATCCAAATTAAAACATCACAAAATAACCAAACTGTATATGGTTACAGGTATGCGTGATTTAAGAAAATCAACATTCAAAATTGTGAATATATAAAAAAGATACATTGAGAAGTATTTATTTGCATGACAAAAAGATTCCTCAGAGTTCCTTAGAGCATCTAAATTATTATTTCTGTTTTGTAAATCTGAACTATATTCAACTTATAAAGAACACATCCCATTGAATAAAATGAAACTTTCTCCTAGATTAAGATAAATAAAGGCCTTTGGGAGTATTTTGGCTTTTAAAGGAATATTCTATTTGGAATCTTTAAATTGAAAAAGATCTTGAAGTGGAAGCTGAATTGCAAAAAAAAAAAAAAAAAAAAAAAGGGAATGATTTCAAGAAACTCGTACCTTCACAATTTTTCCCATCACTTGCCACATGGAAACCAGCATTACACACACAGTGGAAACTGCCGTCTGTGTTTATACAACGTCCGTTATTGCAGATCCGGCCATTCTGTAAACATTCATCAATATCTAAAAGCAAAGAGAAAAAATAACAAAAGGGAAATAGAAAAGATTGAAATTTTTAAAAAGAACTATTTTATTTTACTTTTTCCTCCACCTAACCTCACATTATTTTTTATCTCATCTCAAGAGTTAATTCTCTTCTCCCCTTTATACTTTAGAGGTACATTGAATCTCAGAGAACTTAATATTTAATGGAATTGGAAAAATTCAGAAAATTACTTGTCTCCTTTCAATTCAACTAAGTAAACAAAATAGATTTTGAAAAATATTTATTCTTCAAAAATACTTATTTTTAATGGATTGTGTACATTATTAGGATTCTGAATTTTGGTTAGTATCTATTGGTTAGTATTGGGCATGTTCTATAATTGGACCTATTAACCACAGTAAAACAAATTATACTGAGAAAAATCATGTTTGATTTTATTCATCTTTGTTTAATGCAAAGAAATTATTCCATTTCAAAATAATTCATATAATGTAAAAACTATCTTCATGTAATTCTGCTTTATTCTAAATCCAACTGTACTGTTTTCAAACTCTTAGTTTTTTCCAATACTTTGTGAGTGTTCTACTTAGCAAATGAAATATTAGTGCTAAGGCACATTTTTCTCATCTTTTCTTTTTGTCTGTTGCTATAGCAAGTTAAACTGTAGTGGTTGGGGTGGAATTGTTTCAAGTGACCACAACCTGACTACAGTAAATTCTTATTTTGATTTAAAAGTTCCTGATCAACTACATGAAGGCAGCACTGCATACTTGGTGCATTCACACTTCCTCAGCTTTTTAGACTACAGTTCTACAGGCTATGAAACCACAGGAGTACTAGGCAGAAAGAGCCAAAATCCACGGTCAATTTGTTACATAATCTTTTCCAAGGCCCATCTGCTACAGGAAAATGTTTTCCCAAAGATGTGGATCAGGAGATGGTGTAGGAGGTAGGTGGGAAAGATAATCTATGTGAGTATAGGCTTCAAATATGCATGTGTATATAAACATATTTGTATACATATATTTGAATTTTCCCCCAAATCATCACTCCATTATTCTTCCAACTGATACCAGCATAATCTTCTTGATCTGTATCACTACTCTGCTCAAAATGACTCTCTATTACCTACTGATGAATAAAGATCAAATTCCTTAGCTGGTCAACCACTATACACTCCAACTGTTCTCCAAGCAGCACTACACTGTTCCACCCCATGTCATCTTCTGAAGTTACCTATCCTCCCTTCACATCTCTACCAGATGAACTTCTCTATTCATCTGTCAAGATGCAGTTCCATTAACCTATCCTCCATATAGCTTGTTCTGTTCCCCTTAAACTAATCCCTCCTTCCGGTGAACTTTCAGACATTGCTAGCAATTTCTGAAATGTTCACGCTTTGCTCTCTATCATATCCATGTACTTGTCTTATGTTTCTACAAGACAATTCTTCACAGGCAGAAAATGTTTTGTTCATTGTCATATCATTCTTAGCACCCAGGAAAGTGTCTTGTTGAAGTTAATTGTAATCCTCAGAAGTTTTCCTTCTGTGCAGATTAAGCAACAGGTTCCACATTTCCATTTTGATGAGTCAGAGAATAAGTGAATGCCATCTGGTCTCTATATTTTTAATTTATGATTCTTTTCTCAGGAGTTCTTTCCTTCTTTCCAAAGTATAAGTCACTGCATAATCTAAAGAATAGTAATGGCTACAAATGGTGAGCCATTCTTTCTTCAAGGTTCCCAATTTTCTGCATACTCTTAGTTTGAAAGAAGATGATAATGGTGGCATTCTACTTCCAAACCAGTCTTCTATTTTCTTCTAATCCCTGCCTCCTATTCTTTTTTTTCTAATTTCTTCAGAAATTATATTCTTTGTATCTTTGACTTATTCTTTCTTGTACAGACATTTAGTTCTTTTTCTTCTATCCTTTCCTTGTTTGTCCCCATTCCTCGTACAGAATGGGCTCCTGGCTTTCTTTCTTTGGCATCTTTATTTATACTAATAGTGGCAGCCAGATGGCAATAACAGTACTCTGTAATATGAAAAACTTGATTCAAACATAGGTTCTTCACTTATGAAGTTCTGCAAGAACTATTCATCTCCTTTTTTGATGAACTCCTCTATCCTCTGTCCCTTTTCTTTAGTCTCAAAGTATATATCAGTGTCCTTATACTTAAAAGTGGAAAGAAGTATTCACAGCATTTCCCATCACAACCACTGGGATAATTTTCTTCTTCATCTCTAAATATATTATTTTCAATTAGCTTCCATTACTTCATGACTGTATAACTTCATTTTTATGCCTCATTTCTAAAATTTCATAAAATCCTGCTTCTTTCATCACATTTGCTAAAATAAGTTCAAATTTTTTCTTTTGCACTGTTAAAACTTCCAATATATTTACTCTGAATATTTGTTTAATCTATTTGTTCACTTTAAATATTGCATATTTAAAGCCCTCCCTGGCTCCCTACTAATGCATGATTCTGAATTTAACTTGCCCTTCAAAGTTCTATACTCCTATATCTCTCTCTGTCTATATCCTTTCGGTCCTCTCCTTTTCACTCTTTAAGACTTCCTCTGTAGCTAAGCACTGCTTTAGGAAGATTAATTTGGCAGCAGAGTTTAGAATGGAATGGAAAGGAATGGGAGGTCTCCCTGGAGGCAGGGAGCCCATCAAGTAGGCTACTATAGTAATCTAGACAAAAACTATTAAGAACCTGAAGTAGGGCAGTAGCCATAGGGAAGTAAAGGAAAAAAATGAATATAAGTGATATATGAGATGTTTCTCAAATATAGGCAAAAACTGTTATCTCTTTGTTATTAGGTAAAGATTACAAAAATTAATGCAAATCTTTCTTCTTTTTTTAAAAAAATCATCAAATGATTAATTATAATTTAGTTGTCTTTTGCCTTTGCAGGCATATGGCATGGTAACTTTTTTTTTACCATGGTAGAAAACTTTAAAGAGGCTAATCTACATGGGGGCAAAGTGCCTTTAGAAACTTAAGCAGAAGTAGTTCATTTCGACATCAACTATTTTCTTTAAGGTGTTTTCTAAGGATGGCTCAGTAAAAACCTGAATCCTTAATGAATATCTTTAGGAAGGTCCAATTAGCTCCCTCCATATCCAAATCCCTAATTCGGAAGTTGATTATAAGCAATAGTAATTTAGAATTTAAAAAGTAAAGAATGTGAAGTCTTCCCTTAAAAGAAGAAGAAACTTATCTTCCAAACACTTTGAAAGGCCATTAAACTATTAACAATACCTCTGAAAGAGGAAATGCTTGAAATAATGACTATGTTCTAGACAGGATGACATTAGCCTTTACCTGAGGGTTATTAAAAAAAACAAATATTGGAGTTAAGGGGTGGGAAAGGTTAGAAAACTGAACAGAGCTTAAATTAGCTAAAAAGGAGTAAGTATTTTCATCCCATACTAAATCTGAGTGTCTAGGCATGAAACACTGTATTTACCTCGACATTCAGTCCTTGTCAATGTGCTCTGATAGCCAACTCGACACTGGCATATGTAGGATCCTGGAGTATTGACACACTCTCCACCTACACAAGGATTTTTTTCACACTCATCAATATCTGTAAAATATAAACAGTAAATTGTTACAGGAAATTAGATGACAGCAACACAACTGCAAGAATTTCTTTTTCTTTGGTTTTGTTTTTTCGAGGTTGAATCTCCCTATCTTGCCAAAGCTAGAAGTTCAGTGATCACTCACAGACCAATACTGATCAGGATGTTTTGCTCCATTTTTCTCAGCTGGGCTAGTTTGCCCCTCCTCAGGCAGCCTAGTGGCCCACCATTCCCAGGAGCTTATGCCTTATAGATGGAAACCCACCAAGTGTTAGCCCTACTGCAGCTCAGAACTACTGAACTCATGCAACCTATCAGCCTCAGACTCCTCATGAGCAGCAATTACAAGGATGCACCACTACATACAGAAGCAAAAATGTTAAAGTTTTTCCCTCCAAATGTTAAATGTCTTATTTTAAATATTTCCACAATCTGTTATTTGATTGGTATGAAACTCCCTTAAGTAATACAGATCACAGTTCTTCTTTTGGATCTATGATTTCATTGATATAAGAAACTCCCTCTAACCAATGCATATTTGCAGTTTCTTTATAACTTATGGTCCTATAAAGGTTAAGAAACCTGTCTGGGATCATAAAGTCAGTACGTGACTTGGAAGGGCACTGATATCAGATCTCTATTCACTATATGGCATCTTCCTCTGATTTCCACATATTGTGGTAATTCAGGAAGCACTAGGGATACAACTGCAAAAATAAGTTTCTTTATTCTTTAGGAGATCTTCAGGCATCGCCATGGCTCAACAATTCAACTACTTGGGGATGATCTTGGGAGAAGTATCTGAAAATTGAGACCACTATTGGGCCCCATACCTAGAGTCCTTCTAGGTTGGCAGACTTTGGAAAAGATTATCTTTTTCTAGGAAAGGCTGCAAAGTAATTGCTATTCCATGATGATGTATCCTTTGGCTTGTATTTGTATCTCCAGAGTTTAGCACAGTGTCAGGCACACATTAAAGGCTTAAGAAATGCTTGTTGAATATAATTTATCGCTTGTTTGTTTGGGTTGCTGATTTGGGGTTTGGGTTTTATAAGATCATTTGCTTGCAGAAATGAATAATGTGGAAATAACTTTTGCGTGATAATACATGTATAACACAGACTGAATTGCTGGTCAGCTCTGGGAGGGGGAAGTGAAGAAAGGAGGGAGACAACGTAAATCATATAGCTTTGGAAAACTTATGTGGAAATTTGTTATTAAAATAAAGATAAAAAGAAATGCTAGTTGACTTGACATCAGAGTTGGACTTTACTAGAAGAGAAAAAACCCCACATTAAAAAAAAATAAGACTATAAAACATCCAACATATTTTAATAGCTTCTCTCTCACTTTGTATATCACTGGCACCCTACCCAGGTGAAGAGATTTATTTGTGCGGCTAGAATACCTCTTCCTACAATTATTTTTCAGAGAATAACAAGTCTAGCTCAATTATCAAGGAAATTAGACACATCCCAAGTCAAATGTGACTTGGTCAGGTTAGCATCTAATCTAAATCCAATAGTATCTCCTCTCATTTTTTAAGTATCCAGAGAGTTAGAATATTAGTTATCCTTCTAACCTAGAGTTCTGTAAATAATATTAGCAAAGCTATAGAGGTCATTTTTAAAGAAAAGACTTTATCTACAGTGCAGTTTATACCCCCAATAAATGCCTACCACAAATCTGAGTGTCCCATTAATCTAGAATTTTAGCCCTGTTAGAATGTTAGGACTAGATAAAATAAAATACATGTAAAGCTCTTTACAAATTTCAAAGCACCACATAAATACTATATTTATTGTTGCTAGTTCCCAAAGTCTAAATTCCTCATTTTTCAAATGATTAAATTGAGGTTCAGATAAGTTAAGAAAATTTCCCAAAGGTCTCATTGCAAGTTACTCGTTGAATTAAAATTAGAACTCAGGTTCTTCTTGCTCTCTGTCCAATGCTCTTTTCACCAGAGGTGAAGGGGATGGGCAGCTCACCAAGAAATATGTGTGTGTGTGTGTGTGTTTGTGTGTAGTTTTTTTCCTGTCTAAGCTCTTGATATGGAAAATGGAGTAGATAAGACTGCCTGGAAGAAGGAATATAGTTAGCTTTCTAGGTGGCTCGGTATCAAAAAATACTTGAGTCACAAATACTTAAGTTCAAAAACTGCTTTAGATACTTAACAGTTGTGCAACCCTGGACATTTAAATGGCTCAGTGTATAGAAAACTGGGTCTGGAGTCAGAACATGAGTTCAAGTCCAGCCTTCAGACACTTAGTTGCTTTGTAATCCTGGGCAAATCACTGAAACCAGTTTGTCTCAGTTTTCCCATCTGTAAAATGAACTAAGAAGGAAATGGCAAACTACTCCAGTATCTTTGCCAAAAACAAAACAAAACAAAACAAAAATCTAATAGTATCACAAAAAAATAAAAAACAACTGAAATGATTGAACAACCACCATCCTGGACAAGTCTTTTAGTCTGTTAGCCTCAATTTACTCATTTGTAAAATGGGGGTATGAAAGTACCTACTTCATAAGGTTATTATGAAGACCAAATAAGATATAATCTGTAAAGCACTTTGCAAAGTTTACAGCTATATATGTTAGCTACTCTTATCATAATCATTATTAATCTTGGATGCTTCTTAAGGATTTTCTTCCGACCAGCAAAAAAAAATAGTTAATTCACAGCATTTACTTTTGTGTTACCAACTTTAATAAATTAAGTAATTAGATGGCACCTGAAACAGTTTTTGCTTCAATTTTAATCACTAACCAAATAAGAGAAATTATTTCTCTATAAAGATTTGGAAAACTGTTAACAGGATAGAAATAAGGCATGTTTTGGGTAAAGTGTTTTAAATTGGAATCATGATTAAAAATAGACCTTTTTCTAACAAAAGAAATTAATTCTATACTCTAATATGTAATGATCCAAGTGACTTGCAAAATCACAAAATTTCAGAGTTAAAAGGAGTCCCAATCCATATCCTTTCCCCAAATCTCTGTCATAACACACTATACAAGTGGTTATTCAGCCTTTGCTTGAAAACTTCTAGTAAAAGAGAGCCCCCTACTCCTGAGGCAATTCTCTTTTGGAAAGCCATAACTGGCAATAATACCTGGGTTTACTTAATGTTTTAATGTTTACAAAGCATTTTATTTGCGTGTAAAATTTCATTTCATGTTCAAAACAACCTTACAGGGTATTATCAATTTTCGATTTTTAGATGAGGAAACTGAGACAAACAGAAGATAAGTGATTTGCCCAGGGTCCACAACTAGTTTTTTTGTTTTGCTTTGTTTGCTTTGGTTTGGTCTTTGTGTCCACAGAACCTAGTACAGTGCCTGGCAGAGGGTACACGATAAAGATGGGAAATGAGGAAATGGTAGAGGGAATTCTCAGGTCAGGAAATTCTTCCTACTAATTCAAATCATCACCTTCTCTGAAACTTATAGAATTGCCTGGATCATGGAGAGGGTTACTGACTTGCCTAGGTGTGTCTGGCTGCCAGGATGTGTCAAGACATGGGACTTGACCCCAGGTCTTCCTATTCTGAGGTTAGCTCTTTATCCACTTCAACACACTTCCTGAGTGGTTAATAAATGATTGTGTATGCAAAATAAATGCTTTTTAACTTGAATTTATTTGAATTATATTCAACCCAATAGAAAAATGATTTTCCTACACTTGTCAATTATAACAGCCCAATATTAAGGAGACCTTAAGACCTGCAACTAAGAGGGACCTGGTAGTTTTGGGGGAGGTAAAGATGATTCAGACAAAGGAATGTTAAGAGGGAAAAATTGGCTACCTCAGATTAATATAAGCTAATAGGCTAGATGTGAGATAAATAGGATATGCACTAGGAACATGTATTCTCCATCAAAAACAAAATCAGTGCAAAGAGATTTTTGAAAAAGAAAGAAGAAACTGTAACAAAAAAATCTTAAGTGTGTGTTGCAATCTGATAAACTAAGGGGACCAGATGTCCTGGACCAAGTGGGCTAGTCCCAATTCTGGATTGTTATCCATTCTTAGGATAGTCCAGAATATGCCCCAATGGGATATCTGACCATATTATGCCTCCCAGCCTTTAATTCAATTTAATTTATTTTATACTTTTGCTACATTTTACGTTCCAAGCTACCTCCCTCCCTCCTCGACCCCCCTCTCCATATTATCTGCTTTTACCAGGGTGTCTGGTACATCACCAGTTCTTTTTAGAATACTTGGTACTTTAAAATAAGAGGAAAATATTGTAGCTATGGCCTGAGGGGACTATTATGAAACTTAAAAGATTGACAAGTTAGTTCCTACCCTGCTTCTCACCCAAAGTCTACAAATCTGGTTATGTGATCCAGCAGAGATGCCAAACAGGTGGCATACAACACTCTTGAGTGTGTCCTGAACCTGATTAATAGGTAATTGGGAAATATTAATAAAATAAAAAACACAACAAAACACAGATAATATTATGTTTTAAAACAAATTCAATATGCAGTATGCAAGGATCTTAATATATAGATTTGTGGTCCCTATTTCTATTTGAGTTTGACACTGCTAATTGCTGATCAAATAACAGTACAAAAGTGGGCTCAGGAGCAGGAGGAGGGAAGCCCTCTTCTTCTTTGATTATCATCTCCCTGAAAAAAATCAATGGTAGTCAAAGAATGGAGCCCAATATTTCTATGCCACTTAGGGAAACCGAACCCCAAACACATACCAATGCATTCTCCACGAATGTCCAGCTGAAATCCTTTGTTGCATTCACAACGATAGCTTCCAGGGGTGGGAATGCAGTGCCCATTGAGGCAGAGACCTCGGTACAGCTGGCAGTAATCAGTGATGTTGACTGGCAACACACCTACAAGAATTTTTTAATGAAGGTTAGTATTTGGCAAAACAGTGCTAAATATCAATATTGCTTACTGCATGTATTCTAACCAGCAAAAAACATGTAAGTAGTTACACATCTAAAACATTTACTATTTCCCACATATTAGCCATACCAGTATATTAGACTGACAGAGAATGTAAGTGGAAGGTACTTTATCTCTTCCACTCCAACCTTCCAAAGTCATTTCTGACCTGTGGGGCACACACAGGTGGTGGAGCAAGTTTCTCCAATCCTTAGGTTGCCATTCCAAAAGTGGTAATATATTACTCCTTTCAAGCAGATAGAATCAGCAGCTGGATGGAGTTAATTACATCAAACTTGCCTTGTCTGGCATGTTATAAAGCCTGATTTTACACCTCTAACATGCTCCCTATGTAAAATGTGTTCCCTGTAAATATCTTAACTCTCCATTTAATGGGTAAGTTGTTAGGATGATAGCGAGGTTATTTGCTAAACTTGAACATAAACAAACCAAAAATTAAGTAGCATGAATAGGTAATTAAGAACCCATTAAAATATAAGAAAAACAATCAGTTCTTACGTGGTGGTTCTCGAGATGGATATGGAAGTTCTGGGAGGGGTGGTCTAGGGATTGGTGGATAGATAATAGGTGGTACAGGGACACCTGGAGGAACTGGGCCACTGGGAGGGTAGATAGGAGGCAGAGGAATATCAGGCCTTCCAGGAACTATCCCAGGCAGGGTGCAAAGCCTGTGGAACTCCTCTGAAAAAGAAAAATACCAAGATTAAACTTAAGTTGTGAAGAAAAATAAACTTCTCATTATATGTTAATTATTTACAGCAAAAAATTGTCTTAAAATCTAGTTCTTTCAACTTCATTTTTTAAAAGTTGCTACCCATACAAAGAAATGCTAATCACAAAAGAAGACTGAAAAACAGAATAAGGAAGGTTGTATTGTTTTCAAGAAGGTTACAGTTGAGTATGAAAGATAAGGCATGTAACACATACATATCTATCCTATAAAGCAGCCTACAGTTCAGTGAAGGCATTATGAGAGTGTAATGGAGGAAAATATCAGTTTTATATGGGAAGAGGATCAGGAAGATCCTTACTGATATGGTGGCATTTGAGCTAGACCTTAAAGAAAAGCCAAAGAGGGGAGAAATATAGGAGGGAAAGCCATAAGAGAAGACATGGATTACAATTGTCAGGGAGCAGTGAGTAGTTAAGCTTTGCTGAAGCACAAGATACATGAAGGGGAAATAGCATGAGATAAAACTGGAAAACCAAAAGACTGGGGGAAACCTTGAATTCCAAGTTAAGGATTTAATTTGTGAGTAATAAGAGGCTTTCTTATCAGAAGGGGTATAAAAGGGCTCTGTATTAGGAAAATGAATTTCTTGAGACTATTGGTCAGAAAGAAGAAAGGTGAGATAGGAAATAGTCTCATCCATCAGGAGGCTATTATAGTAGCTTGGGCAATAAATAATGAGGATTTGAATCATGGTGATGGTAGCTAGAATGAAAGAGAATGACTAAATATGAGAAATAAATATAGAGGCAGAATTAATGGGTCTCGGTGGGCATGACAGTAGGAAAAAGAAAGAATGGCTCTAACTCCTAGGTGACCAAAAAAGGGATGACCTAGGTCATCAACAGATATAAGGAAGTCAAAAGGAATTGGTTTGAAGAATGGAAGAAACATCTTGAATTTAATTTTGGCTGCATATTAATGTGCCAGCAATACATGCAGGTAGAGGTCTATTCAATAGGCTACCCGGGATGCATATTAATATACTGGGAGAGATGACAAAGTTAATGATACAGATTTGAAAGTCATCCTATAAAGGGGATAGTTGAGGCCAAGATAATAGATTGCCAAAGGAGCATATAGAGATAACTGAATGCAAAGGACAGTTAAGCCTTCAGACACTCCTATAAGAGAACAGGAAAGAAGAAAGAAGTTGGGGAAAGAGACTGAGAGAGGAAAATGAAAAGGAAACTACAATATCCCCAAAGTTAAGGAAAGAGAGAATTCAAAGAAGGTTGTGAATAATACCAAATGCTTAAAAGAAGTCAAGGGTTATGAAGACTTGGGAAAGGTTAGTATATTTGGTTAATTAAGAGATCACAAGTGATCTTTGAAAAGAAAACTTTAGTCAAGTGAAGGGTTTAGGAGCCAGAGGGTTAAAGAATAAGTAACAGATAAGGTAATGAAGGAAGCAAATGCAAAGTTTTTTTTCTAGATGTTTCCTGAAGAAAAATAAAATAAAAGCTACCTCCAAGGATGAAAAAGGATGAATAAAAGGTCTTTTTAAAGAGATGAGATTGTATAGGAAGCAGTCATATACTGAGAGACTGAAGATGCAAGAAAGAAATGGGATAATTAACAGACCATGGTCCTGAAAGAGGGCAAAAGGGGATCACAAAGATGGGAAGGAGAATTTCTTCATCAAAGACAAGAAGAAAGAAGGAGGAAATGGATGAAGATACTAAAGTTCTAATGTGATAAATGGAGGATAATCATATCAAATAGTTATTATAGCAAAATAAGATATATGTCATTTTTTTTAGAGTGGAAGGGGTGTGACTGTGGACTTTGGTATCCTTAGAATTATAAATGACAACTTAAAGCAAATTTCTGAGACAAATTTCCAAATAATCCAAATAAATTCTTTTTACAATAACATCCTAAAATATATGAACCATTTGCCTATATTATTACATTATAAGAATCTTTAGAAGTATTAACAGGAACACTGAAAAGTAAGCAAGATGGATGTTTCTTTTATCTAACTGCATCGCCAAACAATTACTAACTAATGTACTACTGAATTTAATCATATTTGATTCAGATTGGATTTAGAGGTGGCACAGACACAGTAGATAGAAAGCTGACATACTGACTTTGTGTACTAATCACTTAATCTCTTAGTGCTGTAGGCAATTCTCTAAGATTATAATTTGCTGAATAGGTACCTATCTGTATTAGAGCCTTCTCATCAGAAGATCTCTATACAAAAGGAATCAAAGGGCCATTTGTGGAAAAAATTAGTCTAATGCTCTACAGGCTAAACTCTATCAGAGGTCAGCTTACCAGAGAGCTAAGAATAGATTTCGCATTTTAAAATAAAGTTATATTTTTAAATGTAAAAATTATTCTTATTTTGTGGGCCATTAAAAAAAAAACAGGTCTTTTTGTAGTTCTCTGACCCTTGTCCTAGTCTATTAGATGGTGCTGAAGGAGAAGGGATTTCTCTGTACACATGAGAGATGCTGGACTAGATGTTTGCTGAGATATTTTCTAAATCTATGACTGATGTTTCCAAATTGAGATAGCCTCCCCTTCTTTGTTTTAAAAACCCTTACCTTCTATCTAACGCAGAAGAGTGGTAAGGGGACAATGCGGGTTAAGTGACTTGCCCAGGGTCACAGAGCTAGTAAGTATTTGAAGTCAAATTTGAACCCAGAACCTCTTGTCTTCAGGCCTGGCTTTCTATCCATTGAGATACCTAGCTGCCCCCATTCTCCTCATTTTAAAGATTGAAGCCCAATCTGCCAATATTCTAAAAGAGAGGCTAATGATGAGGTTCTGCATTTTGGTCCTAGTTTCATACTTTGACCTTTGAGTTTCCACAAAACTTGAATGTGGATGATGACTAGTATTTGTGAATATCTTACATCTTGTTTATAAATTACTAGCTCTAGTACCTGTTGAGGGCTTAAAATCATAAAATCATTACATCGTCAATAATGTCAGAAGGGAACTGAGAGTTCCAATATCCTTTATTTTATAGATGAGGAAACTGAGATTCAGAAAATTTGAGTCACTATCTGAAGGCCACAGAGGCAGTCAGTCAGTGGCAGAGGGCAAATCTGAATCTAGGTCCTTTAAATTTAAGTCCAACTTTTTTCTCACTGTAGCACATTCTACCTCTCATGTAGGTTACTGTTATGTGTCCAAAGAATTCAGAACTAGTGGCTTCAAAAAGACAACTTGGGAGTGGACACCTTCCTAACAATTTCCTCAGTAAAGATTATAACAAAGGGAGCAGGGAGTCTCTCTCTCTCTCTCTCTCTCTCTCTCTCTCTCTCTCTGTCTTCCCTGGGTAAACTTTCTGCATCATGATGATCAAGCAGTCTGACTAATTCTGGAGTCTACTTACTTCGTTTGAGGACTTTAAAAAGCATTTCTTTATGAGTTTTGCAATCTCTTGAAGGTCTTTTTTGGCTTATCTAATTTCTTGTTTGCACCTGACTTACCACACAAGTGTACCTATTCTATTAAATCAGGCATTCTACAAATTAGCTATGCAGGGTTTTCTTTGGAGCACCTGGTCTTTTGAATCTCTGGCACATGTTTTTATTGGGCTTCCAAAAGGTGTTTTTAAATAGTTTCCAGGCTCCCTGTGGGTTATTCACTTTAGGTGTTTTTTTAAAAAAATGATTCCTTCCCATTTTCCCCCTAAATAATGCTCACATTTTGTCATAGTTCCTTCTCTTATAACTGAGGAACCATGTGGTGGATTTCTGTTGGTTTTTCCTCTCTTGCCAGGATTTTGTACTTAATCACACTATAATCACTACCACATAGTGGTTCACCCACAGATACTTCCTACACCAGTTCCTGTCCACTACTCAGAAACAAACCCAAACTATTTCCTTTCCTTGTGGACTCTAATTTGACTTCTTCTAAGAAACACTCATTTGTCTTATCCAAAAATCTTCTTCATTACATCCCCAAAGGGAGTCCTGCCAATTTATGGGTAGATAATTATGATGTTCTTATGCTGTCTCCCATTATTACTACCTGGCCTAATGTGGTGGCTTTTCCAATCTCATTTAACATTCCCAGGCCAGTTTTATTATGCAGGTCAAATGGTCTATAGCATGAAGCCTTATTACCACAGTTTTATATCTGGTATTTCTTCCCATGGGGATTCTGTAGGATTCTGGGTATTTTTTAAGAGAAGAATAACTCATATATATACATACATGTGTGTATATATATATATATATATATATATATATATATATATATATATATGAAGCTTATAGCAATTTAAGGTTTGCAAAAGCTTCTTTTTCAATGAGGCATAGTGGAAAGAAAGTGTTGGATGTGGAGCATAAGGACCTAGATTTGAACACAAGCTCTACTACTCTCTAAGTGATCTTAAGAAGTCACTCAAAATCTCTAAGCCCACATTTCCTCATTTGTGGAATGAGGGGTTGAACTAAATGGCCTATTAAAGTCTCTTTCAGCTCCAAATCTATAACATTATCAACTCTGTGAGTTATTATAATCCCAATTTTGTAAATTCTTAAACACATTCAAGGACATTACTTGCCTGTGATTACACAGCTAGAAAATACTGGGAAAAGGACTTAAACCAGAGTCAAGTGATCTTTCCATTACAATATGGTACTGCTCATATTGTGTTTGCATTCGATTATAAACTCTCCTACCTATATAACATATGAACCTCAGCACCCTGTCCTATCATTAATCCTCTTTCCAAAAAATTTCTGAAAGGACAATTCTATCACTTGATACTATTATCTCATTTTAAAAAATGCATCTGTCATTAAGCACTTAAGAGTAAACATGCTTTTTTGCTACTGTATGTCTGATATAATGAAGAAAGTACTTGATTTTGAGTTTATTTGCAGCATGTCATTAAATTCTGCCCAAATATTCTAGCAGGATTTATGACATCCCAAATTGCTGCTCTTCCCACTCACCAACCTAAAGACTTAACTGTTGTCTCCCAACAATACTATACATATTTTTCAAGTAAAAATTAAGACCTTTTACATGTTTATTACACAGTTCATTACCTTTTTTGTTGAGGTGAGGAACATAATTTCTGGAGATTTTCCACCCACCCCTCCAAAGTTTTCCTAAATGCTGATCCACTGAAATCTTCTACCATCATCATTATATCCAGGAATTCTAAAGTCTGGAAGGTTGTGTGGCTATTAGGATTTCAGTGGACCCAAAACTATCTGCTGCTCATGTTTCCTGATTTTTCAGACAAGTTCCATTGGTTTTCTCCATTTCAGCTATAGGCACAGTCTTAACATTTATAATTTCTCAATTAATATTTGCAGGTACTGTAAAACAGTAACTAAGCCATGTTTTGAGCCTATAGGCTTGGTACTTCTGAAACAGTGATTTACCAAAGGAGAAACTCTCTAATTTTTTTCTTAAAATGTTCCTTAATGTACTAAAAGATTTAATGTAGCTTCTATATGTAACTAATTAACTCATAGGCCATACTTTTAGGCACAAAAAGAATTTGGTGACACATATAACATACTAGATGTTGAAATATAGTAAATGTTTTTTGTGTGACTTTTAATGCTCACATATAATTCTCAGCAATAAACAGAAATTTTATTGTAACATCCATGTGCAGGTGTACAACCTGCAATAAAGAATTACAATTTTGTATGAAGTACAGTTAATGGCCAGAAATAAAAACTTTATTCTGAATCAAATACAAGTATTATTACAAACAGAGATGTATCTAATCTCAATTTCACTTGCTACTTTAAAATTCCTCGGTTTAGATCCATTTTACAGAACACAAATTACATGATGGTAAACCAAATACCGACTCCAGTATAAGGACAAAAGAGACATTGAGAGGCCTTCATTTGTTCAACAAATATCAAGTGAACACTTATTATGCTAAAGGCACTGTGCTAGGAAGTGAAGAAAATTTTTAAAAAATTAAAAAGAAGAAGATCCTGTCTCCAAGAAGGTTATTATATAGTAGATGATATAATGGTCCTATATCAATGTGGAAGGAGGTACCCAGTGGAGGTTTTTTTTTAATCAATTATTTGAATAAAAGTAGAAATGGTATGAATACCAAATTTGCTACAAGGGACAGCTCCCACTGATGATAGAATCAGGATTCCAGAGAATCCTGACTTGTTAGAATATCAAGTCAAATTTTAAAAGATGAAATATAATAGATATGAATGTAAACTTTATATTTTGGCTAAAAAAAAATCAACCTTACAAGATTAAGATGAAGAAAGCCTGGATAGAAAATTGAAAAAAAAAATTCTGGGGACTCTCATAGATTACAAGCTCAATATAATCAACAGCCAAATAAGATTAATGTCATCTCAAGTTAGATTAAGTGTCAGAGCATAAGGAGGAACTTTTATGCTGTTTAAAAGTTGTATTCTATGCTAATTAGGCCATAACTGGAGTATTATGCTACTTTTAGGAAGACCATTCATAAACCAGAGAACACCCAGAGGAGTACAACCAAGATACTGAAATGTTTGATATCTGTTGAAGGAACTAAAGACATTTGGCCTGAAAGGAAATTTTAGGGGGAACATGATAGTTGTATTCAAGCATTTGAAGAGAACATTATAGAAGAGAATAGGTTTATTCTATTTGATCTCAGAAGGCAGAACAAAGAACACTGAATGGAAATTGTGAAGAGGCACACTTAGACTTAAAGGAAACTTCCTAAGAATTTAAGCAATCAAAAACAAACAGACTGCCTCATGAGAGAGCTTGTTCCTCTACACTGTACGTCTTCAAGCAAAGATTGGATGATAACTTGATAAGAATGTTGTAGCATGTTATTCAGGTATGGGTTAGACAGTGGCCTACAAAATCCCTTTCATCACTGAGATTCTGGCATTATAAGAGGCAGCTTTGTTCCATGACAGGGCAGAAATGAGATAAATACCATAAAAGTGGTGCAGAGAACTTTAGAAATTTAGAAGGGAACATTTCTAGTTTCAGTAATCAGGATATATTTCATGAATGAGATGACTTCTGAACTAGACCTTAAAGGATGAGTTGGATTCCAATAGTTGGAAACTGTATGCCAGACAGAAGGAAAAGCATGAAGAGAGGAGTAAAGACTCTAATAAAATGTTAGCTCTTAAGAGTGAGGATTGTTTTATTCTTTATATTTGTATCTCCAGGGCACAGCAGATTGCCAAGCATATAGTAAGCACTTTTTTGTTAAATTTTTAAGTTTGGAAAGGCAGGTTAATGCCAGGTTAAAAAGGACCTTGAATGCCAAACCAAGGAGCTGGATCTCTATTAAAGGATTTCAAAGGAAGGGAAATTGTGATTAGATCTGTACTAGGAAAATTAACCTATGAATAGGGTGTAGATCAGACTTGAGGAAGAAAAGACAGGAAGGTAGAGAAGCCAAATAGAAGATATTTAGAGTTTAGGCAGGAGGTGATAGGTTCTGCACTAGGGTGGAAAGTAAAATAAGAACAGAAAAATGAGGATGAATGTACATGATGCTGCAGAGCTAGAAATAAAAATATTTGATTAGATAGAGTAGGTTCAAGGGAAAGTTTGGGAGCAGCTAACTGGCTCAGTAGGTAGAGCTCCAAGGCTGGAGACAGAAGGTCCTGAGTTCAAATCAGACTTGGACATCCTGGGCAAATCACAATTGTCTAGCTCTTACTGTTTTTCTGCCTTGGACCCAGTACTCAGTATCGATTCTAAGACAGAACATAAGGGTTTAAAAAGAGAAAAAAAGAAGTAGATTTTAAGGATGACTGACATTTCAAATCTAGATATGAGAAAATACTAGTGGCATCATTAAAAACACAGATATTAAGATAAAAGGCTGGCTTAAATGGTAAGATCTTGGGTTTAGTTTTGGAAACACATTGATTCTAAGGTGCCAGCTAACCTTCAGGTGAGGGTGTCTAATAGGATTTTGGAAATGCAGATAGATGGAGAAACTGTAAACTACTTTATAGCAGTGGAAGAAAAGAGCAAGAACAGATAATGTGGATGGAGGTGCTAGCTCAGTGTTGCAGATTAGCATGGTTGAAAGAATTAAAGGATTAAGAAGGATTGGAATTTCATGTGGCAAAAGCAACAACAATGGACCAGAAGTGGCAATGGGAGCAATAGGATAGCTAAATTAATCCCCCATTTTTCTATCTGTGAATCAGGTGAGCAGAAGGTGGAGGGCATCTACAACTAGAAGAAACTAAGAGGAACAGTTTCATTGAGAAAAAGCTAAATCTCAATCAAGTCTAAGAGGTGAAAAATTATCATTTAAAAAAGTTTGATATAGGAGAATTTGGCTATGAGAAAAACGGCATGGTTGGAGTGGGTTAGACTGTGATGAATAGAATAAATTCATCATAGAAGAGAAGTTAAGCCAATGCCAACACTGAGGCCAGAACATTGGTAGGGTATAATGTCTCCCAGGTAGCCTTTGAGTAGGCTGACCCTCAGACCAACCATTGGCACATGACAAAATTATTCTACTTTCAAAGATCTACAGAAAAGAAGTTTCAATGGATTCCCCCAGTAACTTGTTTTTATATACACCAGTTTTATCTTTTAATAATTCCTTTTGTCAATCTTGGGCTCAATTTGATTTGCTCTTTTCTCACAGAAAATGAAAAATAACTAGTTGTCCACCTCTGTAAGATGCTCTTTGATAATTTTTATGATCAGTATTAAAGTACCTTTTTCTATTTAAAGTTAAACAACCTATATACATCTATTCTTTCTTCATTTGGTTTTATTTACAAATATTCACCTTTTAAAATGTTCTTCTCTGAACTTCTTCCAAATTCTTGATATCCCTCAGAGACCCAAATTAGACTCTACTAAAAAGCCTGCACAGTGCTGAATAAAGGGGAGAAAGAGGATAACTCCCTTTCTCTATATGAGTGTGACTTATTACTCAAATATTCCTAAGAGGTTCCACCATACTGACTTTTTGAAAATTTGTGGGAGAAAGTAAAGCCAACTAAAAATCAATAAAAATGAAAGACTGCTTGAACTTCTTCAAAAGGATGGCTCTCAGAGTCCTGACCCTGGTTGATGACTTGAAAAGATAATTAACAACAAAATCCACTCTCTTTAAGGATGAAGTAGTTTTCCCTGTATTTCAGCAGAAATTAGGACAGATATTTTATTTCCTTGCCATTCTAGATCTTACTTAATTTTTTTTAAGGACTCAGAACAGACAACCAGATGAATCCCTACCTGTAGCCCGGATAGGGCACATCTCCGGGGCCATGGCTGGCCCGGCAGCCCAGCAGCGGCCCATTTCACAGCAGCATTGGATCTTGGTGAGCTGTTGGGGTAGCTGGTTGTTGCAGCGTCCATTGGTCAGAGATGCATAACAGAATCCTTGGCGAACATCTGTGAGGGCAGAAAAGTGCACATGGATCATTCACATGAAATATGGAGAAACACCACCCACCAAGGGGCAGGGTTCACGAGGTCTACTCAGGCAACTTAGGCAAAAAGGTGCAAGCTGCAGCTGCTCATGCTTCTTTCTTTGCCCTCTGTGCAACAGCCAAGTAATAAACTTCTCTTTCCTACCTCCAAGTCCTGAAGCAATTAGGGATAGAACTAGCAGGAATAATAAATATTAGTATTCCTAATATTCTAAGGTACAAATTATATTGTTCAGTGATTTTTTTAGTCCTGTCTTGACTCTTCCTGACATTTCAAATTTTCTTGGCGAAAATCTTGGAATAGCTTGCCATTTCCCTATGTAGCTCATTTTATAGTTGAGGAACTGAGGCAAACAAAGTTAATTGACTTGCTCATAGTCACAAAGCTAGTGTCTCAGTCTAGATTTGAATTCAGGTCCTCCTGACTTCCAGGGCCAGTATTGTATCCCTTCTGCCATCTAGCTACCCCAAACAGAACATGGAGGCTTAATAAATGTTTAATGAATTGAACTGGATAATGTAATGTCTTAGAATCAAATTATTTAATTCTAGTAACTTTACATAAATGGTTTACACAACATAAAAGATCTATTTTTAAAACAATCTGCTATGATAAAACATTTTTGTAAGTCTTCCCTACCTTCCTCCCCATGGTTAACATTGAATCACACTAAGGTGTAAGGGTAATGAGGGGATCGGGGAGAAAATAGTTTTGTTTTTTTTTAAGTTTCTATACTGTGTGATACTGGGCAAGTCACTTAATCCCCCTTGCCTAACCCTTATCATCTTCTGGTTTCAAGTCAACACACAGTATTGATTCTAAGGCAGAAACTAAGGTGTTTTTTTAAGTTTCCAACTAAGTTAAATGTTTATTTACCAATATTTCTTAAGATCTACTTTAAAACAACATGCAATGGGTAGACATTTGGTAAGTCTTTTTAATTCCCCTAAAGTTAACATTAAGCCAGGTAAAAGGGCAAGCAGTAGATGGGAGAGATGATTGGTTATTTTTTTAAAAAGTCTACACCTAAATTAAATGTTTATATATCAATATTCCTTTGTCCTACTGGTTTACCATTGGGGGCAATTTTTTCCAGTTTTTTAAATTTTAATTTTGAATATTTTTCCCATAGTTACATGTTTCATATTCTTTCCCTCTTCCCCAAGATCCCCCTAACCCCTTTTAGCCAATGCACAATTCCACTGGGTTTTACATGTACCATTGATTAAGACCTAATTCCATATTACTGATAGTTGGACTAGAGTTATCCTGTAGTGTCTACATCCTATTGGGGGCAATTTAAAAGGAACTAATTATTTACCTATTAGACTATTCAGGATTCCAAATACTCCTATAGAATATGAAAATTTTTGGAAGAATTGTTTCTTGCCAAGAAAGTTATCTTTTCAAAACAACACAGCAAGATACATTTCTATATATCAGTTCTATCGGGTTACATCATGTTTACTGTTATGACAACATGACATAGTACAATATAAATCAGTGCTACCAGAAAAATAGCAATGACAAAGTAGAAATGTGTTGCTCTCATAGGTGCTGGGTGAGATACTGCTATGATATACAAGAGGTAGATAACCCATCACCTGCTATCTCTAGCCACCTGTCATATGACTACAAGGACACTTTACTTGAAGCAAAATACACTTTCCTGAAAAGTTGAAGATATATTCAATTTTTGTAAAATGAGTAGTATTTTAAATGCTATGAGATGATCTGACAAGCTAAAAGAATCCAGAGTAAATTCCTTCACTAAGTGAAGTCTCCTTCTTCATAGTGAATAATTTATCTCCTATATTTTTTCCATAATTGAAAAATACTGTTTGCTTAAAAAGGGTGAAACTTTTATTTATTTTAGCCTGTATCAATACTGAAGTACACAAAACATAGCAAAAATTGAGCTTTTCAAACAAGATACTATCTAATAAACCAGTAGGGAGATTTTTTTTGAGGTATTAATGGTCACTGCATGGAGGGAAGGTTACATGTTCAAGGCTCCCAGGTGCTATGAATTGCCAGCCAAAAGGGGGAAAAACCTGAAGTTTCCTATTAGGAATGTTAAGAAGTGAAAGGAAAATGAAGCTTTCACATGCTCTTAGCCTTAAGAAGTAAAAAAAAATGCCTCTTGCACATTATTTAGCAAGATAAAGACATATGTATTTTGAAGCTGGGAAAATATTCAAGAAGTAAAATAAAATCTTTGGAAATCTGGAATTTTATTTCTTATGCATATAAATGTGGAAAAACTTCATGGGTGCATTTTCTGACAAAGGAGTCAGCAAAGGATGCAGTGAATGATGACCATAACTAACATGGCTAAAACTTGACCAGAAATTGTTTATACTACATCATCTTCCAATTCAACTACTAAGAAGAAACAAAGCTAATTTAGAGACACTTAAATCACAAACATCAAGAAGTCTAAAGAGCAATAAACAAACCATAAAACAAATTTATGGGCTAGTTTTGAAGGGCAAAAAAATTATTTCCAAAAAAAATCTTTTTAAACCACTGACAAGTATAAATTGCTTTCTAAAATTTTTTTCTGTGGTTCAAGTTCCTGTACCACTGGTAAGAGTGAACTCACAACCAAAGGGCAGAGGAAGTTTAATGGAGCTAGTTCCAGGATGAAAGGATTCAATGGAACTGGAAACAGTGTTAGCTTTGTGGAGCTGAGGACAGTACCTCTTCACAAAGAGGATTGAGAAACAGTATCTGTAGAACCTTAAAACCATATCATGCTTGATGTTCAGTATTCAGAGAATGTTTTGGGCCTATATCAAAAGGTACTGTGAGTGGAGAGAGAGAGAGATTCAAACCTAGTATGATGTCCCAGTTGCAAATGAGTTTGGTGGTCACAACCTAATGTAAACACTTGACCATATTATGAAATATGTACATATAATTTACAGTGTGGTCTACTTTCAGCCTACAAATAGAATTTCAGGCTAAGGCTGCAACATGCTAAATTTTACCAACTGGCCAATATCACTTATGTTTGGAAAACTGAGATTTGTGTCTGTGTCGACATGCCTGTTTTTAGCCTTATGGCTCACTTATTAAATTTAGAGCACAGAGACTTGAATCAAAATTTTGCAACTGAAAGTTGGCAGGGCAATAAATCATGCTTGTATATATAAGCAGTCTCAGACTTAAAACATCTGACATAAATGACCAACACTTACAAACAATAATATGCTCACTTACTCCCATGAATAGCTGTAGAAATTGCTGAAAAAGTTAGGATTTGGGGAGACTCTGATTTCATCTGTAATCTTCCTGACACAATCAAAAAATTTCTCCCCTTGCAGTCTGAAAATTTTTTAGTTCATTTTGTTACACTGCCTCAAATTCTACTAATTAGGCGATGTATGCAGGTAAACAAAAGCATATGATATTAAAATCACTGACTACCAAGAGTTTATAATGGATAATAGAGAGATAAAATATTTAGACATTAAAGTTAATTTTAGAAGAAATCATTCTAAGATATGACAGAGATGGTATAATACAAGAGTGGTATAGACTAGCAATACACAAAGATTCAAGAGAGGGAAAGTTCAGCTGCCAGTGGTATGAACAGGGAAGGGTCAAAAGGGGGAAAAAAGGAGGGAGAATAAAATCTGAGCTTTGGAGAGCATATTGCTACTAAGGGGGTGTTCCAAGTGGAAGTCCCTGTTAGGAAGTGGTAAAAGTCAGATTGTTGAAATCCTTAAGTTTGAGATCTTATATGCATGGGAGTATTGATTCATATCCTCAAAATATTCCTAGAGTTATCTCTGTAACTGGTCATAATCCATCACTCTGACCTATTTGAGCTATGACTAATTTAGTAATGAACTACTGGGTCATATATCAGACTGTAGACTGATTAAAGAAGGTACCCATACAGCAACCTTTGTGCAAGATTAAGGTTCTGCCCTGGTAGTAAATATCATAGTACTAATATATATTCTACTGAGCAAACTTGCTCAGAAAAAAAGTGTTCAAAATGGAAGCAAATATCATCTACTTGGAAAATTTTCATAACAGAATTCCATCAACAGTATATCTCATTTTCATTTCACCTACCTATGCATCTGGTTCCATCAGGAGAGGTATAAAATCCTGGGGGACATTTGCAAAAGTAACTGCTGACAGTGTTTGAACATTCACCCCCATCACAGACTCCAGGAATAGTGGCACACTCGTCAATATCTATAATGTAAAAGGAAGCATTTTAGTAAACATCAAAGTCTGTTATAAAAATGGCTTATTTTCATGTGGGTCCAGATACATTACCAGTCACATCAGGTCCCATGAATCAATGCAACCATAAATAATAAAAGCCAAATATAATGTGGTTAGCCCATAATACATTATTAGTCCTTTCTTTTCCTCAAGAAAGAATTCTAAAGTCTTATAAAAGCTATCCAGTGAACTGAAAACATCTGACCAACATCTTGTACTGCATACCAAAATAAGCTCAACATGGATATATGATTTTGACAAAAAGGATGATATCATAAGCAAATTAGTGGAGTATGGAAGAAATTACCTGTCAGATATAGTTCATGGCAAAACAAGAGACAGAGATCATCACAAGAGATAAAATGGATAATTCTGATTACATAAAATTAAAGATTTTGCAAAGGGAAACCAAAGTAGATAAAATTAAGAAAAAAAGCAGGAAACTTGGAAAAACTCTTTGTAGCTTAATAAAAAGATAATGAACTATCTTCAGGATTCCATTCATGATTTTCCCTACTCTAAGTAATTCTCTAATATCCATTGCAATCTCTAAGAAATTACATGTTTCCTCTGAACCATTTTTAAATTTTTTTAAAGAATCCTTTCTCTCTGCATATTTAGGTAATTATTATTATTATTATATTTTCAAATTAAACTTAAAATTTTATCAACTAAAAACCTATTGTGTCTCAGTTCCACTATACTACCATTGAGAAAACAAAAAGAAAATTCTTAAAAGAAATAGGCATGTAAGCTATTATTACAATCATAAGGTAGATCAGAAGACTTGGAATTGTCATTCACTTTTTCTTCTAAAAAAGTAAAATACAAGTTAAAATAGTTTTTAGAGTTACCACTATTAACTTTTCCTCTTAGTTTTAAACAGTTCACCCCAATCTCATTACCATTCATATTGATCCTCTTCTTTATTCTTCTTGATATTCAACATTTTATCTCACTTTTCTCAAATCATCTCTGTATTTTTCAAGTTCTAAATTATCTTAATATTTCCAAGACAAAGGTCTGATCATGTCATTATATTGCCTAAAACTTTCAGTGGCTGGCTCTCTTTTGCCTCTTAGACAAAATACAAACTCTTAAGCCTGACATTTAAGAACCTCTTCAAACTGAGTACAACCTTTCTTGCCAGCTTTAATTCACATTGCTCTCCTTCATGAGTTTTATATTCTAGCTGGGATGTACTGCTAACTGTTCCCTGAACTCTACATTCCATCTCTCACCTCCCTGCATTAACTTCAGCTATTCTGCATGCCTGAAATGCACTCCCTGCTAATCTCCAGCTTTTAGAATACTTATCTGCCTTCAAAGCTCTGTTCATGTGCCTTCTCTGTGAAGCTTTTCTGTGTAGCCATCTACCTCCACCTTGCTAGAATTTTCTCCTTCTTCAAATTGCTCACTTACTTATTTGCACATATACTGTACTGTAGTTTCCAAAAGAACATAAGTTCTTTGAGGGGAAGAATTATTTCTTTTTTTGTCTTTGTAGCTCCAGTACCAAGGACAGTGTCTTGTGTATAGTAGGCACCTTATAAATATTTTTTGAGTTAAATTTTGACTGTAGTGGATGAAGGGGAAGAGAAAGAAATAAGCCTGAAAAGGTAGGCTAATGTTACATATTAATTCCATATTACATAATATACATTTTCTTTTGTAAGCAACAAGAATTCACTAAATATTTTGAATAGGAAATGACATTTGGTAGTAAACTGCATAGAGTAAAATCGTTAAAGCCATGGGACTGTTAGAAACAGCTAAAAGAGAAGATGTAGAGAAAGAAGAAAAAAAGGACCAAGGACAGGGCCTTAGAAACCATCCATTCTTCTCAGAGGACAATGGAAAAATAATAAAGAATTGAAGGAAACCAAAATGGCAGCACAACTAAACTAGGTATTAGACAAACAGTAGAAAGCAGTTTCATATCCACCAAGGAAGATGAAGAATATTCAAAAGATTAGATCATTAACAGTTCAGTAATGTTATAGAAAGGCCAAGGAGAATGAGGACTGGAAAAAATATCACAAGGTTTTAAAAAATGAAAGACTGGCTAAATAGTAGTGCTTTCAATAGTAGTATTATAGGAAGGCTATATATATTCATTTAAGGATTATGAAGACCTCAGTATATTTTATGTATCTGGGAAGGAGCTAATTCAATAGGAAAAGAAGTATAAGAAAGAGGAGATGGATTTCTAGAGCAAGGCCATTTTAATTAAAGAAATGAGATCAGTGTCACAGGTAGTAGGATTGGCTTTAGCAAGGAGTCAGGCAATCTCTTCTTATGTGATGACAGACAAGAGAGTGACGATTCTAGTAAGTTTAAAGAAGCACAGATAGAGAGATGAAAGAGATCCTATTAGATAGTCTCATTTTTTCAGTCAATCCACAAGAGTTTATTAGGCATTTTATACATGTCAGACATTTTCTTCTATATGTTAGGTTGTGGAATTACAGTGACAAAAGTGAATTAAATAGTACCTGCCCTCAAGGAGTTTATATTCTGTCAAGGAATATAACATAAACATATAAGTAAATACTACATAAACACAAAGTAATTTGAGGTAGAAAGGCACTAGTGATTGGAGGAAGCATGATGAAGAAGGGGCTCATGTAGATGGGGAGGGGGCACACTTAGTTTGAGTTTTCAAGGAGACTAGTGATTCCAAGAGATAAGATACAAGAAGGGAATGTATTTCAGGCATGAAGGATGGTCATTACTAAGGTACAGAGATGGGGAATGGAAAATTGTGTGTGATGAAGAGGCCAGGTTGGTAAGACCACAGAACACTTAAAAAGGAATATAATTACATATCAGCTAGTTGTGGCCAGGTTTTCAGTTAATTAGGAGGCCAAGCCATCTGACAACAGTAGATATTTAAGGGGTACAATTCAGGGCCTGAAAACAGGGGAAAGTTTAAAATAATCATATTGGGAAATGAGATCAGACATCAGTAAGAGAAGGATTGCCAAGTAGGAGTAAAGACTCAGATGAGGTCATGTACCATAAATTTCTTGTTAATAAAATCAGCCTAATTTTGTGACTGAGAAGCAATAGCAGCTACAGAAAATATATTTAGTCAAATATAGTAGCAATTAAAATTTTTAAAAGTATACCATAACTAGAATAAATATGACTAAAACACTATTACTATCTCACTAACTACTGTATATGCTAACACAATATTTCAGTGCAAGTCTAGAGAATCACATAGGAAAATGTGAGGTAATCTTTTCTACCTCTTTCTATGAAAGTTGTGTGGGAAGACATCTTTCATCTTCATGCTAGCTAGGCTATATTAAGGAGACCAATATGGTATGACTGCAATATGGTATGACTATAGGAATACACTGTTGGCAGCTTTCTCTCCCCCATTCTTCAAGGTCTATATTCATCACAAACAAGACAAGTATGCTGTTATGTTTAATCTATTACTGTTTTCCATGTCTAGAACCCATTTGGTTAAGTGTTAGTTTTGGATAACCTTTCATCTAAACATTCCCACTAAGAGAGGAAGGGGAGAAACCTTAACTGAAAAATCTTAATGGACAGTATTAATTTTAAAAATATAATGGGGTAACCCAAGACTGAAAAATTTTAAAGCTTATTTTCACATTTCAGAAATAAAATATTTTAATATATTATCTTTATAAACATTGAATCAGCAAGAAAAACTAGGGTGTATATATTAGAAATACAGTATTTGGAAAACTAGTTCAAATATGGCTCCTTTAAGCTACTTATAAACAGAAAATGATTCTGTTCTGAAATAAACTCCTTCAGAGCTAAACCCAGTTTAAGAGAAAGCTTACAAAAAATGATCAATAACTTTCATTAACCTAGAATTAAAAGTCTTGACAACTTCTCCTCAAGTCTTAAAAAAAACTTACATTCTGTCTCAGTATCAGTACTAAACATTAGGTTCAAAGTAGAAAAGCAAAAAGGGGCTAGGCAATTGCAGCAGTTAAGTGAGTTAGCCACGGTCACATAATTAGGAAGTATCTGAGACTAATCTAGTGCTCTATCCACTGTGCTTCTTAGTTGCTTCTCATCAAGTCTTTAGAAAGGCAGCAGGACATAGTGTAAAGAACATAGGCCTACTAGTCACAAGACAGGGGCTTCAAATCCCACCTCTAACCTTGAGCAACTCACTTAAGTTTTCTGACTTTTAATTTCCTTATCTACAAAATGAGGAAAAGAAACAAACAAGTAGTAGTAAGCATTAAATGAAATTATATTCATAAAGCACCTTGTATTTTAAAGCATTATATTTATATAAAAATAATAGTTTGCATTTTTATGTTTTAAAGTTTGCAAAGTAGTTTACAAGTATTATTTTATCCTCTCAATAACCATGGAAGGTAGATGTTATATTCCCATTCTACAGATAAGAAAACAGAGACAGACAAAAATTAATTAATTTGCCCATATTCACATAGCTAATAAATATCTCAGGCTGGATTTGAACTGAGGTCTTCCTGATTCCAGGCTTTTTTGCTTCTACATAACCAACCTGCCTCTAACACTGAAAATGATGTGACCTTGGGAAAGTAATAACTTCTCTGTCTTGGTTTTCTTATTTGGTAAATGGAGATAAGAATGCTTGCATTACCTTCCTCAATGGGTATTTTGAGGATCAAACATGATGATATACCTTAGCTATAAAATACTCTAAATCTGTGTTCAAAGTCAGGCTTTACTACTTATTATTAGTGTGTCCTAGAGTAAATCACTTGACTCCTGTACACCTCAGTTTTGGAAAAAAAGGGAAATGGATTCAAAGATCTTTGAACATTTATTTCAGCTTTAAATCATGAACCTAGGTCAATGTCTAATGTAGGTCTAGATATCACTTTGAGTAAAACTGACTTGTGAAAATATGAATTTTAAAAAACACAGTAGAATTTCTTTTTGTACAAATTCAACACACACAAATTCAGATATACATGTTTGCAATTGAAAAAAGGCAGAAAAATAGGTAAAATAAATATTTTATTTACATACTAAATCTATAAGTCTCACAGCAGTTTGCCCAATCACATTCATCCTCACTCTAAGAAACTTTAATGTGAATATTAATATTGTTTCATGGCAAACATTACCTCCCACATCAGTCTTTGTCCAAAGTTCTAACTTGTAACAAGTCATGCCTACATTACAGCTGGGCTTCTCTTTGTTTCATGAACTCTATTTGGTTATTAATAATGGTCCCAAAGTGTAAGAGTAGTGATGCTGGTAGCTCTGACAAGCCTAAGAAAAGTCATAAAGTGACTAGGTATGGTCATCTAAGAAATATTTTTTAAATAATGGAGTTCGCTATTATACATTTTCAACTTACATAAAGGATTCTTGGAATATATTGGTTGCATAAAATGATAAGTTGATTAATTAATTAGTTAAGCGATTATACACTTTCCAAAACAATTTATCATAGAATTTCTTTAAATGGTAGTTGTTTTCTAAACCTTAACTCAATTCATCAAAATATAATTTATACACAAATCTTCAGAATCAACTTCATTATGTAAGGGAGGCATACCCTTCAACTTTTGGAATTTATCAGAAAATCCTCATTTTAGTATGTCAGTACATCACCACAAGCCTACTGAAGGGTTACTGCAAAGTGAGTGCTCTCCAAGACCTAGTCACTTCTAGTGACAGTCATAGAGAGATATCACTTTATCAATGCAGAAGAACCTTGACAACTATAACTGTCCCATTCAATGGCAACCAAATTGTTCTTATTTTAATTCTATTTGGTTTTAATGATTTGGGGCATTTCTTAATAATATTTCCACAGGCCTTCTTCAAGAAAACTCAAGGAGCAGCTAATATACTAATAATGTAGGTCACCTTCCCTTCCATATGGGGGCATGCTAGAAGATAGGATTTTCTATCTTGAACTGTTAAGTGTTGCTGAAGCTTCTACTATAGATATCTGAGGAATAGTATGGAAAGCCAGCCTTTAGGTTCAATTTAAAAGCCTAAAGATGCTGAACAAAATTGAAGTTTTCAAGTATGAGCAGAGCTTTTAATTAACAAAGAAAAATTCAGATATGAGTGAACCAGATTCAAGTGTCTTCTGACTCAAGTTCTCCATGTTTGTTTTAAAGGCAACATTTTGACATTTTTAAAAGCAAAATCATCATTTTTCTATTCTAGGATTGGGGCTAAACCAAACAATATTTTACTGCTTATATTAGAGTTGATGTTAACATAAACAGTATTGTCATTGTGAAGTTCCATAAAGGTAAGTGGGTCTATTCCAACTTGATGGATATAAATTGAATTAAAGTCTGTAATACATAATGGGCAGAAAGATGGAGCCAAAGGGTTGACCTGAAAGAAGCAAAACCAGTGTGACATCTGAAAACTTACAAGGGATGTGGGTGGGAATGGAGAAGGAAGAAGCAAATTTGTGTTTACAGTGTTACTCCTGTTGCTAAGACACAAATGCCCAAAAGATTATTTAGTTTAAGAATATTCTTTTGAGTTGATTAAAAGTCAAGTCTTTGGAAATAGCACAGGTCTTAAGAAGAAGGTACTTTCTCAACTTAATTTCCAAAAGTATTTATTAAGCATTTATTATATAAGCCGTTGGTAACACACAAAACTCTATAACCATGCCAGTGCTTCCAAAGAGTTAACATTTTATTAGATGTGGGTGGGGGGAATACATATGCATGAATAGCTAAGACAAGGAGATGATATAATTAAATTAAAACAAGAGAGCTAAGGAGAATATGTCCATCAATTATCACTCATTGTAATTCCTTAATAAGTCTATAACCTTTTCTGATCATATACTTTTTCATGGATTTTTGAGTCAATTTTTGCGTGTAATTTATACATGGCAATATGTTTATTTAAGTTTTGATTCATTGACAATTGTGTTTATACACACAATTCACAGTCATATAGCATCCCAGAGGGCAAAACAGTTGTCTTCATCTGTTGAATGGATGTTATGTGGAAGAGGGATTCAATTTGTGCTGTTTGGCCCCGAGAGGGCAGAAATAGGGAAGTTGGGTAGAAATTGCAAAGAGTCAAATTTGGGCTTAATCTAAACAAAAAATTCCTAATAATTAGAACTACCAAAGGCACAATAGGCAGTCACAGTATATTATGAATGCTCCCTCATTGGCCATCTTCTAACAAAGGCAAGATAAAAATTTGTCAGGTGTGTGATCTAAAGAATCCTTTTTTCAGGTCTGGTCTCTCCTTGTTTTCTGAGGCAGTTTCCATCTGGGTAAGTGGTTCTTTCAATCAATCTCTCTCTTTCTCTCTCTCTCTCTCCCCTTCCCTTCCTCCATCCATCCCTCCCCCTTCTTTTTCTCCCTCCCTCTCTCCCTTCTTTTTCTCCCTACCCCCTTTCTTCTTATAAAGAAGGATTTCTACTGATCATGTGAGATAATTTCCCCATACCTTTCTTTTCCTTCTCTCACTAGTATTTTCCTCTTCTCCTCTCTTTCTATTCTTCTCTTAAGATCATCAAGACAACTCTAAAATTCTGAGTCTCCTGATAATGATAGGGACCAGTAGTTAATGATGGTCTCTTAGATGCTTTGGGGGATTATTAATATCATTTGTGAGCTTTCTCCCCACTTTTTTGTTTTCTCTTCTCTCTGAGATATCTTGGGAAATGACCTTTTAATGTTTTCAAGATCATGTTGCTTTCAACATAGATTCCTTCATTGTATATTTAATCAGACCTAGCTACGTATCCCTACTTTAGCTTCCTGCATGCCATTTTCAGTTTTTTATATAGTATATTTTTATATAGTAGTGATTTCTCTGTCACTAATGATAAAAATAGATGATGAAAGGAATAGTTACAGATCTGTTCCATTTTATATACATTTGTCATTTTCTGGCCAGTTTCCTTCAGAAGGATATCTTTATTAAATGACCTATCAGGAGACATATTTCAACAAAAGTCTTCATAAAATAATAGCCATGGGGGATGTTATTCAAATGATTTAAATGGTAGAAATTTTTATAGATGGTCAAGTTCTCCAGATGCTCCTGTTTGCAGATATATGCTGCTTACATTAAATCCCAGAATATAAAACAGCCCCCTCCATGAGATCCATAATTATAAAAGAGGTCAATCTAATAATCCAAACAGGAAAGACTAAATGGATGAATAATGCCTACTTCCCAGAAATACTTGCAGTTGGATGGCCAGTCCAATAATTTATTCCATCAGTACTTATATTCAGGAAAGGAAATACAGATGGACAATGAGTTGGGCCAAAAATCAAGTAAGAGGAAAAGAGTGGGCTGGTTTGCATTGGGGAAACTTCACAATGCTTTTAATGAAATCAAGCTGTTCTCTCAGAGCAAAGACCCATCTTTTTGACACAAATGTTCTTCTAGCAATGTTGTAAAGTTATGAATCTTAGAACACCAAAGTCTCAAGGAAGTATAATTACAAGCAATTCAATGGACAAAAGAGGAATTACATGTATGGTGGGTACAAGTTGAATGCTACAAATATCCAAGGATCTTCACTCAAGAAATACTACAAGAAAATATGATCAAGGAAATATAAGTTAAGCAAAGGAGGTAAAAGGAGGGCTCCCATCACATTCAGAAGATCTAAAAGGGTCTGTAGTAGACCATGGACTAGAATCACACAAGATAAGAAGGCATGCATAAGAATCAATCTGCATCAAAGAAGATATAATCATATCAATGAGAGCACACATCTATATTAGCCTCTAACAGATAGGCATGGATGATAAGCAACATAGTATTCCAAAGACACCAAAACCTGATTTTAGCAGAATTCTTCCAGAACTGGAACCTGAAATATTAAGGTATTTTAACAGTATAATCCTAATATATAAATTATTTAACTATTCCTCAATTTGGGGGTTTCACTTAATTTAGATTTCATCTCTAACAATTACCAACAATAGTAACAAAAGAGAAAAGATCAAAATGCAGGTAAATGACTCAGAATGAATGTCTTATCATTCGTGGAAAGAATTAAATATTGTAATAACTATTTTCAACAAACAGTCCACTTAAGCAAATGGAACTTGAGGACATATTGAGTAGTTTATATGCACTGAATCTTACAGAAGGAATTTCCTATTTAGTGCTAACTTTTTAAGAATTCAATTCAATTCAAAATGTCAAAATCACTTTCTATAATCCAAAAGCAAAACAGAATAGAAAAGAATATCCAAAATTATTTTTAAAGGTTTAATGTATTTTGTAAGTTTTTTACCTACATACACATTAGAAACCTAAAATATGAGAATTAGTGAGATATTTAATAAATCTCACCAGTTAAATGACCAAATCTCTTCTTTCTATTAAAAAAATCATAAAATAGAAAACAACCAGTAAATTGTACCACTCCAAGGATATCTAACATTGAATTCAATTTTACATAAATAAAGCTATGCAAAAAAATCTCAAACATTTTAAATCAAATATTGGTTTAAAATATTATGTCTTATATTTATTTGACTCAGTTATACCTTTAACCAGAAATCTATAAAAGTAAAAAAGGCTACAGCTTCATTATGGTTCAGCATCAAAAAGGTATATTATTCTTGGTAAGCAAATTCTACTTGAATATTTAAGTGGGCAATTTAAAACACAAGATAAAAGTAAAATATGTAAACAATTTGATCATTAAACACAAGTTTCCTTAAACTTCCTCAGCTTTCACTCACCCATGAGACATAGAGCATAAAAGGTCTTACCTTCACATTTTTGTGTCACTTCATTAAATTTGTGTCCAGCAGGGCACTTGCACTCAAAAGATCCAACAGTGTTAATGCAATTTCCTCCTTGACAGAGCCCAGGGATGGCTTGGCATTCATCCACATCTGTAATATTAAAGAGAATGAAAGAGACAAAGAGAGAAAGAGTGGAAGAGAGAGAGACAAGGGGAGGAAAAAAGAGAGTCAAAAACAAAGAGAGGGAGGGAGAGAGGAAGACAGAGAGAGAGAGAGAGAGAGAGAGAGAGAGAGAGAGAGAGAGAGAGAGAGAGAGAGAGAGA
>NC_058131.1:546769717-546887959 GCF_016433145.1 Gracilinanus agilis | reverse complement strand
GAGAGAGAGAGAGAGAGAGAGAGAGAGAGAGAGAGAGAGAGAGAGAGAGAGAGAGAGAGAGAGAGAGAGAGAGAGAGAGAGAATGGATTACTTCCATTAAATTCATCCCTAAGAAAGTAAATATGACAATCTAGCCACCATGATACTAAATAAATTAACTTTGATGTCTCATTTCTCAATTGTAGCATTATGATACTGGGCTATGAAAAGATAAACTTTTTTAAATTACATTGTAACATAATGACTCATTTAATAAAGTTGCCAGTCTTCTGAAAAAAGGCACATGCTTTCTTTTATTCCCCCAAAAGTTCAATTTCAGTCTCTTTACATAAACTTTCCTGTTTTCTTTCAATAAGTAAGCTCAGGGCAAAGCAAAAAGATTCAGTAAAGACATGGATATTTCTTGGCATCTATATGCTCAAAAGGCAAGATCTTTAAAAGTGTCCATTTAAAAATGTATTTTTCTCTTCTTCACAATAAGAAAAACACATAAAAACCTAATATAAAACTAGAATCCCAAGCAAGATGTTTCTAAACTACTATACTTCACTTTGAGTACTTAAAGAAAACAACAACTTGAAAAACCAGTGTACATTCTGATTTTTTCTCTTACTACATATAGAGAAAGAATTTACCATTTGCAAATCCTGTAGTCAAATATTAGCAAAATGATATTCTTGAAACAAAAAAAGGGAGGGAGAAGGGATACCAAAATTCAAAATATTTATTTTTGTATAAAATGTCACATTTTTTACAACTTGACATATTCAAAAAATATTTTTAAAACATAGTGTTCTGCTCCACAAATAAAAATTACATGAGAAAATATGAGTGTCTTATTTTATTTAATTCACTTTTGTCTGAGTCCAGAACTTACCATTAACTTGATATGTTGAATATTTTAATAAAAATTATCCAAACCCAAGGCTTTACTTTTTAGCTTATTGAGAACTTATTTATAAACAAAACTCCCTACTTCTTCTAGCATTTTGCTCATCATGATTTTCTACCAACTAGGAATGCACATTTAGCTTTATTCCCTTCTCATTTTTATTTTAATTTAAAACTTTTTTAAACCCTTACTTCCTATCTTAGAATAAATACTAATCACTATCAAGGACTACTGAGGTTAAGTGACTTGCCCAGGATCATATAGCTAGGACATCTCTGAGGACAGATTTCAACCCAGGACCTCCTATCTCTGAGTTTGGCTCTCTATCCACTGAGTTACCTAGTCTCTTCATTCCTTTCTGAGTATACATCTCCTACACCAGTGATGCAAAACTTTTAGAGACCAAGTGCCCAAACTGCAATCCTCAAGTCACGTGTGAGCCCTCCCCCTGCCTTACCCCAGACAGAGAAGGGAGGAAGCGCTCCAACTGGGCTACTGGGCAGAGGGTCATGTGAGAAATGTCTTCAGATATGCATGGAGAGGGGGAGGGGAACAGGCTCCTACAGCACATATGCCATACATTTGCCAACATGGCCCTAGAGTATAACATGAAGGGTAGAATGACCTCTTTTCTTCTTATCTTCTCCAAACCAGAATCAAATTAAGGTTAAAAAGAAGAATGGCTATCCTGCAAGCAATGGCCTGTGCATATTCTTGTTGGAATTTTTCATGACTAATTTTAAAATAATACTTTTTTTTAAACGTCAAAGAAGTTTCTGGCTATAAAACTAGTTTGTAAATAGAAACACATTAGTGGGCACTCAAATGCTTGAGTGGTGAGTAAGGAAAACACATTCCCTCACAAAATATAACCCCATGGTAATGGTCCTTCTCTAGGAAACCAGCACCTGATGATGGAGGTTAGAGGGAGCAAGCCAGTTCAGAGATTAAATATTTGTCCATATGCCCATGAGAGAGATGTAAAATAATACATAGCAAGAAACATACCCATTGCACATCAGCATACTTGCCCCCTGCTTTATATAAAGCTTGGTAACATGAGGAGAATTTCTCTATTTACCCAAGAAAATTTCTCAACCTTGTATAAATTCAATAGAATAGCCAGTCCTCCCTCTCATTTTTATTTTAATTTAAAACTTTTTTAAACCCTTACTTCCTATCTTAGAATAAATACTAATCAATATCAAGGACTATTGAGGTTAAGTGACATGCCCCGAATCATATAGCTAGGACATCTCTGAGGACAGATAAGTCCCTCTAGGGGCTTACATCAATTAAGAAATCACTACACATTTATTAAGTGCCGATTATGTGCTGGGCACTACTAGGCTGGACACTGGATATACCAAGATAAAAGAAAATAGTCCTTGCTCCTAAGGAATTTACTATCTAGCTAAGGCAACATGTACCCTATGCCCATTCTCTAACCTTTACATTGGAGAACTAGCTTGACATCAACCGACTATAAAGTGGCAAAGTCCTTAACTCATCTTTTTATGGAATTTTATTTGTTTCCATTTTCTGGGGACCCTAGAGTAATAGAAGTGTGGTGCCCATGGCACCTGCAAATTAGGTCTCAAGATTTGTATATCCCAGGAAGGGAGAGCTGGCCCAAATCTGACAAAATGATCACATCTGCCCTTAAAAAAAGAGAAAGAATGGCAGAATCACTGAAATATGTAAACACTTAATAAATGCTTGTTGATTGATTAACCAGGTTCTCCATCTGGCAAAGCAGATACAGAGAATGATCACCCAGTCCCTAGAGTCTTGTATTATTTTTAAGCAGAAACATAACTCTCTCAATTCTACAACCTCTTTTCATTCCCCATAAACTGATTTTCATCCTGAACACTCAAGAGTAAAGGCAGAGCGTATGTTTCTGAGAGGAAGTGGAAGAAGCCAACAGGTGGCAAAGGCTGTTAGAGGAAACAGTAGGAGGTGTGAAATGAATAGCAAAATTCCTCAATATTAGCCCCCTCTTCCCTTTTTCATCCTCCATCTCCTCAATCTGTTAAGATGGGCCACACTCTAACCTCTAGCTATTGCTCTCTACTAAACAGATCAGCACTGAAAAATCCATTTTACTGACACTTGTCAAATTATATGTGCTTTTAAACGTTCTACGATGATCACTTCGAAAATCTCATGGGACTGAGCGGCCCCACAACTGCTCTTGGCCTCCCCTAAACATACGCCTCTGCATGTTGGGGTACAAAGAAAAGAGCTAATCCACAGTGTAGCAGATGCTAGCCAAGAGCAGACAGAGCACATGGGTGTGCACCAGCAATACTATTTGGCCAGTGAAATGGGGACACCCACGGAAATATGTGTTTAAAGCCAAGTTCTATTTTGTTGCACACTATCTAAAAAATCGAAACCAACCACAAAAAAATATTACTGAAAGTGTATATAATATTCACTTTGTGTGGCACAGTCTAAATTTACCAAAAAATACCACAACTTGTTTGAGTACAGCGAAGATGTCTAAAGAAACTTGTGCTCTCTTCCCCCCCCCCCCTCCACCTTATAAAGATAGAATCCTGGGAGTTTTCTCTCTCCATTGGTTCAGTACATAGTTGCCCCTGTTAACTTTCTCCTGTTTCCTGCCAGACATCCAGACAATAAAAGAATCTGTACAGCTGGAAGACCAGGAATAAAAGCCAAAAGCAGTGCAAGGGCTTCGATGGAGAAGCATGCTCAGAAGAAAGCAACATCTGGGGAGATTTAATATTCTGTAACAAATATAAATTTATTTCTTAATTGTATAAACTACATTACCCAGACATTTTAAGTGGCACTGAGTCTAATTTTCTTTAGGTCAGATAAGTATAACCAAAGAGACAAGGGGACACCTACAAATTTAGCCAATTAAAAAAAAAGATTAAGAAAAACAAATACCATGTTTACAGATCTTGCTTTGTGTTGATACCCAGCATTCCTCTAAATATAAAGTCACACTGTCCCTGGAGTCAGAGGTATACTAAAGCACCTCTATCAGATCAAAAGAAGGAGCTACTAGGAGGGAAAAATTCATTAAGATTTTGGCTGCTCCTACATGACCAACTTACCAATGTACTTACTTTGAACATCATGAATTCAGCAAAATCAAGAAGTATTATTAATTAAACCAAACCCCCCCATTCATACTTTGCGCAAATATTGGAAAGTTGTGACCCAAGAGAAAGAACTCAATTAAGATTTATCCATTAATAATTTTGACAGGCTCTAAGAGAGAAACTGGTTCTGGACTTACCTTGACAAGCTCCTGTTCGAATGTTTGGGATGAAGCCTCGGCGACAGGGATGAGGCTGGGCTGGGCACATCTCACAGGGATGTCCCCAAGCTCTTCCTACTGTAGCACAGCAAAGGGTCTTTGTACAGACAATCCCACTGAGCTGTCCCTGGCACATCTGGTTGCTGACCAGTGTGAAACATGGGCCTGTTCTGTAATCTGAAAGGAAAAAAGGGGAAACTCCATGAGGGCTAAAGAAGCCAAATACCTTTATGAATAGGAACAAGGTCAATTCAAAGAGTTACTAGAAGAATAGCAATGACCAGCTGCTCATCTTCAGTGCCTATAGAATAAGGAAATGAATGTAAATGGACCAGGGAGGATTTAGGATAGTTAAACTGGATAATTTCCTGATACTCATATGCTGGAGGTCATAGTGCTTCTTTCTTGAAAATCCTCTGAACAAAGCAGCAATAGTATCATGTTTGCTACATATCAAGGTCAGGAATTTCTAGAAGCAAAATCTCATACTACCCTATCCCAAAAGATATTAAGTATGTATTAAGAATGCCAAGAAGAAAGAGCTGAAATCATGCCAGCAACAGAACTCCCATAAGGTTCACAAAAAGAGAGATGGACTGACACTTCTGGAAACTGGCTAAAGCAAATCATCTCCAAAAGAAAAATCAGTTGCATCTTCAATTGCTATAAGAAGTTCCAATCCCAAGAACAAGGAAGTAAGAATATTTTTGTTCTCTTTTCTAGTCAGACTACATCTGGAGTACCATAGTATAGGAAAGAAAGAGTAAAGTTGGAGAATGTCCAGAGAAGGGTAACCACGAAAGGAAAAGGCCTTCAGTCCATACCATCTGAGGAGGAATACAGGGTGTTTATCTAGGAAAAGAGAATATTAAGGTGGGACATTATATCTGTCTTTAAGTATCCAAAGAATGTAGAATAGCAATTAATTCTGTTCTATTCGACCCCAAAGGACAGAACCAGGAACAATAGGTGGAAGTTGCAAAGAAGCAAATTTAGATTTGATGTCAGAAAGAAAAACCATTTTAACAATTGGAGTTATTCAAAAGTGGAATGAGACCTCAAGAGGACAAAACCCCCTCATTGAAAAGGTTTTTTTTTTTAATGTTGGATAATCTATTGTTGGTTATATTGTAATGAGTATTCTTCTTTGAGATTTGAAATTCAAATTTCCCTGTTTCTAACAAAGCCACCTCCATTCTTTCCATCTCTGAGGTTCATAACCTTAGTGCTATCCTTAACTCCTCATTCTCTCTTACCCTATGCATCCAAGTGGTTGCCAAATCTTGCCATTTCTACCTTTACACCATCTGATTCCTTTTGTCTCCTCCTATAACAACTACTTTAATTCAGGCTCTTTTCAGATCTCACCAAAATTATCTTAAGAGCTCCCAGATTGGTCTCTTTAGCTTGTGTCTCTCACCATTTCATTCCATTCTACACACTTATCCCAAAAATTTTCTCCCTTTGCCCACCCTACCTTAGCTAATGATGAAGATGATAGGCCCAAGTTATAGTGGATCTTGGGAGTGAAAATGCCTGGCAGGGCAGTCAAAAGGACTGTCACCAGGCTAATCAGAAAATTACCCAGCAGTCCACAAAAGATTAAAAAAAACACAGACATTTACAATCCCATGTCATTTTAGTAACCATCTCTTCCCTGGAGAATATAATAGTTCTTAATCCTCATTGTAAACCTCTCCCCCATCAACCCATCCAGTTCCAGAATGATTAGTATGTGCCATTCGAGGGGAAAAGCTGTGAGTCTGCCAAGGGATTTCAAATTTCCAGAATAGTATTTATAAACAAATTACTAATATTGCCACTATCTAACATAATCAACTCTATTGAACAATGTCAATTTACTTGAATTAAGTGTTCCTATATTAATAAAACTTAGCAATATTCCTCCTCATCTTTTGACAAGAAATTACAAAGACAATTATAGGCCATAACCTTTTTTCATGGTAAAACAATCTTTACAATTTAAAAAATGACAAGAAAAGATTATTTATAACCTGAACCTGCATATCCTAGACTGTTTTGAAATATAACTGCTCGAAACGTCAATTGTACAATGCAAAGGATGTTTAACACCAGTACCCTTTTTTACATTTTAATCTAGCTACTTCTTTTTAAGGATGTTAGGATACATATACATGTACCTACATATATATTCATCATTATCTCAGTCTGTACTTTGAAGAGTTTTCTTGTGAGTAATCTAAAACTTAGCTTAATATAAACTTGTCTTAATACAAATATAAATTTTCATTGTCAGAGACATTGACCTGGGAAAAATTTGGTTGCAAGGGAGGCATAGGAAGGGAATGGTCTATGACCTAGTCAGATATAGTTGTACTGAACAAAACCCTGAAGGATGTTGGATGGGGATGCCAGTCAACAAGGGGCATGGTAGAGTTGTGAGAGAGGGGCAGTAAGATAAAGATCTGCTTGCTAGAACTGTATCTCAAGCTATGTGACCTTCTGAATTCCTCAATTCTTTCCTGGCTTAGCTTATTGGATCTGATTATGTCTTCTCACCTTGCTGATTTCTTGGCTCCCAAACCTCTTGCTTATGCTTAACATGGTGAACTCTTTTCCTGACCCCCTACTCTTTAATCTTCTTGTTCCCAGATATTGGTTTGTAAGTTAGAGTGTGATTATTCATTTTACAAAATAATTGACCAGAAGATTCTCTGCCACAATTAAAATATTTTCACTTATAGATAGTTTTCCATGAATATATACCTCTTATATCGACACAATTATACAGAACTTTAAACTAAAATAAACCCTGATAAAATAAGGAATTAGCAACTAAGATATATAGAACACTTTGCAAATTTAAAAGTATTTAATACATCTTAGTTATAATGGTTAGAATAGGTTTGACTAAATTATAAAAGTAAAAAGATGTTGTGGTCACCATTTATAGAAATTAACCCTTAAGTCACAAGGCTGTTAATAGCTCTAATAGCTTTATTATAGTAAGAGAAAGATAATAAGAGAGGGAAATATAGAAAGGATGTAAAGAATTACTTAGCCTACCAACCTAAAGCCTATCAGCCCAGAGTTTGTCTCCAAATCTCAGCCTCAGAAACAACCCCTCCCACTTCCTGCCAGATGTTACCTTATATGCCATTCCCTTCACCCACTAGCTCTCCTACATCACCCCCCAGGAACCAATCACAATTCTTCAATCAGCCTGACACCACCCAGGGGGGGCAGAGATTGTGGGATCAATTCCCTGGTTGCTGATTGACCCAAATTCAAAACATATGGAAGAGAAATCTAAATCTCTGATTGATCAAATCAAAATACAAATTCCCTTCTCACAATTCCCCCTATGATTTTATTGGGAGACAAGCATGTTAAAATCTCCTCAACTGAAGATCTTGGGAGATTAACATGCCTAGTCTCCCCAATGAATCATTTCAAATAGCCAAGATATATCTCTAAGGATTCTCCCACTAAAGGTGTATAAAACATTGCCCTTTCTAAGGGGAAATTACAGCAACCTGGGAATAAGAGGGAAATAAAAAAGAAAACAAAAACAATAATTAATAGATGCATTGTCAAAAAAGTCAATTGGGGGCATTCCCCTTTGGTATAAGAATTTACATTTAGAATAAATGTGTTCAACCCCCTTCGGCTCAGTTCATTATGGATTTCTTGATGCAGCGTGTGGTTTCCACAGGCATCTCCATGTCACTCTCTTCAAAAAATTCACTTTCCTGATTCAAGGCTCTGGTGAGTCTCTTCTCCTAAAATTCCCCCAAAAGATGTTCAAACTCTGGATTTTAGGACAACCATATAATTAAAACCATACGTAGCTATTATTAACAAGTTTCCCCAAACTGAAAATTAATAAGTTATCCCCAAACTGAAAATTTAGGGCAGCTTCAAGTTATAGTTATAGGTAAACATAGAGAGTAGGCTGGTTATTTTCCTTCTAAAATAACCTCTCATTTGTACTGATTACATAAGGTGTCTCAAGAGTCTCAGTAAAGTTCAATATCCTTTGTGTCTTATACATATATAGTTGCTTGTATGTTGTTTCTGCTACTAATATGTGACTTCTGATGTGTTTGCCCTTATTTTACTTTATGAATATTTCACGTTTAGCATGGTCAGTGTTGGGCATATAGTGTGAGCAGCTAGGTGGGGCAGTGGATAGAGCACCAAGCATGGAATCAAGAAGACCTGAATTCAAGTCGCTTTACCCTGATTGCCTCAGTTTTCCCATTTATAAAATGAGCTGAAAAAGCCAATGGCAAGCCACTCCAGAATCTTTGGCAAGAAAACTCCAAATGGGGTCACCAAGAGTCAGACACAATTGGAACAACTGCACAACAACAGAAAGCACTTAGTAATTATTTGTTGTTTGTGGACTAATTGACTGACTATGCTCTGATGACTCCGGTCAGAGCATGACATGGAAGTCTAGATCCATAAAATATAAAAACCAAGGCAAAACGAAAAGGAAGACAAATTACTGGAAGTTGTAAATTTATAGTTGCAATCCCTAGGCATGAGAGAACTCTTCAGTCCACGGTACATATGCATGGTTATTGATGAAAGAATCCTAATGCTTGGAAAGGTAAAGTGCCATGTAGGAGCTTCTTTATGGGCAAAATAATCACTATGCCAAGAGTGCCAGGATTTCATAGTGATACTTCTGTATTATTCCTTTTCCCTTATTTCCCAATAAGACTAAACAGTATTAGGTTAAACTTAATCCCATTGCCTAAATCAGGGGTCGGCAAACTACAACCCAAGGACCATCAGTTTGGGGATGATCCCTAGGCTAAGAATGGTTTTTATATTTCAGGCCATTCAAAAATAAGCAGTAAATGTCCCTTTAGCATAGTTTGTTAGCCTAGAACAGTGCTTTGCATACAGCAAGTACTTAATAAAATGTTTGTTGAGTTAAATTTCTAACCAAAAAAAAAAGTCTTCAAATCAGCATACTGAGAGGATTTTGTTTGTATATTTGTTTTGGCAGAAACACATGACTGATTTTATTATAGAGTTAAATAAGAATGGGAATAAAAAGGAACTTAATAGTTTTTTCAGACAGTTTTTCTGGAGTGCACCTATTCCATAAAACAAGGTCCCCGAAGAGAGACAATCATTCATTGAAATGTATTATTGATGACTGGACTTAAGGAATCTAATACTGAACTATTTACTTACAAACAGGAATATTTTTTCTCTTGATACTGCTCGTCCCTTCCATTTTATTACCACTATAAAAATCAGGTTTTGGAATAGTTAACAGATTTCTACAAGGTTATCAGTAACTCTGTGAGTCGTAGTTCTCAGTGGATGGTTTTTATTTCATGTAAATACTACCTTATTTTGTTTAATATGGCAAAAGAATGATGGAAGATTTTTTTCCTTGAGACATTTATATAACCTCCAAAGCAAAAAAATTAAAAATTAATACAAATTGTACTATTTGCAAACTTTTATTGGTTATCACCTTGCTTTGAGATAACAGACTAAATTAGAGATTCAGTTTATGGTACTTCTTTTTTATCTTAATAGTATACCAAATTTGTTCAAATTCAGCCAAACAACTTCTCTGGTAGATATTAAAGAATAACCAAAAGTATAAAAGAAACAACTACTGGGTGTTCAAGTATGGTAAAAATAAAATGTAGATTTCACTAGGTATAGTCAATAAGGAAATCTTACCACTGTAGAATTATGTCACACAATAGTTCACTGAAATACTAACATCACCCTTTTGAATATATTTTATCGAGCATTATGTGCTTCTTTGGTTAAATTCTTTAGAATATTAAGTACAAGCCTCACCAAAATTCTACCCTTCATTCTACCCTTACCTTCTTTCTCAGAATCAATATTGCATATTAGTTCTAAGGCAGAAGAGCAGTAAGGGCTAGGCAATGGGGGTTAAGTGACTTGCCCAGGGTCAAACAGCTAGGAAGTATCTGAGGCCACATTAAAAGTATTTAGAGACCTCCTGTCTCTAGGTCTAACTCTCAGTCCGCTGAGTCTTCTAGCTGCCCCCTTTATCCTCAATTCTTGTTAATTAGGGGTGACCTGTGTTCTCAAAAGCTACATCACATTCTGGTGTATCTTACCATGTTGTAAGGGATTCAAGTACAGGACTGACCACGGGGTACTAGTTATTTATCATCTCATAAAACTATTATACAAAGGTTTTGAGAGAGTTGGGATTGGAATTCATGGATAAAGTATATCCTTGTGGAGGAAATTATATAGCTTTGAAATATTTTAGTACCAACTACAGGTATTTTATATGTAGACTTTCTGATGGATGCCTGAAGGTTAAGAAAAAAACAAAAGAAACAAGACAGGATCAGAAATGCTATATAATATAAATCGGGCAACAAGACTTGGATAGAGATGCTTTGATATCTAAAAACTATTTTGTCCATCAAGAAGAAAATATAATCTGAAAATTCCTTTTCAGATCTCAACATCTGTGAAAAGGAGAATCGACAAAATATTTTCATGTTTTAAAAGCCTCATAAGAAGTAAAAAAAGGAAAGGTTTTCCAAGCTTCTCTGAAATAATTTACTGAGATGTATAAAGTTTTAAAAAAAACACATTTCCATGTACACTGCCTTTCCTTTAAAATTGCTTTAAGTTTAATTGTTTAAGGATTATTTATAATCTTCTCTTTGATAACTTTTTGCTTTGTTTCCTCCTTATAGTGCTAGTACAGAATAACCTTAAAACCTGAAAGAGAAAAATGTTAATATCAGATGCAAGCTAAGATTTTCACAACTGGGTCTGATATATAGTATGCTTATTCATGCTGAGGATGCCAGTGAAAAATCTGTCTATTGATCGCTCAGTCTTTTCAAAGACTGCCTTGAAATGTCTGATAATCAAAGGAAGTCTGTTTAATCAAATGGAAATATGCTCCTTCATTTCCTTTCTGGGCTCTGAACCCAACTTACCAGATTTATCTCTCTACCATTTCCCCACAGGCATGATCTTTCCTCCCCACAACTCATATTTTTCAACTTCATTTTTCAGCTTTGTTTTTTCCCCACCCCACCTTAAAATATAAGTTCTTTGAGGGTAGAAAATGCCTTCCAGTGCTTATCACAGTGTCTGGCCCTTAGTAAATGCTTAATAAATGTTTTTAATTAAACTTCATTTATATTACACCCTCCTTTCTAAAGGAAATCATTCAATTATATATATATGTATACATACATATATACACATACATACATACATACATACATACCAACATCAAAGAATTTCTTGATCTACTGACGTCAAATCCTGATAATCTTCAACCTCAGATAATCCTCTAACCTTTTTTTCTCACTCCAGCTCTTAATGTCAACTACAGGGGAAAATTTGGGTCCCTTAGGTGGGGTAAATGATAGATATCTGGATCTTAAAACAAAACTTCTGGGAAGGACTTTATTACTGTAGATTTCACTTCTCAAACAAATTTGGATCCATGTGGTTTATGACCCACTTTATTTAGGCAGCCAGAATTGCTGCCAGTTAATTCTGCTCTGCAACCACAGAAGAATTTATCCACATTTCAAATTCCTTACTAATAAGCCTAATTATTCACAAGCATTCCCATGGCCCTTAAATAGCACCAAATTGTATTTACATAGTATTTTTCCAGATTGTCACTCTGCTAGACAAGTATTGTGTCTAATTCGATACTGGTTTTAAATCAAATAACATTTATGGAGTGCTTTAAGGTTTTCAAAGCCCTTTTCTTGAATTCTCTCATTTGGTCCTCATAACAATCTTGTAAGGTAGGTGCTATTTATTTTCTCAATTTTATAGATAAAGAAACTAAAAGGTTTGAGGAACTTGCCCAGAGTCCCATATCTAAGAGGCATTACAAGATCTGATGCCCCCCCCCAACTTCAGCACTCTTCGTACTTTACCCTACTGCATATTTAATAGTCTTGGCCACAATGTCAATCAATACCAGGACAACAATACTTTTGCAAATTGTTCTAAAATTTAAAATGATACTATAATATCCCTAAGAACCTGGGCAAACTATCTAACTTCCCTCAAGATCATAAGCTTTGCTCAATCTCATTAAAGGTTCCTGCTCTAGCTTGATTTGTGAGAAATTCTGCACTGGCAGCTTCCCAACTAAAAGACAATGTTCTAGACTAGTGGCTAAGCTCACCTACCATGCACCAGTCTTATTAAGTTTGCCCTCAAGGCTTCATATCTAAGCAATGTGCTTCTCTGCAGCCTCTGGTTCCCAGCTGAATATGCGACCTCCCAATGTAGAGCAGTACTGTGGCCTCCAGTATTACTCCACTTTCGTTTCTAATTAGCCCTTGCCCTGAAGGAACTGTGCTGCTTAAAGAGAAAGGAGAGCATGTGGTACATGAAGTCTTGTCACTTGCCCATTTCCTGAACTCAAAGAACCACAAAACTGCAGGGAAGACACAAGGATATAATTTGGGGCACTAGTCTCCAATTATTTTAAATCCTTCTTTTCACAAAAATTACAAGCAAAAGAATGAGATATCAATTTATCCATGACAGAGAAGATCACTAAACGTCTTTTTTTACAGACTAGCTGGATTGTCAGACATTATTAACATGTGCTTTTTTTCCCCTTCTGGTAAGAGCTGCCTGGTAAATTGGATTACGGTACTGGATTTAGAGAAGGGAAAGTCTGGGTTTGACTCCTATCTCTGATGTCTATTAGCTATGTGACCACTGGCAAGGGACCTAACCTCTCTGAGCCTCTCTTCCCACATCTGTAAAATTAAGATAATAATATTTCTAGGCCTACCTCATATAAGGTTGTAATCCTTATGAGAGAAAATGGGGATAATCTCTATAAAGTGATCTACAAACTTTAAAAAGCCCTATAGAGATGTCAGCTGTTATTATTCAAATCCTTTTCAAGAGAGGAATTCTGTACACTTTTACAAAAGAGGAAACTTGAAGCAAAAAGATCCCATGGTGTCTACAAATTTGCAAATGCTGTTTCTAATCTCTAAATTAGTGATTCCTAACCTTTTCAGGTCAAGTTCTGTCCCTTGCATTACAAGAAGGCTGGTAATCTTCAGCTGAAAGCTTGGAAAAACACAAGGTGGAAAGAGGACAATGACCAGAAATTGCAGCTATCCTATCACTAGCATTTGAACTGCCAGGATCAAGAGGGTCCTCACACAAAATGGGGTATTTGCCATGGCTTCTAGCCAAGATAACGTCTTGGCATCTCAGCTTAATGTACCAACCATCTATGAGGAAGGTAATAGGATCTTAAGACACTAGCTATTAGGGACCTTAAAAGAATTATGTACCTTTAATAGTTGTTATTATGTTTATAGAGTTATATCTTTAATAATTACCAAACTATAGCTGATAGATTCAGGCTTTGAGACCAACCATGTTAAGGACTCCCATTCTAATCAGTTATGCCAACATTTGGTAGAGTTACAGAACCCTACTAGTTGGCTATATTCTTTCCAACCAAATTTTACTCCATTTTTAAAATTCTTGAGCCTGATTTCTGTGGTATCAAAGAATTAGAAATAAAGTACATTAACATCATCTGGGTTATGGCTAATTTTTTTGTAGTATACACATGCAAAAATGGGCTATTACTGGCCTGGAAATGACAATCATGATAAAATCAGAGGCATGGGAAAATGTAAATGAACTGTATATATAGAGTAAAATATCTAGAATAAGCTAAAGAATATACATAATGATAGCAAAGTAAATGGAAAGAACAAAAACTCAAACTAAATGATGCAGAAAAATCAAATCAACATGCAAATCTTTCTGAGTTAGAATTTACAAGAAGTTACAGAAAGGAAGACAGTCTTCATACTCCTTATTCTTTGTGCCTTCCCCCCTGAGATGCCTTCCCAATTCATCCTTCATGTTCGTACACAGTTGTTTACACATTGTTTCTCTCATCAGAGTATGAGTTCCTCAAAACCAGGAATTACTTTTTTTTGCCATTCTTGGTATTCCCAGCAATTAGTACAATCCCTGGCAAGTATAACTTTTAAAACCCTTAAAAAAAACAACTAAAGTAGACAGTCATTAATAATTAAGAAATTTTATTATCATCAAATATTCCAAGTCCATTATCTCTTTCAAGTTTTACTTAACTTGGAAGTCATCTCCTAATTTTCTTTCCTTTACTTTTAAAATCATTTGATTTCTCTTATATTTCTGAATTGAAATGGTAGCTTGCTGGGAGCAGGGACTATCTTCACATGCATTTGCATTCCTAGCATTTAGGACAATGCTTTAGAAATCATAAGCATTTAATGACTTATTTTTTTATTCATTCATTCCAGTGCTGTGAACACCATTTTGTTGCATGGCACAATGTGTGTTAAATTTATTTTCAATTTTATACATTTCTTTAAAAGTCTCCCTCTCTGCATGATAATAAATTTAACATATCTAACTGTTAGGGCCTACACAGCCCTTTTTAAAGGACAAAGAGTTAAAAAGAAAACATTTTCAAAATGTCCTCTGTTCTAATTTCCTACCTTTAACCTGTTAATATGTAATGTCTAAGTTGTTTTAGAGCTGATAACTTGCACTAATGGCGAAGCTATTATTTACACTGATATGAATTGCAGAACTACTGAAGTTCTGAAGTAGCACTAACTGTCCTCAGATACTAGCTATGTGACTGTAGACAAATCACTTAACCTCTTTACCTCCCAGGGTTGTTGTAAAGATTAAATGAGATAATAATTATTAAGCATGTAGCATAGTTACTAGCATATAGTTAGCTGTTATTATTGTTCTTATTATTAAAGATGATGATTTTTAAAATGGTAAGGATCACATTTTGAACTTCAGATACATCACTCTTTTGATGTCAGTTTAGTTCTTCCACTTTAACCTCTCCTAGTTCATAAGTTAAAAGAAATATTAAAATTTTAAATGTATGTAGCATGAAAAATTTTAGCAGTGGAATGATTTGTTGTACATGTTTTAATCCAACACACAGACTAAGCATTTCACCAAAATCAAGGCTTCAGCTCTGTTGTACCCAATTATGTGTGGCAGCAATTCAAATACAGAAAATTGCTACCACATTTTATTCTTTTCCATGATGAAGAAAACAGTAAGCAATTTTATCCAATGTGGGAGAATGTCTCATTTCCGAATAATCATTTACCTGACATAATTTTTTCCTTCACTCTAATTCCTATGAGGCGTTATTGGCTTTCATTTTGCTCCAAAAACATCTTTTTAAACCACCTTTGCAAAAATAGGTGATTCGGCTTGGGTGATATATTTACTGTTAAGACAATACAAGTGCAGAGAATGCCTTTCTTTTAAATGGTCTGGAAGTTCCACTTCAAAGAACAAGTTGGCTCAAACCTATTACTTCTTTTAAAAAATGGTTTGTGAGAAGTGCCACGTTCAAGAAATGCTACTGTCGACTTGTAGGAGCATTAACTATTAAAAAGCGAGACAAAAATATTACATAACTATTTGATTTGATCCATTTTTTCCCTTCTAAGCCACCAACTATGAAAGTTGTTTCTATGATCCAAAAACAGGATTAAGCGGAAAAGAGTAATGCAGCTTATTGCAATATTATTAAATGGGAAATCGTCTCAAGCCAGCATAGTCTTCAAGCAGCACATAAATTTTAAAAGAACACTGAAAAATTATTCAGTCCCCAAACCTAAATTCCATTTTAAAAAAAGTAAATGCAAGCTCTGGCTGGCCACCATAGAAAAGTTTATCATTTAAAAATTATATGCCAGTAAAGAGTATCTTCCTTACTATATTGTGAACATCAGTGTCCACATGAAGTGCTGACTGGGCTACAGAAGGGATCAGATTCATGAACTCAGCATTTTTAGAACTGGGAGAAACTCTAAAGATCATCTAGTTCAATGTCCTTATTTTACAGATGGAGAAATGATGCCCAGAGAGGAATCAACTGGCCAAGGTTGTTTTCCTCCCTCTCCTCTGCCTCAAAAAATTCCTTTCAAATACAGTCTTCTATAAGATGCCTTCCTTCTCACCTACTCTCCTCAACCTCCCTCCCCCACCAGATACATATTACTAGTCCTCTTATTCTCAAATTACCTTCAATTTAACTAAATTGACTAATTAACTAAACATAATATTTATCCTCCTTATGTTTATTCTATATGTACTTATATATGTCTTCATTGTCTCCCTAGTTAGAATGTAATCTCCTTTCAAGTAAAGTCTGTTTCATTTATTGTATTAGTATGTATTAGGAGCTGCTAGGTGGTTCAGTGGACATGATCTGGAGTCAAGAATACCTGAGCTCAAATCTAACCTCAGACACAAGCTGTGTGACCTGGAGAAGTCGCTTAACCCCATTTGTCTCAGTTACCTCATTGGCAAAGTAAGTTGATAAAGAAAATGACAAGCTACTCATGTATCTTTGCCAAGAAAACCCCAAATGGGGTCATAAAGAGTTTGGACATGCATCCTTTATTTGTAGAGCAACTAGGTGGCATAGTGGATAGAGCACTGGACCTGAATTCAGGAAGATTCATCTTCCTCAGTTCAAATTTAGCCTCAAATACTTAAAAGCTGTGTCAGTCTGGGCAAGTCACTTATTCGCATTTGCCTTAGTTCCTCATCTGTAAAATGAGCTGGAAAAGGAAATGGCAAACTGCTCCAATATCTTCGCCAAGAAAATCCCAAATAGGGTCATGAAGAATTGGTCAAGACTGAATTAAACAACAAAATGCACAGAGTAGGTATTTAATAAATGTTTATTGAATGATTGCTTATAGTCAGTGGCAGAGAGTTTTCTCAATTCCCAGTATAGTGCTGTTTCACTATTCCAAGTGGACTCTAGTGAAAGTAGAAATATACTATGATAAAAATAAAACCAGAGACCATGTAGCATAATGGCCAGTTTTGAACCTGGAGTAAGATAGACTTAGTTCAAATTAAGTTCTACTACCAACTGGCTGGGTGAGCTTGGGCAAATCATGCCTAGGCAACTTTCTAGGAGTATATTAAGTCAAAAAAGGGATTCTTGATTGAGAGAATTCCCTCACCAAGAATTTTCCAAACCATGCCCAAAGGGCCATAAAACTATGAAAACCCTTTGACCCAGAAATCCCACTACTGGGCCTGTATCTCAAAGAGATCAGAGATAGGAGAAAAGACCTACTTATACAAAGATATTTTTATCAGCTCTTTTTGTAGTGGCAAAGAATTGGAAACTTGGGGGTTGTCCATCAATTGGGGGATGAACAAACAACCTGTGGCATATGGTTGTAACAGAAAACTATTGTGTCATAAGAAATGATGAACAAATGAGTTCAGAAAAACCTGGAACGACTTATATAAACTGATGCAAAGTGAAGTGAGCAGTACCAGGAGAACAGTGTACTACATAACAGAAATATTGAACAATGATCAACCATGAAGGACTAAACAAAGTTCCAAGATAACCACAAAGGTCTCCTGATTGAAAAACACTATCTACAGGCAAAGAAATAATTGTTGGAATTTGAGTGTAGATCAAAGTACACCATCCTTCACTGTATTTCCTTCATGAGTTTTTTTAGTGTATATGTGATATGTCTTCAATCATGACATGGAGAATATAGAAATATGTATTGCTTGAAAGCATGGTTATAATTTACATCAGATTATTTACCACCTTGTGGGAGTTGGGGTGGGAAGGGAGAGAATATGAATCACAAAATTTCCAAATTGTCAAAAATTGTTTCTACATGTAATTGAAAAAGATAAAATTTAATTAGATATAAGAATTTTCCACTCTAAGCCACAAACCTTTTATGTAAAAATGAATACCTGAATATTTTAATTTTATTATCTAAGCTAAGTGAATCAAAGCTGTACATATAAAAATTGGTTGGTGATAAAAATAGTTGTTATTTTTCTTTAAGTTCTGATTATACAGTAGTCTAGAAAGGGACTCTTTTTAGACCATGACAGCTATCTTCCAATACTTGTAAGGCTGTCATGTGGAAGAAAAATTAGATTTAATTTGCTTGACCCCAGAAAGAAGAATTGACCAACCTACAAAGAGGCTAAATTTAGAAGTGATGTAAGGGGAAAAAAATCTCCTGACAAGTAAAGCCTCCCCAAAGTGTTATGTTCTGCTTTGGGAGAAGGTAGAGTCACTTGTCCTCCTATAGTGGAGGTCTCTGAGTAAAGATTAGGCAACCACTTGTTGGGTGGGTTGCAGTGGTAATACAGATTCTTTGGGGAGCATGGAGTTGGACTAGATGCCCCCTAAAATCTTTGCTAACTGATCTCTATCCTAGAGACTGGACCTATGATTTCATTGGTACAGGTAATTCCCAGGTGAGGAAACTCCCTCTAACTATGTTGGTCCACATTTTGAGGGCAATTTATAGTCTAAGTTCTCCTAGAGCACTGAGAAATCAAGTTAATATGTCATATTCCACGCTGCCTCTAGAACTACAAGCTAATTAAACTGATAGGCTATGAAGTAAACAAAAAAATACTGTAAATCTTTTGGACCAAAATAAATTATAAAATGCACTGTAAATTTTAGGGGTTTTTCAGACTGACTTCAAGTGAATGTCTTTCATTTTTCTTCCTCTTTGTGACTAACCAAATTTAATGAGATCATCCTCAGATATTTACAAATAAAAGTTTCTATTAGAATTCTTACTGAAGACATGTGTGGCTGATTTCTACTGAAACATGCCACAGACCCGCAATGTATCTAAATCTTGGCATCAGAGAAGAGATTTTCTTCAGAGGAACTTCCACTACTGCCTCCATGGAGTGGCAAACAAATGAATCAGAACTACTAACTTGTTATAAAAACATAGTTGACTGCTTACTTCAGTCAAGAAAGGGCCTGACTGTCCTTTCCATCTAAACTAGATCTATCCATACCACATTCCAGTGATAGTACTGATTTGGAGAACTCTAGAGGGAAAAAAGGGAACAAAGTACAAAAGTTCACTCATAGCAAATTGGCAAATACTTTGCTGTAATCTGTATTTTCTATAGTGTCAAGACTGATATCACTGTGGGAAATTCAGAGTTTACTTATTCTCAATGCTTATATCTTGCCAAATATATGAACAATCTACATTACAGTTGTTGTTCACTCCTATTAATGTCAAATCTAACAAGATGGGCCTTTTAGCAGAGGTAGGCTTTATGCAGAATTAAGTTTCAGGAGAATCTGGGGGAATATTTTAGTTTATTAACTGTTATGCAAATGACATATTTATTTAATTTATTTAATTTTAAAAAATGATTCCTACATTCTCATTTTGTTTCTGTGTGAAAAGATATGCTAAATGAAAACAAGAATTTTCCTCAACATAGAGAAAGAAAGGACAATGGGGAAAGTAACCAAAGACTTCAGGAGAAATGTTGAGAGAATGGAAAAAAAATGAAAACATCATGGAATCTAAGGAAATGAGGGAGGCAACCTGGAGAGAAATTCAAATGTTCATATTTAGTAATATGCAATAATAGTAATTTAGTAACATATAATAATAGTAATAATAATGATAAATAATTATAGATTTGCTAAGCACCTTCAATATATTATCTAATTTAATTCTCACAAAAACATTATGAGGTAGGTCATATTATTATCTCCATCTTATGGATGAGGAAATTAAGGTTGATGAGGCTTAAGTGACCTGCTCAGGAACATATAGCTAATAAATGTCTGAGATAAGACTAGATCTCAAGTCTTCCCAACTCCAAATACTGTATTCTATCTAAGAATTCTTAAAATCATACATGGGCAAATATGATACACTTGAAAATTAAGAATGAATTATTATATATAAAGGTAACTTTGCCAGCAAGAGTTTTACAAAAGCCTGACCAATACAGTCAGTGGTAGTATGACTGTTGTTCAGGTTTTTCAACTCTTAAGAATTAAAGAATTAAGGTTTCTCGAAGGAGAAAGGACCCTGTAATTAACCAAGTGGTCTCACCCCACTAGGCTGAGAGTAGTTTGAACACAAAGAAATGCATTTTGTCATTCTCTTATCTCTAAGTGTGGATTTGCTTAATCTTTTGCTAGTCTTTTAGAGTTTAACATGAAATTATCATTAATAATAACTTATCTGTTATATGTTTGTGCAAAGGAGATGGAACCAAAGGAGGAGAAGGCAGTTGATGGCAGTTGAAACTTGCGGAGGATTCTGGGGAATTTCTCCCAGGAGGACAAGGAAGAGGGGTGAAGAGGGAGACAACCCAGCTCTGATCTTGTCCAGTGGGCTTCCTGAGGATCTTTCTCTTGGAAATTGAAACCCTGATTTCCTAATCACAGCCATTTCATCACAACTGATCCTTCAAGACTACAACCATCTAGTCAACTAAGATTTTGGACTCCATTGGGAGCAATTTCTTAATCTCCTTCACCCATTACCCATCCTTGCTGAGAGACCCTTATCATTCAAAGCTTACAATAATAGGAAAGGATAGAAATAGAAATAGAAGAGGAATGGGGGGAAGGGAGAAGCTTAGGAGTTGGAACCACTAGGATTCCTACCTAAGTGATGGACCCCATAGGAATAGTGAAGAAGGCACCCCAAAATCCCACTGCCTTTCACTGCCTCAATCCCTGATTTGTGAATAATAAAAGCCATTTAACAGTCAGATAGCATTCCAGTGTGCCTGAGAGACAACAAAGGAGAAGGGAACCACAACTTAGTCTGGCTTCCTCCATCTTAAAGCCAGACCACCCACTGTGAAATTAACCGGCCTGGGGGAGGTTAGAGTGAACCCCATCCTTATTCAAGATCAGATTGGGGTACCACATACCTCCTCTTGTAGGGAAGTCTTGCCCCCAACTCCTGTGAGACAGCACAACCATCTAGGTTACTCAGTTTGGGGATGACAACCCCTGGAAGTCTCCCAGTGTATATTTGGCCTCTGGGGAGTGCTGAAGGAGTCACCACACAGACCCTCTTTATCTCTCTCTTTACCCCTTCTATCAACATCCATTCCTGGGGGCCCCCCTTTTATTGTTATAACTGTCTATCAGGCAGCTATGGTTTTATTTGCAGAAATATCCATCTATCTGTACCAGTAATGAGTTTGTTCATTACATTTCCGTAAACTGATGAAATTATAGATCCATTTTTAGAAATGTTATCTAAGGAATAGTACATGGGGAAATGTTAGTCTTATTGTATTAACATTTATGCAGATACAATACACAGATAACAAGACATTCTTAATCACTAACCATCAAATTTTCCTCTGGGGCATCTATGGTATCCAAAAATGGGATATTGAGAATGAGCAATCAAAATGCAGCACTGAAGCTCTATTAAAACATTTTAAGGACAATGTCATTATTATACAATGATTTTTACTGAATCAGCATTATAGAGAATGTACCTATATACTATCCTTAACTATTATTTCTGAGTTGCCAAATCTTGCCAATTCTATCTCTATAATGTCTCTCATATCCATCCCCCTTTTCTCTATCATGCAGTCAGTATCATAGCTTAGGCCCTCCTAGACTATTGCAACAGCCTTCTAATAGGTCTCTTTACCTCCCCTCTGAAGCCTATCCTATATACTACTGCCAAACTGATATACCTAAATTACAGATCAAACTATGTCATTCACCCCTGCCTCACACTTCCCTCTATGCCCCAATAAATTCCCATTAGGTACCTAATAACTCTTAGATCAAACGCAAGCTCCTTTTTCTTATGTTTGAAGACTTTTACAGCCTGACCCCAATGTACTTTTCCAATCTCCTCTTTATACATTATATATAGTCCACTTCTGCTGGACTTCTGGTTATTCCTTCAATGTCTCCTTCTTCCATGCCCCTGGACGGGCTGTTTCTTTCATACCTAGAATTCACCCCTCCATTCCTTCTCCTTAGAAACCCTGCCTGACTTTGAATCTACCTTCTATATCAGACTTGTCCTGCTTCTCTTCCCCCAGCACGCACCTTCCCTCAAAAGTTACCTTGCAATTACTCTGTATATATTGTCTCTTGGAGTTAGTTCCCTGTGGCAGTATGAGGTTGAGTGACTTGCCCAAATTCCCCTGGTTAGCATATAACAGAGGCTTGAGAATAGCTTTAGAAAGGAGTAATGGAAAATATATGGAGAACCTAGTCCTAACTTCCCCCTTTCATCTGTTCACCAACCCACATAAGAAGTGCTTCAAAACACACCAGGACATCCACATTCTATCTCTTTTCACCATAGGCATTCATCAAAGCTATCAAATGACTAGGAAGAGGGTTGAATTTGCCACCATTAAACTTGGATTTGAATCTCAGCTCTGGCATTTACTAGCTGTGTGGCTGTTGCTTCCTCATCCATAAAATAAGCATAAGAATACTTGTACTACTTCCACACAGGGGATGACCCAAGCCTTTTTGTAAACTTTAAAGCTCTACATTGTCATGCTACATTTTCACTGGTGCAGGTTACACTCAGTGAGGAGCTTTCTCCTACCAGTGTACATCTCTGATGGTTGTACCACTTACTCTTAGAAAGTTGACTGAGATACTAAGAAGTTAAGGGACTTCTACAGGGTCATACAGAAGACCACTACAGAAATGTGAGTTCATAATATTATTCACAAGGAAGAATTGGTGATATTAGAAATGATAGAAGTAAATATGTTATCTCAAGAGTTGTAATACTGAAAGAAGAATAGGAGGAAATCTGGCCTCAGACACTTCCTAGCTATGTGTACTAGACCAGCACTCATTACTGGTACAGATGGATGGATATTTCTGCAACTAAAACTATAGTTGCCTGACAGACAGCATGAAGGAATGGATAGAAAGTCATCATTTTTCATGGAACAATAATATAACAATGAGCTTCTAGGTGGTGCAGTAGATAGAGCACCAGATCTGGAGTCAGGAAGGCTTATCGTCACTACTTCAAATCTGACTTCAGACACTTAACTTGCTATGTGACCTTGAACAAGACACTTATCCCTGTTTGCCTCAGTTTCCTCATCTGTAACTTAACTTCTATTGCCTAACCCATACCAATTTTCTGCCTTGGAACTTAGTATCGTTTCTAAGACAGAAGCTATTTAAAAAGTTACATTAAGTAACTTTAAGTTATTTAAGTAAGGTTTAAAAAAGAAAGAAAGGAGAAACCAAGGATATGAAACCATATGAGATTCTGATGCAAAATCTTTATTTTAGGAGGGTCAATTTTGAAAATACAGCAGCATCAATAAATACTGTATAAGTGTATAAGACTCTGCAAATATGAGCTTAAATTTAAAATCTGCATAGAACTACAAGGGTTTTTAGTCATGAGTCCGCAAAAGATAATCCAGTACTGGCCTTAAATATGTATTTACCTACCCTCTGATATCACTCACATGATCTTTCATGGCTGCATTTCAACATACAAAGAGCAAAAATAAACTAGGATGAAACTAAGAATGCCAAAAAGAGAATTTAGATAACTAAAGCCAGAATAAATGAGGCTTGACAAAAAAAATGCTAATAATAATAAAGAAGTTTAAGTTATATTCAAAGCAAGAAGATAAAAGAAGGGATAGGTCTTCTGCTAGGACAGTAAAATGTTATTAGAAGAAAGAAGGCATAGCAAATCAATCCTTTATTTTGCCTGTGTTCCCCATTAAGAGGAATGAATAGTAAACTGGAGAATGTCAGACAAACATGGTCAAGAGGAAACTTAAATCCAAAATGAAAGGAGTTAGCAAGAGGGCAAGCAAATTCTTTAAAGAAAACCTCTGAAAATAGTGTTTTGTGGCTCAACCTAGTTGAGATGTGTATGTGCATTTTAGGAATAATTAAAAGAACAATAATGTAATTCTAATTAGTTATTTTGGTAGTGAATGTGAAACTGGTAGCTGATATCATTTGTGCTTTGTGGACTTACTTCTCACAGTATTGCCTCTACAGTGTGAAATTCCATACATCATCAAATGTGTTACAGGTCCAAGAAGACCACAAAAGATTGGAAACAACATATCTGTTATAGAAAGGACCTTGGATCAAAAGGGAGCTAATCAGGCCAGGAGAGACTGTAACTCAGCTTTCATGATTGATATGAGGGAGTATGTTTAGGTTTAATTCAGAAAAGTTGCACCTTAGCCTGTGGTTTCAAATAATCCAGTTGGTCCCTCAGGTTGTTGAGTTATTCATTCACTCACACCATTTGTGATATTCAATGGAAATATCTGAGATAATGATATATACGCTGAAAAGTATGAACGCAGAATGAAGAGCCATTGAAAAGATGGGGATTGTTTCAGGGGCTGTCAGAAGGCAGGCACACCAGGTTCCTCATCTATAAAATGGTGCTATTTGCATGACCTGCTGAACAAAATTCTTGTGAAGGGTCTTCAAAGTGTTTTCAAAGCACTTTATGAATTAAAGTATTACATTTAATGATGATAATCTGATATTTGATGTAAATAGAGGTCCTGGGACCATGACCACTTAAAAGTAGCTTAAATAGAGTCAAATAAAAGCTATAAAGCTTTTACTTAGCAGAGTGGTTAAGAAAAGTTATTTTTTTGTATCTAAAAATTTATTTTTTGTTCTCTCTCCCTTGTTCTCCCTCTCTCTTCTTCTCTCTATTCTCCTTCCTTCCCCTCTGTCTTCTCTCCCCTCTCTTTTCCTCCTCCCCCTCTCCACTTTTCCTCCCACTCTTCCTCTTTCTCCTCCTTCCCTTTTTCTCCCAGGATTTCTATATCTTTATCTGTGCTTCAGCCATTATTCCTACTAATCTCCAAATCAGAGCTATCACATATCACCTGGTATCAATAACCACAATCGTAAGAGTATGGCATGAGAAAAGAAAAAAATTAAAACCCTTTTCAGATCCTTCCCCTTCCACTTCACAAAAACAACCTCTAAAGGTAACAAGAATACCAAAATGGGAAGCTAGCCCTCTTTGTGGGATATGAAACACAAAGATTATCAAGGAAGTTTGTGGGGTTTTTTTGTTTGTTTTTTATAAAGTCTGCGCCTTAGAGGATTGATATGAAAAGCAAAGTGCTCTAGTAGAACAGCTGCTTAGACATAAGAGTCAGATGGATCTAGGTTTGAACCCTGACTGACACTAAACTCCCTGTGCCTCAGTTTTCTCATCTGCAAAATGGTGGTGATAGCATTTGCACTCTGTCTCACAAGGTTGTTATGAACAAAGCATTTTGTAAACATTAAAGCACTAAACAAATGAGTCATTACTGTCATGTATTATCCTCATAAGACTTAACACAACCTACAACTATAGGAATAACAGTGAAGCACGTCCTGGGAACCCAGAGACAGATTTTCAAGGTTATAGCCCAGAGTTTTTTGTTTAGTCCCTACTTCTGACCAAGAGCATATTATTTGCAAGGCTAATGATTGAGGTATAAAGCAAAGGTAGCTGACCCACACAGAGATTAAACCCTTAAATTCCAATTCAATTTAGTAAATATTAACTTTGCACTGACAATGTGCCAGGAGCTGAGAGAAGTACTGACTAAGGATACAAAGAAAAAAGCAACCAGTTTCTCATTACACCATACTCTGACCATCTGAGCCAGTGTCCTTGCTGTCCAATAAATAAAAGAGAAACTGTAGTGCCATATTCAGAGCATATACTAAGGCACTATATGAATGTCCAATTATTTGTGATAATAATATATTCAAAATGAATTTGATAGATTCAAAAGGGATTTCTGAGTGTTCTGCATTCATTTAAATTCCCCAAAACATTTTCTGTTTTCTCTAACAATTGCATAAATTGCCTACTGCTAATGTAATTGGAATATGATTACATGGCTTCCTGCATTAAAGCCTGGTACGTTTTCATTTCCTTATTATATTAACATAAGAATTAGAATAAAAAATTATTGGTTCATTGGTCTGATGGGAGAGGTTAATACTTTCTACTTGCATTATTTTCTTGAGTCCTTCCTTCAGAAAACACCCAGTTGGGTTATTCTGAACGTGACTTGTCTCCACTGTCTATACAAGAAGAAAAGTATGGCCTTCTCTCACCTCTACACTATATAAATCCCCTAGCTTCTTAAATGTTATGTATTTGATTTGTTACCATAACAATCATATAAATATATAAGCAAATACACAGGACATCTGGAACTAATGGAATTCTGAAACTGTTCCAAAACAGTGGTACTTTAAAAATCAATGTCAATATGAACAAATGCATACAAAAATGATTAACTTAAATTTAAAGCTCTGAGATCTATAATTCTAAATGCTCAGGAAATTAAATGGGGAGAAGAAAGAGCACTGCAGTGATTATTGAATTAATTCAAACATATGATTCTATTCATTCTTTACATACTTAAAATACTATTGCTTTTACACAAACCTGTGTGAAATCTTTAATCTGTTATTTAATAGTAAAAGTCTATTACTTTTTTATGCATTTATTTGGCCCAGTGTAACAACGGAAGAGCATTTTATCCATAGAAATTGTTCTAACTTTGGAAAAAGTCCTCCAGATGTTGGAAGATCCTCTGATGGCCAATATGGTATGAGAAGTGCTTAATCCTCTCATACAGGCAGTCCTTCATTTACACACTGGTAATATTCCAAAAATTCGTTTGTAAGTCAGTTGTTTGGAACTCGGAATGTGTTTCCCCATAGAAACAATGTTATAAATGGTGGTTAAATCCCCAGGCCAGGCCACAAAAACCTATTTAACCCATGATGTACCATGAAAGAAAGTACCAGACTCATACATTTCTGTAATAAGGGTACTTGAAATCATAGTCTCCTCATTTTGCAGATGAGGAAACTATAACCTATATAAAATCATAAATTTAGAGCTAGAAGAGAAGTCAGAGGCTATTGGTTAAATCCTCTCAATCATTACAAAGACTAATAAAGCTAGTTTGTATAAAAGGCAGGATTAGAAGCCAGGACTCCTAGTGGTGCTCTTTCCAGTATACTATCAGTACCATAAAACTTAACTACTATTGATAACAATGTTTTCATAGGAAAATCTATTTCAAGTTCCAATTTGAGATGGACAGATTATAGTTTTAGAAACAGAAGGAACCTTAGAGGCCTCTGTGTCCAACTTCTTCATTTTACTAACAAAGAAGCCACAAAAGAGCTGAAAGATTTGTCCAGTGACACTTAATTAGTATTTGTCTAAAGAAGGATTTGAACCCAGGTCTTCCTGATCCTGAGCTCAAGTGTTCTATTCTCTATACAATTTGAGTGTCGACCACCACCCACTTCCCTCAGGATGTATGTCAGTAATATGTCTCCCTCTGCTGAGGCACTGGCAGTGAGGATGAGGATCCTTTCTCCTTTCAATTTATCCCTGAATCTTCATCAGCAGGTAGTGGGGAATAAGTATTTTCCTAGACACAGGCTTCTGGTCAGGATTCCTGTGGCAAGATCTAGCAGGACAGGAGCTGTGGTACAGGAAATGAAAAGTGGGGCCAAGGGTTATAACAAGAGGAAGGGTGTTGGGAATGATATTTAAGAAAAGAAAAAAAAAGTAGAAGGGTCAGAATTATCACCTGAGACCAAGGAGGAAAGCCTGAGGGGCTCTTGGAATAATGAAAAATGGGACTAAAGTTTGGTAGAAGGTGAAGTTTCCCTTCCCTTCTTCCCCTTTTCAATATCCTTCCCACTTTGACCTTCCATCTTCTTTCCTTCATCTAAGGCTGCCAACCACTGGGTCTGGAATAGGGGGAGAATTTCTGCATGGTTTCCTCTTCTCCAAACAGAACCATTTCTCTACCTCCTTTTACAATCCTTTTCAGAAAATGAATCAATGGCAAGCACTCAAAGGAGATGCAAAAACCAACCTTCTCCATTTACAGGTAAGAAAATTGAGTACCAAGAAGTTTAAATCACAAATCAATCAGTACAGGACTAGAACCCAGGTCTTCTGAACTCAAAACCAGAATTCATTCTACAATACCACATTCTTTCTAGACTCATTTTGTATATAAAATGTTTATGTATGGTTTCCCGCTAAAAAAGTATAAGTTCCATGAGGGGAAGGAATATTTCATGTTAGTTTTATATCACCAATGCCTACCACAGTACCTGGCATATTAATAAATGCTTTTATCACTTGTTCCTCTTACATGGATAAAAAGCCCTCATTTGTGTAATGCTCCAGGTATTCTTCAACTAATAATGGGTTATATATTTAGACCAGACTTCAATTTGATCTAGAATGATAAGAAATGAATCATATATTTTTCAGTTTTTGATCTCTGAAAGAGAGAAAATAAAACTCTGCCCCTGCCCCCTTACATGTTTTGCCCAGGAACTGACAGCCTGGATGAGCTGCCAGATCCCACACTTTTTCAATGTTTCTCTGAGTATAGTAATGGGTTCCTGGAGAGTATTCAAAGCATCCTTCAACCCAAGCTGAACACAGGGGCTTGATGGTTCCTCATAGTAATAATAATAGCTCATAGACATATAATACTTTAAGGTTTACTCTCTTCAGTGATTATGGATCTCATTTAGAAGAATTTGCCGTGTTCTATGGCACAATGCAATCAGCACAATGTCATTCACAAACATGAACATCTGGAGAACCTCACCATCCAGGAGGACTCTCTCTTCCCTATAGAAGGACTCTGTACTAGAGCACCCCCATAACAGCATAGAATGGTCTGGGCTAGCATAAATCTCTGATTTTTTTACTTGTTTCATCTCTCCAGCCAAAGGGCAATTTAACCAAGTTATGTCTGTTAAATCTTTCAAGTAAACATTATATAATTTTGATATATCATTTTTAAAAATCCCTTGTTGGCAAAGAAGATTTATGGGGATGCTTTGCAATAACCAAATAAATTTTTATAGTTAACAAACTATAACCACAGTGAGAGCTTATATTCTCTACATTTTCCAGGCACCCAGCATGTTAGGTGATATACATTTATGGGAAGATAAGAATCACAGGAGATGGGCATAAATTTGGCTTGGATATGCATCATTGGGTCCATGCCTATACTGATGAGACCACAGATCCTTTGAGTTATGTAGCATTCTAAGGCTTAAACATTGATTTCTTCACAAGAATCCTGGTGAGACACACATGGATCCCAGGCCCCATGGCACCTCCTCTGGATTATTCCTAACTTATGGAGTGGGGTCATCAGAAGGAAATTCCCAAGGGTCCAAAGGCGGATTGGCACTCTTGAAACTATGGCTAATGAGATTTATACTTAATAGACAAGTAGACACAATTATCTCAAAGTAAAGGCATTAATGGAAGTGACACATTAAAATCAGTAGCTATAAAACATTCTCTTTATAAACTCTAGATATCCTCTCCTTCAAATATATGCAGAGCAGGAAGAGTGGGCACAAATTTGGGGACAAATGATAGTGAGGTATATACATAGGAAACCCATGTAGCCAAAGGCACTCACACTTCTGGCATAGCATAGCCCCCATGTCCTTTCTCTTCTCATGGTATCCTCCTACTGCTTCCCTCTGATTTCAACATCTCCACTAGCTATGTCCTTCAACTGGGGTATCTAAATCTGCTCTTCTTGTTAGCTTAGTTCCAAAATGCCAGATCTAACTCTCTTCTTATTCCTTGGGGTTTTTTTTCTCTGATGCTAGGGGGTCACACTCCTTAAAGCTGTCCCTATTGCCCTCCTTTTCTCTCTCTGTCTCCCCAGTTCCTTCAATTCATATTCCTATGACCTACACTAAAGGCTATTTTTTAAAAATGCTTTCCTTCTGTCTTAAAATAAATACTAAGTATTGATTCCAACATAGAAGAATGGTATGGGCTAAGCATTTTGGGGTTGAGTGATTTGCCCAGAATCACATAGCTTGGAAGTATCTGAGGGCAAATTTGAATCTGGGACCTCCCATCTCCAAGCCTAGTGTTCTAGCCACTGAGCCATCTAGCTGCCCACTACCAAAGGCTCTGTATTATTCTGATCCACATTCTCTACAATATCGATGTCCTTCTTAAATGAGAACATAATACTCCAGACAAGGTCTGATGAGACCAGATACTATCAGACTATCACCTCCCCAATCCTGGAAGCTATAGCCCATCTTAATGTAAGTCATGATTACATTAGTTACATTATATGACTATCTTGCATTGAGTTTCAAATTCACTGAAACCCCCAGATCTTTTTTTAGAACTGCTATCTAATACTAATAGGTCTATATGACAGCCTGTGCAAAGTGCTTTACATGTATTATCCCGTTTGATCTTCAAAATAACCCTCTAACGTCAGTCACATTATTATCCCAATTTTATAGATGAGGAAGCTAAAGTTAATAGAGATTACCTGATATGACCATGGTCACACAATTGGTAAATGCTTGAGGCAGGATTTGAACTCAGGTCTGTCTGATTCTAAGTTGAGCCCTCTATTTCAAGGAGGCCAAGTTCAGGCTCCCTTCCTGTTTCTAAAATGTCTAATGGGGGGCAGCTTGGTAGCTCAGTGGAATGAGAGCCAGGCCTAAAGACGGGAGGTCCTAGGTTCAAATCTGACTTTAGACACTTTCCGGCTGTGTGACCCTGGACAAGTCACTTAACCTCCATTGCCTAGCCCTTACCACTCTTCTGCCTTGGGGCCAATACACAGTATTGATTCCAAGACGGAAGGTAAGAGTTTTAAAAAAATAAATAAGGAAAATAAAATAAAATGTCTAATAAAGCCTCCTCCATTCTATTCTTCTAAAGCTGATTTTTTATACTTAAGTTTAACTTTATAGTTAACCCTATTGAATCTCAACTTATATTTTGAACAGTGCTCTGGCTTACCACAAGCCTTATGTATCTTGACTATTATTCAGTGCATTAGTTATCTCTCCTAGCTTTGTTGGTGGTTTAATAAGGATGCTTACTATCTATGCTTTTACTGATATCATTGATTAAAAAATATTAAATAACAAAGGCTGAAACACATCTCCTTAAGGTGCTCTGCTGGAGAGAGCTGGCCACTTAACACAGAATCAATAACTACTACTCCAACTATCCAACTACCTCTGAATTCATTGGATGGTATCACTGTTACCTCCACATATCCCCCTCTTCTCTGCAAGAACAGTATGAAATAATTATCAGAAACACAAAAGCTAGGTTAAACTATGCACAGAGAATTCTCTTCAACTATCCATTAACAATTCTACCAAAAAAGAAATGAGATTAGTGTGGCATGACCTTTTCTTGATAAAGCCATCACCACTTCCTTATCTAGGTGTTGTCGAACTGTCTTTTTTACTAATTTGTTTTAGAATTTTCCCAGGAATTGAAGTTAAAATCATTAGCTTGTAGCTTACAGACTATTCTTTCTTCCCTGTTTTAAAAATCAGAACATTCTTCTCCCCTCCAAACCAGTTTGGTATCTCTCCAATTTTCCATGCTCTTTCAAATCTTACTGACAGTGGTTCAGCAATTATATCCATAAGTTCTTTCAAGACTTGAGAATAGAATTCATCTGGGTCAGGTGATGATTTAAATTCATCAAGGGCAGCTAGGAGCTCTCCTACTATCTCCTTACTTGGGTTTTAACTTCGAGATATATTTGTTTCATCATTTATAGTGTGAAAGTAATTTTCTTTTGCACAGAAAACAGAAACAAAAATTGCCTCCTCTGATGTCAGTTATCATGATCCCTTCCACCCCAAGCAAAGATCCTTCAGGGAAACTTCTTCACAGTTTATAAAGGGACAGTAGGACATAGATAAATCTTTGCATTCCATTTAATACATAAACACTCTATCTGTTATTTGCCCCATATTTTCAGTAATTACATTAACTGGGCTGGAAAAGAAAAACCAATTCACCCCTACTACCTGTACGAATTTTATTATCACTCTTTTTTTAACTGAGAAAACTTATTCTCAATGAAATTAAGCACCTTGCCAAATCCACTAGACATTAGAGTAAAGACATATTATTTCTTCAGAGTCCAAGATCACTCTTTCCAATGCACCAATTCCACTTCTGAGAGAAGGAAGGCAATGGTTCTTTTATCCTTTCCCTTCCACCTATTTCACCCTATGAACCTGTGAAAGGCTGCCATTCATATTGATAAAGGTATGATCTCCGATCCCTAGGCTGGAGATTCATGAAAAATATTTTGATGTCATCTACATAATCAATGGCCATCATTTGAAATCCTGGCATTTATTTTCCATTCTTTCCACATGTTACAAACAGCTTAAATAAAAGAACGTTTTAATTACAATTTGAAAGCACCTCCTTCATGGTGTATCCCCAACACCAATTGTTAATCAGGTACATGGAAATTGTTTCTTCTGTCCCATGTCGGGCAGAGTACCGGCAATAGAACACATTCCTTGGATGAGCTCATGTGAAATCAATTAGGCAGTCTAATTAATTTTCCAACTCAGTAGGTTCTCTGAACTAAATGTACCTAATTTATCTAAATGCAAAGATGATAAACAGACTTTCACCACTCATCTCTCAAAGGGTAGCCTTTTATAAAAGCAGTTAGCCAATGCCTACTAAGGCAGAAGCTATACTTCTAAACTAAATGAGATTGACTTTATTAGAAAAGTAACAGATTTGACCTTTCACAGAGAAAATGCCATTAAAGAGTGTCTCAGAAGACTTGCTTGCATTATACTGAAGTACATCAAATTAGCATTCAAATTTACAATAATTTTTTCATGCAACATACTGATGCACAATTTAGCCATTTATATAGTAAGTTGACGGGCATATCAAAAGGGATGGCACCTACCCTTTCCCCCATAACAAACATTATTGCAGAACTAAAAGTACCTTTGTGAATAGCCTTTCAATTCCTGTCTAATCATGAAATGAAGCCACCATGAAATATTTGTGACTGAAAAGCAGGATTAGAATCAGACTTCAACCATGCCAGATTCAAGTTCTATCTGATGCCAGCCAAATGTGAGGCTAGCTTGAAAGGGCTCAAAAGCAGAGACTCCAGTTTACCAAACAATCCTTTTTGATGAGTTAAGTGTAAGAGAATCAGAACCATATGGGTTAAATTCCCCTTGAAATACACATGGGTTTAAAATTAAGTGGAAAAGTGCTTGGCAAAACACAAAATCCAAGCATCTGAAAAGCAGTTGGAGATACTTTCCTGAGATCTTACCAATCCTGGGTTCCCCCATGTTTCTCATATACCATACTAGGAACTTCCTAATGTCAAAAGTTCTGACTAGTACCATCTTTGAAAATGGTGCCCCCTTGAAAATATTCACAAAGGAGAAAACCAATAATAAAGGCAAAGTGACTTCTATTTATGTGCTAATACGTCAAGAATTTTTGGTTTTTATCTTTGTGGATACTCCCTCTAGCTATGTAATTTGTAACCCTTCTACAAACTAATAAAGAATCTACGAAAGTTGCTATGGTCAAAAGATGCATCCCTTGTTGGGCAACCTGGTGATTAGTTTCTCCAGATCTAGCTAGGCAGATCCACAGATGATAGTCCATTGCCCAGGCCATACTTGAAACTCTTAGAGCTTGGTATAACCTACCAGGGCTGATAGTCTGCTGGCATAACATTTAAGAACCCAGGATCACACCTGCAGCATGAGAAGACATGGCAATAAGACTATGGAGTTGATTTAACCTCTGCAACACCTCTTATAAATTCCCTCTTCTCTCCTCTGACACAGACTAGTGCAGGCACTCATCACTTCACTCCCAGACAATTGGATTCAGCCATCAAAGTGATTTTCCTAAAATTCAAGTCCAACCATGTTACTCTCTTGCTCAATAAACTGTGGGGTTCCCTACCTTCTCTAGGATCTCATAAAAATGCTGTTTGCTATCCAAAGCTCTTAAAAAATATCTCCCTTCTACTCCCAGCCACATATTCTTCCATTTTGTGACAATTGGACTTCCTAGCTGTTCCACAAAGAAGATCCCTCATACCTGGAACGCCCCCCCCTCCTGACTTATGCTTGCTGACTTCCCTGGCTTCCTTTAAGTCTCAAGTAAAACTTTATCTTGTACAGGAAGTCTTTCCTACTTTCTTTTAATTCTAATATCTTCCATCTGTCCATTTGTTCCTATTTATTTTGTATATTGCCTGCTCTGGGTGGGAATATATATGTGTGTATATATATATATATACATATACATATGAATATATATGTATCCCTCATTAGACTGTAAATTCCTTGAGAGTAGAAAAACTCTTTTCTGCCTTTTTGTATCCAAAGCATTTGGCATAGTGTCTAGCATATAGTAGACACTCTATAAATGTTTGCTGATTAATATATAAGTAATAATCTTCAGAAATAAAAACTTTAGGGAAACATTTGATCTAGGAGAAATAAATGAACATGAAATATCAGCTATCTCAAGCTATAGGATTTGGATGCCTATCTTTTAAAATTATGGTTGGTGAGATGAGCTGTCATTGTATTTCTTTCCCAGCAACAGGCTAACAAATTCTATAAACTAACAAAACAAACAGATGCCCTCTTAGAATTTTTGCATATTTCACTAAGGGAGACAGTAAAAGTATAGTAAAAATAGCATTGCATTGATAATCAGGATACTCAGACTCTAGTCTTGGTTCTATCTCTTTATGAATAGCTAAATGTAAGGTGGTGACTAAACTTGGAATCCTTGTCCTCTTTGGCCTCAGTTTAACCACCTATATTAAGATGAAGTGTTTGGACTAGATAATATCTAAAGTCCCTTCTTGCTATGAAATTCCATGGCTAAAATCCCTTTCAGGAAAAGTACAATTCCCCAAATCTTTAAGTATTCAAAGGAAAAGCAATTTGCCAACTTCACACTGCTATATAAATGCTATCTACTATCAAACTATTACCATTAATGATAATCTGCAACTAATAAATCATCGCTCAGTGTGCATATCTGCTAAGGTTTGCTCTTAGATGAAACTTGGTTTTTCTCCCAGGAGAGCAATGACAGAAGTGGTACAGAGTCCTCTTCCACTCTAAATAGAATATCAGAGGTGGTGTCACACAAGCCAGGTTCAAACCAGGTCAGCCAAAAGGGTCTGTCAAAGGCACAGCTGAGCAAGCTCAGCTCCGGCCAGGATTTAGTCAATAAGAAGGGTGTGTCAAAAGCAGAACTGAGTGAACTAGCCAAGTATTCATACAGAAGAGTAGGCAAGGCAAGATGGAGCTAGTGGTTGGAGAGAAGGCTCTATCCAACTGAAATTTATTTACATTTAAGGCAACTCTATAAGCCTTTTGGGGTTTTGAGGGTTAGCACTCTAAAGACTGTTTTACTTCCTCCTAGGTCCTTTTCCTGTAATTTTGAAAAGCTGCATGGTGACATTTGGGCTTATGGCCATATGATAATATTAACCAGAGCCAATGAGAGTTAACGGATTAACTTCTTTGCACCATTCACTTATCCACTTTCCATTAGAATAGAACTCCAATTAAAACATGTAAGCATTGATCACATGGTTCGATGGGGATATGATTGGGGATATAGACTCTAAACGATCACGCTAGTGCAAATATTAATAGTATAGAAATAGGTCTTGATCCATGACACATGTAAAACCCAGTGGAATTGCTCATTGGCTATGGGAGTCAGGTGGGAGGAGGGGAGGTAAAAAACATGATTTATGTAACCATGGGGAAAAAAATCTAAAATAAATAAATGAACTTTAAAAAACGATGTAAGCATAAACATTAGCAATGCCATTTCATGCATTCTAGCCCTAATTTACTTCTCCAACTTTCTATCTAAGGTTCTTTCCAAATATAAACCCTCCACCCCTCCATCTGTTTTACCCATTGTTTCCCAAACATACTATCTATCTACTTTTTGCTTCTGTGCATTTTCATGCCTAAGCTGTCATCTACCTCTCTGCTTAATTTATAGTCAATCATAGTTATTTGTGTAATTCCTCCAACTCACACTCTCCTCCAATATCAAGGCAGAGAGGTGACTGAATTCTTGAATTCTGGCCAAAGCATTGGCAGGCTCAACTAGACTGGAAACATTTTTCATACAGACCCAGTGATGGACTAGACATCTGACCTTTGAGTCAAAGCCTAGCTAAGTTCAGACACATTCAATACGGGATGTTTGCAACAACACAGCAATGGCCATGGCAATTCTCAAAGACCATCTAGTCAAAAAGTATTGTATTTGTGTATGGATGAAGGGAATGCCTCAACCAGTAAAAATAAAGAATATTATTAAATATCAGTATAACTGTTTTATCCTCCCTACTATGTATGCTAAGCTTTTTAAAAACTGGAATCACAACCTCCTCACCACTAGATACATGATGCCTTTCACAGAGGAGGTACTCAATACATACTAGTTGAATTTGAATTTGTCAATCCAATTCTTTCAAAACCCAATTTTCTCACCATTTCAGTACCAGACTTCTTTAATGACTCTGTATAGATTTTCAATCCTATGCCATCTGTTCAGCAATTACTGTGTGCTGCTTTGTGTTTTTATTTCTCTTATCCCCCACATGTAGATTTTCCCATCCAAGAGACTGTTAAAGTCTACTACATCATATATACACAACACATGCACATGCACACATAAACACACACATATACATACACAACTCATTGGCCTATGATAAGGCTTGGAACACAGCAGATACTCAATCAAGTGTTTATTGATGATGGTAATGATTGATGGATGATACCGAAGGGTAAGATTTAAAGAGATCCATGGATCTATTAGAGACTTCAAGAAATGACACAGAATCTTAGAGTTATCAAAACCATTTAGAAATCACCTAGGTCTCCAGGGTAGAAAGATTCATAAGTGAATTTTACCAAAACATTTAAAGAATAATACTATATAAACTATTTGGAAAAATAGGTGGAAGAAAAATTCTACTAAATTCCTTTTATGACATAAATATGACATAAAACCAGGTAGAGAAAAGATAGAAAAAGAAAACTATAAACCAATCTCCCTAAAGAATATAGGTACAAAAATTTTAAATAAAATGCTAGCAAGGTGATCACAGCAATGACTGTGTACTGCAACCAGGTGGGTTTTATACTAGTTATGCAAGGATGGTCCAATATTAGGGAAATGATCAGCATAATTGACATTATTAATAACAAAACCAAAAGAATCCATATGATTATCTCCATAGATACAGGAAAGATTTTGATAAAATGCAGCCCACTTTCTATTCACTACCTCAGTGAATAGAAAACCAGGTCTGGAGATCTTGGGTTCAAATATGAATTCAGATACTTCTTCGTTGTGTGACCATGGGCAAGTCACTTAACTTTAATTTTCCAGCCCTTACCACACTTCTGCCTTGGAATCAATACTGTATCAATTTTAATAGCAAGGTAAATGTTTAAAAAAGAGTACAACACCCTTTCCAAATAAAAATACCAGAGAACATTGGAATAAATGAAGCTTTCCTTAAAATGATAAGTAGCATATTTCTAAAACCTCCATCAAGCATTATCTATAATAGCGATAAGCTAGAATCCTTCCCAATAAATTAAAAAGTGAAGCAAGGATGCCCATTACCACCAATACCATTCAATATTTTACTAGAATAGCAATAAAAGAAGAAAAAAATAAAAAGAATTAGAATAGGTAATAAAGAAACAAAGTTATCACTCTGCAGTTGATATGATGGTATACTTGGAGAATCCTAGAGAATCGACCAAAAAAGTAATTGAAACAATTAATAACTTTAGCAAAGTTGCTAGATATAAAACAAACCCATATAAATCATCACCATTTCTATATACTACCACAAAGTCCAACAGCAAGAAATAGAAAGAAAAATCCCATTCAGAATAATTATAGATAATATGAAATGCCTAAAGGTCTACTTGCTAAGAAAAATCCTGGAAATAGCTGAATACAATTACAAAACAGTCCTCACATAAATAAAGTCATATGTAAACATTTAGAAAAGTACTAATTGCTCATGGGTAGATATAATCAATATAATAAAAATGACAATTCTACCTAAATTAATTTATGTATTTGGAGCCATACCAATGAAACTACCAAAATGTTATTTCATAAAGTTAGAAAAAAATAATAAAGTAGACATCACCTAGGCCAATGGAGACCCAGAGGGCTTAGGTGACTTGCCTAGGACCCCCAAAAAAGACATCATTCACTAACTTTCAATACTTCACCACTTTTCCCGGAGCTTTGGCTTCTTCCCAGAGCTTGATCAGAAGTCAGGATACTTCAGCAATTTCATCTGGTATTACAACCTTACAGCCTTTCTTCTATTATTATCTGAAATGCCCTTATCAAAGAATCTTATCTATGACTGGAATTCTAAGAAAAAAAGTCCAATATCCCCTTTCCTATCCCCTCCACCCAATCAGCTAATTTTCACCCAATCAGTACTAGGGGGGAAAAAAAAACGACAGATGCTCCCCCAGGTCCCCAGGATTACTTTCACTTTCAGAGGAGCTTCTATCCTATCTTTCTATCAAATGATATAATTAAATCCATCTGACTAGCCTCCCAACCTTATCTCTCTGCCCTTTGAAGTCAATGGCCTATGTCCTTCCTAAAATGTATAAAACAATGCTTTACATTTAGCTATTAAAATCACAGTTCTCCAACAATTTTTCAAAGGTTGGTTTTTGACCAAACCTGTCCTATTTTAAAGATGCTTGGAGTTACTAACATCTCAGACTATAGAAGATCTAAGCATCTTGAAACCTATGTAAGCAGAAGATAACAGCATATTTGAACGGTTAATCAACAAACATTTATGAAGTACTATGTGGAAACACTGTGCTAAACTATTAGAACTAACAGAATGGCAAAAACAAAAAGAAACAATAACAAAACTCAGTCCCTACCCTCAAGAGGTTCACATTCCAGTTGGAGAACCAAACAGACAAAAAACAAACAAAAAAAACCAACAAAAACCAGTGAACATAGCAGTGAATACACAGTGTGTGATTTCTCCATAGTCCCATGCTGAGTTTATGTGGAGATTAAAGCCCTGAATCATTGACTTGACCCCTTTGGAAGTTTGGGACAAGGACCATGGCAAAGGGCTCTGGCTGCTACAGTGGGGCCAGGAGTCTCACACAAACTATTTTGGTTATATGCTTGTGTGTGTGAGGGGCAGGGACAGGCAGTGAAACCCCTTTGGCTATAGGAACCCCAGTTATTTCAACCACCCTGCCTGGGTGCTTAGAGCAGTGGAGGGGGAGGGTCACACCAGGTTCCCTGAAGGGAAGGGGAGATATACCATAGTCTATACACTTACCTTACCTTAAGCAAAAACTGTCTGTATAAAGAATCAAAGATGTTTGATCCATTGCCCAAGATGTATGAATGAAAAAGGACTTAACTTGAAGAGATTTGCTAGAATTTTGTAAAAGAAAAAGAATGGAAGGAAAAGGGCTACCCATAAACCAGAGAATGGCAGAAGAAATTATGGTAATGAAGATGAAGAATTCAAAGAAAATTGGGAATTCCTACATCACCTGATACACAGCTAAGTAAGGAGAAAGAGGGGGAGGGTTAGATTTATAGAAGAACCATAATAATTCAAAAGAAAAAAGAAAACTTGGAAAATTCTTGTCACCAAAATCCTTGGCACTTTCAAATGGTTTAATGTCAGAAATTGATATTTTAGCAATGAAAATAATATTAGAGAAGATGGATCACCTTGTTTTACCTCTTCACCCTAAGAGTCATGGTTCATGATTTCTTTTCCATTTGAATTGCATTCAAAACCTTCTATTTGTGTTGTCTCTTCCGATTAGAATGTGAGCTCTTTGACAGCATTGTCTTGCTTTTCTATTCATAAATCCCAAGGGCTCAGCACAGTGCTTGGCACAAACTAAAGGCTTATGGTGCTTTTCATATACTTGCTAAAAGGCTTCAGAATGCTAATGAATTCAATTACCAATCAGATTTCAGAGGCTTAAAGGTAAAATACCCCTCTTGCTTCTCCTCAGATAAGATGGGAGACTATAAATACAAAAATATGGCATATATTATCAGTCATAGCCAATGGGTTGATTTATATTTGTTTCCTGCCTAAATTTCTTTGTATTTATATTTGAATTTCCTTGTTTCAAGGAGGGAAATTTTTAACTATAGTTCTTTGCTATAAGTCACTGAGGAATGATAATGATGTTAAAAAAGGTAAGCCTAAAGCTTTAAAAATACATATAACATATACTAGCATTAGAACAGATTCAATTTGCAGCCAAAGAAAATCTACAGGGATGAAATAACTGGGATCTGCATTCCTAAATTAAATTCAAAAGATATTTATTAAGTCCCTATTATGTGCAAAGTTGCATGTAGTACGTTATCTAGGGCAGTGATGGACAACCTTTTGAGCTTGATGTATCAAAATTCCCCAAAAAACCGAGCATAACTCAGGTGGTGTGTCACTTCGAGGGAAAAAAACCCATAATTCTGCGATATTTATAGTTAAAATAACAAAAATGTATAATTATAATATATAACCGTATTTAATAAACCAAAATAGGTAAGTTAATATAGGTAGATTTGTCATCTATAGCGCACATAGGGTCTACACTACACTATAGCAAATGTTTTATCCTTGGCATGTGGCCCCATACTTCTCTGAATACAGCCACATGCAGCCGCATGTCATTGAAAATGTCTATGCGTGTGACACACGTGTCATAGGTTTGCTATCACCGTTCTAGGGGATACAGAATGTTTACATAAGAAAAAAGTCTTTGACTTTATAAAGTTTAGTTTAGTAGTCTAAAAGGAGGATATATATGAAATATATAAATACACATACATGAGATATGTTTTATATTTAGTTCAGGATGCTAGGTGACTCATTGGATAGAGCTGGACCTGGAGTCAGGAAGACTTAAATTCAAATCTGCTCTCATACACTTACTGGAAGTGTGACCTTGGGCAAGTCATTTAACCTCTGTTTGCCTGAATTTCTTCAACTATAAAGGGAGAAAATCGTTGGGTAATGAATACCTAAAATGAAGTCTAAAAAGTAAGGGACTTAGGAGAAACAAGAATGGAGAGGGACCCTTAAGGGTTTATGTAGAAAGAGAGAGCAGAAACCAGGGAGTCTGCTTAGAATTAAGCTTCCATTCAGTTACTGGCAACACTGAACATGAAGTAATAGAAAAGGGAGGGTGAGGATTCTGCTCTGTAAACCACTGTCCCTATCTTAGGTATGTGCACATTGGATGATTCATTGGCCAGAACGACTTTATCATTATGCTCCTTTCTAAATAAATCATAGCTGCAAAGATTCCATGTCTGAGGAGTTCTTAGGCTCCCTTCTAATTGAGCATTATCAGATCCTCAGGAACCTCACTTCAGGGTGTTCCTGAAAGTCTTCGGGCTGAGGTTTCATCTGAATCCCAAGACTCATTCAGTAGATCAGTAAGGACTCTAATTTCACTGGAGAAGGGGCTAGCAGCCAGACCTTATTCGGAGGCAGTGACTCAACCTGGGAAAATTCTTCCAAATAATAGATAACATGGTATAGTATATTTGTAATGAGTCCTGGGTTCCAATATTGACTCTACTAGTTACTAATCCTGTGATCTTGGGCAAATGATTTCAATAAAATGAGAGGGCTGTTTTTTTAAATCCTGTGATCCTAAATGCTGTGCCATCTTAACTAAGCTGTATTGCCTCAGTGGTTTTATGTGTAATTCAGTACACTGAGAGCATGACTTATCTATATCTACTTCAGATGAAGGATTGGTCATAAAATTCACAACAAACTTGAGTCCACCTACCCAATTCAATACCCCAAATCCCAACTAACTTTCAGGAGATTTAGGGAGAAAAAGCATGATATTTAAGATAACTTGGGATGATTAAACAAACATCTTTCTCAGCAGGACATTTTCTTAACTACTGCAGTGAGAGAATGAGTATAAGAAGCAGAGATTTTATAGATAAAAAGGTCTTAAAGATTCCTTTCTCCAAGTTCCTTTCTATAGATGAAGAAATCAACAAGTAAAGTGATTTGCCTCACAGTCACAACCCTGGTACAGAACAGAATTCTCCACTGACCCAAAGAACAGGACAGATTTCAATTTCCAAGAGTTATACTTAGTGTTAAAATAGAAAGGGATTTAGTCTGGTAATAATGGGGACAGTCATGAAAAAGCGATAAAAGCCCAGGGAAGAAAATGTCTAAATTAAATAAACAGAAAAGCAATGCAAAAATAAAACAAAACAAAATGTTAAGACCAAGACCAGGGGGAGCCTATTCCAATATAGAAAATCTTTTTTGGAATTGAGTACTAGGCTTAGAGTTTGAAGACTTGAATTCAGGTTCTAACTCTGCCACTTACTCTCAGTGTGACTTCAGGCAAGTCATAACCTCTCTGCATTCAGCTTCTTAATCTATAAAATGAGGGTTTTGGACTAGATGACCAAGGTTCCCTGCCAGGTCTAAATCTATGAAAATATGAAATAAAAGACTGCATTTGAGAAAAGTGTCAAAGAACTAACTATATGCCTCACATGGTTCCATCCACCTCTGACCTACAGACATAAGTCATTTTTCTTAGCCTTAAAAAAGATCAGCCCGGACATTCTAAATAAGTATCTTCTCATGCTCTACTAAAAAAAAAGCTACAGGGGGCAGCTAGGTAGCTCAGTGGAATGAGAGCCAGGCCTAGAGACAGGAGGTCCTAGGTTCAAACCCGGCCTCAGCCACTTCCCAGCTGTGTGACCCTGGGCAAGTCACTTGACCCCCATTGCCCACCCTTACCACTCTTCCACCTATGAGACAATACACCGAAAGTACAAGGGTTTAAAAAAAAAAGCTACAAATGTCCCTTCTCCTCCCTTTGTGTCCCCAAAATGACAAAAAAAAATACCAAAACCCAAAGATCCCCTGGAGAAGAGAGATGTGTTTAGTAGGACAGAATAATATAATGGAATGATTGAGGGTTTGATCATCAGAAGACCTGGATTCAAATTTTGTCTTAATGTATTATTAACTGTGATAGTGAAGATTTTGCTCAACTCATCTAGACATCAGTTTCTTCATCTGCAAAAACAAGAGAGTTGGACTAGATGGTCTACAGCCCCTTTAAATTCTAAATTGATGATCTTATGAACCTTCTGTTGAGGGTATAGAGAAGGATGTTTGATAACCTGATATACCCAATTTAGAAATATGCTACATTTGGGGGAAACATGTCCAGGATATGGCAAAGAGCCTCTTAAGAATTATCAAATCCAAGGACTCTTACCCAACCCACTGCTAGAGATTCATGTGAGAATGAATGGTACTGCCTGAGGAGCCAGGAAAGAATCTTTAGGGGTTGTGATATCCTGGATTAGAAACTAAAGGACCCAGGAACAGAGAGGTGTTGTACTTCCATCACTGCTCTTAATACAAGGTAGAGAATTTAGAAGAAAAAGTAGGATATTGGGAAATGAATAGCTGGCTAAGAAGGTGGTGTTAGTGAGACTTGGCTTTCTAGATCATGGCTTAGGATACAGGAATGATGGGCTTGTAGCCAGGGACACAGTGAATCTAAGGAGGGGGTCAGGAAGAATGTATTTGTCTGGAGACTGGCTGATCCAATTAAGAAGGCTTTAAACTGAAAGGGGAGCGTGAGAGAAAATGGCCAAGATACAGCTGCTAAGCCAGACAATTTAGAATGCAGCAGCCATGACATAGAAGGAAGAAGGGCAACAGAGATGCTCAGCAGTGATCCGAAACGATTCTTAAATGTCTACATACTAATCTTCACTTTATGATTAATATATAAACTGAATCTGAAATTATCATGCAAGAATCTAATTGTGATGATATTGGGCATCACTGAGAGATATAGAAAAAATCTGGACCCCTGATTTCATTAGTGAAGGGAATTCCCGGAGAAGAAATTCCTCTACCAAGGCAGATCAGAACTTTCTCTGAAATGTAGTTTCAGAGAATAGCTCAAAGCCTGAATGGAAGGTTTGGTAATTTGCCTAGTCTCTGAAAACCAGCATATGTTAGGGCTGAGATGTGAACCCAGGGGGGTTTGTGATGCCAAGGCTAATTATCCACTAAGCTATGTTGCCTCTTGATGGGATGCCACTGAGATTCAGTGAGATGCAACTTATGTCTGGAACAGGGCCAACAGAGGGGTATACCTGTGCAAACAGAATTAATAAGGGAATCCAAGTTAGTGGAAAGGACACTGGATCTGGAGTCTAAAGATGTGATTTGAAACCTAACTTATAATACCTATTGATCAAATCACTTGTTGCTGAGCCTCATTTTTCAACATTTGTCAAACCAGGGGGTTGGACTAGATGAGTTCTGTGGTCTTTTCTAACTTTAAATCTTATGTTTATTTGATTCAATTCAACAAGTATCTATTACACACCTACTATATACTAGGTATTGCACTAGGTGTTGAGAATACAAAGATAAAAACAACAATCTCTGTTCTCAAGGACACTGTGTTCAATTAAATATTAATAGATTAAAAGGGCATCCGAGTAGCACTGTATATCACGGATATATTGAATTGTGAGGCAATCCATGAACTACTGAAAGTAAGCATGGTGGAGATTTTGGGGGTGATGATCAAAAGAAAGAAAAATGGAAACAATTTCATATGAGCATATGTTATGGACACCAGACTCACTGGAGAAAAGTGGTTGACTGATTCCTCACCTATAATACACGGCTGATATCAAGACATTATATTCTTCAAAAAGAGGCTAAATTATCATTTTGGGTGGGGTAAGGACAAGGGAGAGTCTTATAAGACATGATTACTGCTTTGGGTAAATTTGACTGCAGTGCCTCCTAACTCAAGGATGTCTATGTTTTCTCTAGTTTAACAGGGAAAACTAGATATAATAATACTAGTTCCAATTCAGACAGCAGGGTCCAGAAAATGAATTAGCTTTAGGGCAATAATAACAAGTTATCATATTTCTATATAGCTTTTAAGGTTCACAGAGGTGAACTTCACAACTCTGTGAAGTAGGTGACTTGAAAATTATTATCAATTTTACAGATGAGGAAAAATGATGCTCATAGAAGTAATGGGACTTTCCCATCATACAGTTCATTAATATGTTGGAACTAGAATTCAAACCCAGGTCTCCTGACACTAAATCCTACATTCTTTCCACTCCCAGCTGCATAGTTCAAGGTTACTATGCTAAAACCAAAATCCCTCACTTCACTAATGAGCTGACAAAAGGTATACCAAGTGGCTATTATTTGGAACCCAGTTTAATAAAGCTGGGAACCAGCTGGAGTCAGGCAACCTCATCTGCCCCAAACACCCAAATCTAAAAGTGAACATGTGTGCTCTAAGTGGAGATTTCAGCCTACATATTTAACTGAGCCACACCAGTCCTGTAATAAGAGAAAAAAAAAAAGCCAAGATTTAGTTAGAGTCCTCAAACTGCAACTGGGAATAGAAGTTAAATCAAGAACTACCTAGACACCCACTTCCTTCCTTTTTGCCAATGCATATCTGTTCCTCCCTTCAAAACCTCCCAAATTCAGCTTTTCTAGGAAACTTCTCTGATGAACAGTATTACATTCTCTATTCCCTAAATACCTAAGTGCAAGAGAAAAGGATCATAGATGTAGAGTAGAAGGGAACTTAGAAGTTATCTGGTACAATCCCTTCATTTCTCAGCAGAGGAAATTGAAATTCCGAGACTTGCTCAGAGCCTCTGGTCATATAAGTCATTCAAAGTCATACAAATAGAGCCATAAATAGAATTTTAATCCAGGTTAAGAACCACTATTATAGTCTAAGTCCTCAAATTTTCTTCATGGGCACATGTTCTTTAATTCCATTTATGTCATAAGCCCCTAAAACCATTTACCTATATCTTCTTTTTTCTTTCACCTAAATAATTTAGTATAGCACCTCACAATCTGTCATTATCCAATAAATGACTGTTTGGAAGACCTCTTTTATAGTACCTATCACATAGCACCTCGTACCCTAGTTATTTGTGCCCATGCTCTTCTTCCCTACAAATTTTATGCCCCTTAAAGGCAATAATCATATTTTATAATTTTGCACATCTTGCTCAGCAAATATTCCACAAATGTTTGTTGAATGAATAAATGAAAGAAATATTGAGCACTGAACAATCAAGGAGATTGGAAAGGATGATTAAAATCTTTACATGTGGTCTATAATTCTGAATTAATCTATTGGAATTGCAAGTACAAGTAATGACTTCACCATCTGACAGGCAACTTGGTGAATTAAATTTTACAGAAATGCAGCCTATTATGGATCCCTTTGGCCATCAACATTTTACACAAAGTATATCTTCCAAAAAGTATAGAACTTCTCAGAGACTTATAGGACTTAATCAGGCAGTCAACTAGTAAACATTTATTAAATACCTAGTGTGCTAAGCACTGCACAAATTTCCCAACACCTTTGCTCAGGCCCTCATTATATCTTGCCTAAGCCAACTCAACAGCTTACTAATTTGTCCCCATGTTTCCAATTTCTCCCCTACTCCCCTACTAATTCAAATAGCTTCCCAATTAATTTTCCATATCCCTCCCCTACTCATGAAGCATCAACAATTCCCTACTGCCTATAGGATAAAATACAAACTCTTCAGATTGGCATTTAAAATCCTTCACAGCCTGGTTTCACCTTACCTTTCTAGATTTATCTTATGTTGTTCCTGTTCCCAAGGACTGCATTCATGGCAAACTGGCCCATTTGCTGTTCCCCTAAACTAGACATTCTGTTTTACCTCAATGAATTTGTACATGTTGTCCTATGTGCCCATAATGCATCTCCTCCTAACCCCTAAAGTATCTCAGAATCTTTCCCTTCCTTCAAGGCTCATTTCAAGTATGAAAAGCTTTTCCTGAATCTCCCTAGTATTTCCTCACTCCTGATATTATATTCTGTGTGTTCATCTGGGGTAAATATTGGAATCTCTCCACCTCCAATGACAGTGTAGTCACCTGGAGGGCAGAAGACATTACTTGTTTTGTCTTCCAATCCCTTTTTTGGGCATTTAAGTCCTTCACAACCTGGCACTACCATTCCAGCTTTATCAAACATGATTCCCTTTACAGACACTATAAACTGGCTTTTTTTCCTGCTCCTCGTAAAAAGCACTCCTTTTCCTATCTCTGTGCATTTGTCTTTCCTATCCCCCACGTCTTGTATGTTCTCCCAATGAGAGAATTAAAACAGCAAGTAGTAGTGGGAATTGAGTGAACCACACTGACTCTGTCTTGTAACTCAATTCTGAAGCTAGCTCAGTTCCCTTTCTATTCAATTATGGATCTAGACCAATTTCTGTCTTGTGAGAAAACTTAATGCAATTGTGGGTATTGTGAGGAAACTTTATCACATTGTTTAAACTTAGCCCTATGAGTCTGGGATGCTGGATCACCTCTACCTATTAGAGGGCCTTAACGAAGGACAGAGGTTAGGCTGACCCAGTCAGATCCAAAGTTTGATACAAGGAATTTTCTCACAATTATACATCTCAAACAACACATTTGTTTTATCTGAAAACTAGACCTATACTGACTAATCAGTTATTGTTTCCATGTTCCTTTAATTGTTTATAGACACTTGGGGGAGTGGAATACCTCTTTTTCTGTTTTCAGGGAATTGTACTTGTTTGATTTCCCCCTCCCAATTTGGAAAGTTCCTAACTTTTCCTCCATTTAGAAATCAGATATTCTCATTTTGTATCCTGGCTAATTGTGTTCTTTTAATTAATTTGTCTTATTTGATTATTTTCAATGCACAAAAATCTTTCTCTACCAGTATTTGAGGGCCAGTGCCAAAGCTGAGGGACCCAGTCCTAATTTGTTATGCAATTGGTATGCATTGCTTAATGTACTTAAAGGTCTGATTTTGAAATAGGATGAGTAATAGCCAATAGGTAAGTATAATAATTTATATGAGAGATTAAGAAAATTCCTTTAACATATATAGATTGCTATGCTCGGAAGTTCAACTTTTGTTTCCTCGGTCACGTTTTTCCCTCACATCTTTTCACTTCCACTCCAGTTCAAGTACTACCTTCTACATAAAGTTTTTCCTCATCCCACCCTTGCTTGAGCTGACAATTCCTCTTCCTCCAAGTCTATGTATATGACCATAATATCTTCCCTGGTAAATTATAAGCTCTATAATGGCAGAGAGGCCATTTACTTTTGTGTTTGTATCACAAGCAGAGTACTGGAAGCACTTAGTAAATATGTATGAATTGGCTGCTTAATTCCCAAGCAGAAAGCACATTACTCATCATTCTATCTTCTGTCTATGCCTTTGCATTGACTGTCATTATGCCCAGAATGTTCTTCCTCCTTACCTTTACCTCCTTAAATCTGTTTTTTCTTCAAGTCTTTGCATTAAAAAATGCTTTATTAATTTAAATGAATATCAAAATTAAGAATCACCTAAAGGATCCTTTGACCTTGTTAGGGACTAGCTTACCAAAGAGGATAGCAACAGCCCAAACTACGTCAGTAGAACATCTTAGGTCACATTTCAAAGATCCCCTACAAAGAAAAGTCTGATATTTAAAACATCCTGGATTGTCGCTTTCCCAGTATCACATTTACTAAAAAAATTCAACATACTAATCAGCAAAAAAAAAAAAAATCAAATGTACAAATTGTGGTATATGCTGGTGATGGAATACTATTGTGCTCAAAGGAATAATAAACTGGAGGAATTCCATGTGAACTGGAAAGACCTCCAGGAAGTGATGCAGAGCGAAAGGAGCAGAGCCAGAAGAACATCGTACACAGAGACTGATACACTGTGGTAAAATCGAATGTAATGGACTTCTGTACTAGCAGCAATGCAATGACCCAGGACAATTCTGAAGGATTTATGGAAAAGAACACTACCCACATTCAGAGGAATTACTACAGGAGTGGAAACAGAAGAAAAACAACTGCTTGAACACATGGGTTGAGGCGGACATGATTGGGGATGTAGACTTGAAACTACCACACCAATGCAAATATCAACAATTTGGAAATAGGTCTTGATCAATGACACATGTTAAAACCAGGGAAAATATGCATCACCCAGGGGGGGGGGGAAGCTCGGGGGGTGAAGGGGAAAGTAAGAGCATGAATTATGTATCCATGTTAACTTTTATAAAAAATAAATATTAATAAATGTTTTTTAAAAAATCAAGTTGACAAGTGCCTTAGAGAGTATATATGTGTGTATCTGTATGTATCTGAATGTTTGTATATACCCACATACATATATCATGTATATATACATATATATGCACTTATATATAAAATCCTTATACAGGCTTACACACCACCCTCTACACTGTACAGATGTGGAAACTAATGCTTCACCCAAGAAAAGTGAAATGACTTATTCAAGGTAAAAAGGCTGCTTAGTGGCATCTAACTAGTCATCTTTTCAAGGTGAGATGAAGGAAGCAATGAACAACTCTCAATGTGGGATGATTCCCCATCTTAAATAAAAATCTCACTTATAGGGTTGATAGAAAAATGGCTTATGCTCGAAAACAGGATTTGAACTGGCAACATTGGGGCATAATAGCCATAACCTTTAACCTAAGTCCCCACCGCCATTATTAAATGGAGCTTACTTCCTTGTACTAGACCTCTTTGCTCCCACATATCCCACAAAATGCTTGAAAACATGCTCAAAGAATCCTCACCACTAACTTCCCAACCAAGACAAAATTATAGTCTTTTCCTAAAAAATTAAACATCTTTTCTCCAAAATTTACAAAACCAAAGAAACTTTTCCCCCCAAGTAATTGCATGTTGAAGAGGACCTGTCTCAATTTGGCCCTTTTGCCACTTTATAACAAACACATTCTAGATTTGTTATAGAATTTCAGATTTGTAAAGGACCTTAGAAGTTCATCTCTTCTAACTTCTAGATTTTACAATTGACAAAATTGAGACATTGGAAATTTAAGTGATATTTATAAGATCTCAAGATTTTATCTTTGCTTCATAAGCACCCACCCCTTCTTATTCCATCCATTTCCTGCCTTCCACTTCTTCCTCTCTTTCCATGGTAACTCCTCACATCCAAGTTCATTGACTTAATGCAGAAGCAAATGGGACATAAACCCATAAGGTATAATTTTCTAAAGCATCAGTGGGGAATGAAAGGAAACTAATCAGAGGTGTAAAATCCCATCATAATCATATCCAAAAAAATTGTTATAATGGGCTCATTTTTAGAAATCATAGTTTCAGTCTGTAATACCTCTGGACAAAGATTAAGCTCTCTAATATTGGTTCAGTAAGTGAAAATAAGTACTTCCAATTCAGCATAGAAAAAGTGACAAGCAAATCAAAAAGGTCATACCACACCTTTTTTTTCTTTTAAGGCCCTTTTTATAGGATTCTTGTTATAGTGGGTGGCCTAAGAATTTAGGGGACATATGAGATAGGGAGAGGTTCAAAGAGTCAAAAAATAAGTCTGTAAACTACTTAATTGTAGAACAATAGAGCTGTGTTTTACTAAAGTATAACTCATCTCTTTTCTTTCTATTCCCAGTGCAAATACCATATCATCAGTTATTTTTGTTAGAGACTGTCAAATAGCCAGGAGAAAGCATATATTGAACCAGATTACTTGGTATAGAGAATCATTATAACCAGGCCAACAGCCATCTCCTGGGGATACAGAATTAGTTCTGTTACACAAAATCCTTCTTTGTGATTCTGTTGGGCTGGGATTTTGCCTGTACTTAACTTTAAAAAGTAGGAGGAGTACAGTTAAAAAAACTGGAGAGGTTGAAATTCCTAGTTTTTATTCCTACTCTTCCCTCATTAAGTGATATAGGGTCATTTATTCTCCCTATTTATGCTTTGGTTTCTTCATCTGTAGAAATGAAAAAGAATCTATTCTCTACCAATGACACAAGTATTTTATGAAAATTAATTTGATGTGTGGAATCAAGATGGTGGATTAGAGATAGCCAACAAGCTAAACTCTCTCAGATTTCCCCTCCAAACAACTTTAAAATAACTTCTAAAATCAAATTTGGTGCAGCCTAGGTCAAAACAAGCCATTTTTCCATGAAGTCAGCAAGAGAGGTGTACACTGAGATAGGAGTTGACAAAGAACAAACAGTAGCACCAGCCATGAGGCTAAGAGGTGGCTGAATTGACTTCAAGATCTTATACAGAGATGGTAAGAAGATTGAATGACTAGTAAAAAACAGGGCACAAGGAATTGTTGGCACTAGGTATGGCTGGTACTGATGGGCAACTCCATTACCCATACACAGTCCTATGTTGCAGTTCTAGGGCAGAGAGAAGCATTCATGGTCAGTCACAAGGGAAGGGGCTCTCATTGTAGTTCCAAGACAGAGAGAAGCAATAGTGTTTATGGCTACAGGAGAATAGGAGCCCTGGTCAGAGGTCCAGGGCCAAGAGGAGTACTAATACTTTCAGCTATTGGAGAGCAGAGTGAAAAACAAAAGTATAAACTTGGGAGATCCGTGACCATACCTCTTCCCAGGTCACACAATCTTGGAAACACCAAAAAACTTGCAGACCCCAGAACTAGGTCTGAAAATAGAACAAAAAGTCTGAAGCCTGGGATAGTGCCTCCTCCTCTCCAGGTGAGCAGAGCCAAATGTCAACATAATGTGTTCAAAGTCAATAAACAGGCTGTGAAAAATGAGCAAAAAAAATAAAAAATGAACCTAACTACAAAAAACAAACAAACCTAATATGGTGACAGGGAAACCAAGACACAAACTCAGAAGAAGACAACAATGTGAAAACAGCTACAAACAAAACCTCAAATAGAAATGCTAATTGTATCCAAGACCAAATACAATTCCTAGGAAAAAAAAGAAGAGAAGAAGCAAGAGGAAATGAGAGTGAGGCAATAAAATTATAAAAAATGAAGAAAATAGCCTTTAAAAAGTTGACCTAATATTAAAAGAGGCACAAAAATTCTCTAAAGAAAAGAATTTCCTAAAAAGCAGAATAGGCCAAATAGAAAAGGAGGTATAAAAACTCACTGAAAAAAAGAACTATTTTGAAATCAGAATTGGCCAAATTGAAAAAGAGATACAAAAAAATTATCAAAGGAAATAGTTTCTTCAAAATTAGAATTAATCAAGTGGAAGCTAATAATTCTATGAGACATCAAGAAACAATTAAACACAGTAAAAAATGAAAAAATAGCAGAAAACATTAAATATCTAATTAGAAAAAATACTGACCTGGGAAATGGATTGAGGAGGAATAACTTGAGAATTGTTAGAATACCTAAGAAGCTGTGATTTTTTTTAAAAAGAGCTTTGACATCACATTTCAAGGATTTATAAAGAAAAACAGCCCGAATATCTTAGAACCAGATGGTAAAACAGAAATATTAAAAGACTCCACTAATCACCTCCTGAAAGAGGTCCCAAAATGAACATTCCTAGGAATAGTATAGCCAGATTCCCAAGCTCTCAGATCAAGAAGAAAATATTGTAATATCCAGAAAAAAATAATTCAAATATTGTTAAACCACAGTCAGAATCATAAAAATTTAGTAGCTTCCTCGTTAAAGGAGCAAAGAGTTTGGAATATTGTATGCCAGAAGGCAAAGGAGTTAGGATTACAACCAAGAATAAACAACTCATTAAATGTAAACCTTTAGGGGGAAATGGATATTTAATGAAATAGAGGATGTTGAAGCATTCCTGAGTAAAAGATCAGAGCTGATTAGAAAAGTTGACATTCAAACCCAAGATTCAAAAGAAACATAAAAAAGTAAACATGAAAGAGTAATCATAAAGTTAAGCATAATCAGTATGGTTAAGCTGTTTATATTCCTACATAGGAAGATGATGTATCTAACTTCTAATTTTGTCATTACTAGGGCAATTAAAAAGAGTCTACATAGAAAGAGGGCATGAGTGTGAGCTAATTATGTTGGGATAATCTCTAAAAATGAAGGGATGGGGAATAGGGATGCATGGGAAGTAGGAGGAAGAGAGAGAGAGAGAACTGAGAAAACTTTCTCACATACGAAGAATTTTTACAATAGAGAGGGAAATGAAGTGTGACAGGCACTACCTGAATCTTACTCTCATTGGATTTGGTTCAAAGAAGGAAGAATGCATATATGGAGTATGAGAGATAATAAAAAAGAGGGCAGATTAAGGGAGGCAGTGGTCAAAAGCAAAACAGACTTTTGAGGAGAAACAGGATAAAAAGAGAGAAGAATAAGCAGAAGAAAATAGGATGGAAGAAAATATACAGTAATAATAATTGAATCTGAATGAGATGAGTTCACCCAATAAAAGAAAGTAGATAGATAGCAAAATGGACTAGAAACCAGAATTCAACAATATGCTACGTTATATAAGAAATGCATGTGAACACAAAAACACATGCACAGAGCTAAAATAAAGGATTGGAGTGTAATCTATTATGTATGCTTCAACTGAAGTAAAAAAGGCAGGGGTAGCAATCATGACTTCAGACAAAGCAAAAGCAAAAACTGACCTAATTAAAAGAGATAAGCAAAGAAATTAAAGTTATCATAGATAATAAAATAATATTAAAAATCTAATTCTCTCATAAAGGCCTCATTTTTTTCAAATATATAGGGATTTGAATCAAATTTATTTTTTAAACCATTCCCTAAATGATAATTGGTCAAAGGATATGAACAGTTTTCAGAAGAAGAAATCAAAGCTATCAATATTCATGAAGAATGCTCTAAATCACTATTGATTAGAAAAATGCAAACTAAAACAACTCTGAGGTACCACCTCACAATTATCAAAAATGGACGAATGCTGGAGAGGGAAAACCATAGCTTAATAAAATATTGGTGGAATTGTAAACTGGTCTAGTCATTCTGGGGAAAACATTTGGAACTATGCCCAAACAGCGAGAAGACTGGGTATACCCTTTGACCTAGCAATACCACTACTATGTTTATAGCCCAAAGAGATCAAAGAAAAAGGAAAAGGATCTATATATTTTTAAAAGTTATATCAGCTTTTTTTATGCAGGGAAGGAATTCAAAACTGAAAGGAACCTCATCAACTGAAAGAAGGATGATAAGACACTTTTAAACTTAATCTGCATGAGCATTTTCTCTATCACTTTCTTGAATTTAGACAACCAACCAAAAAAAATCATGCTCTCATCTGTAGCATTTGCTTATTTCTGGGTGAAAATGCTCACAATGAAATTTAGCAATCATCTCTCAAGAACAGGTAAAAACTGGCCCTAGAAGATAATAACATATAAAAGAATAGTGTCCAACAGCCCCATCTCCCTTATAAAGCCAGGGTCTTCGTGTGTTTCTATACAGTAGACTTCATTTTACACAAATGCAACACATGCAAATTTGGGTATATATAATTAGGAAAATACATAAAATAAAAAATATTTAATTATGTACTAAATCCACAGCATAAAGTTTTGCAGCGGTTTGCCCAATCATGTTCACTCTTGCTCTGAGAAATGTTAGTGCAAGTCATTACAGTGTTTTGTGCCAAACATTATCTCCCATTGAGTTCTCCTTTATAACAAGTTTTCTCCACCAGAGTAGTGCTTCTCTTTGTTTCATTAACACTATTTACTTATTAATGATGCCCCCAAAGTACAAGAGTAGTGATGTTGGAAGCTTTGATAAACCTAGGAAAAGTTGTAAAGTGCCTAAGTATGTTTGTATAAGAAAGATTATGTAATGGTTTTCACTATTATATGTAATTTTCAACTCACCTGAAGGGCCTTGGAAAGGATTGAGTGCATAAAATAAGGTAGGTACAATATATAAAATTGGTTGAATAAAATGAGGTATTAGCCTTCCTACCATGCTAGGTGAGAAAAACCAGTCAATTAAATGGCTTTCCGAATTTCCAACATGAATAAAAAGTGTGATGTTACTACAGTGGAAATAGACAAAGCTGGCAACAAATGCATCCCCCAAAATCATAGAATCTAAATCTACATATCACCCCTCTCATAAGGCATGTCAAACTTTACTTCTCTTGGGTGTGACTTGAAGTCAACCTGTTCCCATGTGAGCAGTTTCCAGAACTAGACAACACCAACAAACGATTACATTTAAATTCTCTCATGGTCCTAGTTGAATAAAACCCTTCCTCTACTCACTGTTTTAGCTCTTGAGCCTCCATTGTTTTTTCTACTTATACAACCAGCCACAAGGCAACATAACACATCCACAAGTGTGATATTTACACTATCGATCACTTACAGTAAAGATATTTCCATCTTAAATATCACCATTTACTTAACAATAAATCAAAATAAGTATTATGGACACCAATATGTTAAAGCAAAGACATAAATAACAAAATATATCAATAACCTATAAACCCAGATCACTTTCTCAACCATGTGTTCTATTTCTGGAGAAGAGTAGGCATATAATTAGGGGACATTGGCAGAGAAGGGGACACTGGCAGAGAAGCACATTGAGGGGGAGACTTGTGTTCAGGGTAATTCATAATGCAGATTTCAAAGTTATTGGTCTGTTCAAGAACTTCTCCAGCCCAAGAAATTGCTTTTCAGCTCACTGCTTAATTATTGCTCAATTTGACACCACACTTCAATTAAAAGTCCTCTCCTCTTCTTCTCCTCCTTTTTCTATTCTCTGTTTCTGTATCTGTCTCTGCCTTTGTCTCTCTCTCTCTCTCTCTCTACTGTCTCTCTGTCTCTGTCTCTCTCTGTCTCTCTGTCTTTCTCTCTGTCTCTCTCTGTCTCTCTCTCTCACACACACATTCTCTCTCTCTCTCTTTCTCTCTCTCTTTGTCTGTCTGTCTGTCTGTCTGTCTCTCTCTCTCTCTTTTTCATAAATTTTCAGCTTAACCATCACTCTTAAAAGAATATTTAGGGGCAGCTGGGTAGCTCAGTGGAGTGAGAGTCAGGCCTAGAGACAGGAGGTCCTAGGTTCAAACCCGACCTCAGCCACTTCCCAGCTGTGTGACCCTGGGCAAGTCACTTGACCCCCATTGCCCACCCTTACCAATCTTCCACCTATGAGACAATACACCGAAGTACAAGGGTTTAAAAAAAAAGAATATTTAGAACGTTTTAGCTCTTATGTGAAAATAGCTATTTTGGAGTTATATAGGCAAGTCCAGCAAGTTACAAAGAGAATATTGCTTCATAGCAACACAATTTAGGATGACTCTAAGCCTCCAGATACCAAAGCAGTGGTAAAGACCCTTTGCCTTCCCTTCTCAAATCAGAGGTGGCAACAGAAAACAATGAGAGTCCAATGGGAAGCTGTACTTTTCTCCACATCTAGGTGGAGATGAAAGGCAACAGCTGTCCTTGGAACTCTTGGCAAAATGAATTCACTCCTTTCTCTGATCAATCAGGAATTACTCAATGGTAACCTTCTACCAGTTGATTGCTTCTGTTACCACTCTGACAGTAATAGTTTTTTAGCTGTGTCTTCAGTCCTTTTCCTCAAGTTCCAATGACAGGTTATTTTTATATTTGGGCATGCCCAGACCATTTGGGTTACATATGTATAATTTTAGTGGCTCAAAGGAAACCCTCCTGATTCTCAGTGTCTCACCTTCTACTTTAAAAGTCACAACTCTCCAAATGTTCTCTACCAAATCAATAATCATACATCGATCTCCAAATATTTATGTGAATTCTTTTTTCTAGTTTTGACCTCTTTAATCCTTAAACATGTATATACAAATTGTGTCTCTGAAGTCTTCATCCTTTGGTAACCTTGAAGTGGTAATTCTTTAGATTCACATTTCTCTAGAGTTTAATAATAAATGGATCTTTTATCTGCCTTGTTCTATCATTTAATTGTTCCCCCCAAATGAAGCATCACTCCACATTGCTGACAAAGAGATCCCAGTCTTTATATTTAAACTACAGGCCATTTTCAATCCCAATTATCCAAATCCCTTCTGAAAGCCATTCATCCATGTATACATTTTAGCGTTATATATTTTTATACGTTCTTTTCCTTGACTATGAAGCATCAAAATGTTCATCTCTACCAGTGGCGATATCTTACATCCTTTGGTAACTAATGCAAATCACTTCCAATACACCAAACTCTCTTTGTCCCCCTCACCACTAACCTTTTCCATTTACCTTAAAGGGACAATTTACAATGAGTTAAAGAAATTTATCATCAAAAGAAGGAAATATAGTCCAGATTTCCTATTGCTATCCTTTTTTTTAAGAAGGAGGCGCAGTATGCAGAAGTCAGTCTTTGAATCAGGAATATATAAGCTCAAGTCTTGTCTCTCACATATACTAACACAAACAATTCCCTCAATTTCTTAATGCCCCAGATTACTTTCTAAGACTTTAAGATATGGGTGAATTGCTTCTATACACTAGTAGCTCCTCATAAAGGTCTGGGTCCAAAAAAAAAAAGTCAGAGTGTTACATCTCTCAATTCACTAAGCTGTTTATGAGGGCAAGGATTAAGTATAATCTTTGTATTTCCTCCAGCACCTAGAACAGTGATCTGCACACAGCAGGCATTTAATGAAGACATATATTGACATATTAGAGTTCAAAAAACAAAGGTACCTTAAAAGGTTCCTTTCATCTCACAAATGTCATTGTTCTAAATTGAGAAAAGGAGTTGTATCTGTAACTTCTGGGGGTATAGGGTAGTCCTGATGAGGAAACCTCTCTACTAATGCAGATTAGCTCCTTCTCTGTAATTTACAATCTTAGAGAATTACCAAGAGCATTCACAGGTTAGATGACTTGCCCATGGTCATAGCTCCAATCCAATATAAATCAGGTGCAGATTCCAAGATGAATAGGCCAAGAATAACAAAAATAGAGTACAGTTGTTATCTTAAAGTAGAAGATGTTCAATCAACTTAGAGGGGGGAAAAAAGTACTAAGGAATTCAACTTTCTTTTAATCTTCTATGCCAAAAAATGAACAATTGGTATGTTCTGGGGACTGGGTGAACCTCTTCCAAAGAGAAATATTCAACCCCAAGGCATAAAATAAAAAACATAGAACTTTATTCCAATGTGAGGATAATGCAACCACTACCAACATAGCTAAAAAGAATATTGCTATTAAGAATTCTCAATAGATATTTTAAAGGGACACTATGGCTGTTCAGGTGTGGCTCCAGAGTCAAGAACTTTAAGGTATCACTATATGTGAATCTTCCTTGAATTTGAAATTTAATGGAATAACTGAGCATTTTCAAATCTTTTTTAGAAAATGTGAAAGAGGAATATGAACTCTAGCACACCCTGTAAACTATAAATTTCTGACCAAAAGAATATGTTATTCATGTGCTCTGTACGTTAGGTCAATTATTACTCACTTTCTTTGGAGACAAACCAAAAACCTCCACCCTTTATAAGAGAGTCTGCTATAATATGTAAGTAAGACTAACTGAATCAAACTAATGTACCCTGACAACTGCAGCCACAGCCCCTGAAGGCCTGGGCAGCAAGTTGTCTACAACTGATTTAGCACCATTTTAATTGGATTTTTAAACAATAAAGGCAAGAAACTTCAGGGATTATAGGCACTAAAAGAAAATTAAATGGATAAAAGAGGAGGAAAGTTCCTAAAATGAAGGAATTCAGCTACTTCTGATCAATTCCACAAATTAAATACCTATTGTAATTATTTGGCCTTATATTTAAAGGCAAGAAATAGCCTCACATAGTGGATATAGTGTTGGCCTTAGAATCTAGAAGACCTGAGTTCAAGTATTACCTCTGCTTCCTCCTAGCTATAAGACCTTGAGCAAGTCACTTAAAACTCTCAGTGCCCCGGGTTGCAGACTGGCATTAACGGCGAGAGTTTCCACACCAGAGGTTCTCTGCATTGATAAAGAAAACACAGATACTGACTATCCCCTCTACCCACCAAAAAAATCTTAGTCAACTTCAATTAATTATTATTATTCTGGTAGTTGTAAAGCTGATAAATCAACACTATTTTTCTACCTCAATATAACAAAATACTTAAGCTATGAATACTAAAAAAATTAATTTCTAGAACTAGGCAAAATTCAATAGTTCTCCAGTTACATTTATAATTCCTTCTAAACATCATGCTCAAAACTGTTATGACATAAGAAATTTGTGATTATGTATCCATTTTATTAGGTTGATATCCAATTCAGCTCAACAAATATTTTATGTAATCATTATGTATAAATCATTGTTATAAGAGCTCTTGGAGATACAAAGACAAATCAAATATTCCCTGCCCTCAAGAAGCTTACATCTCCTAGGGCATGAGATAGACATTTACCCAAATAACTATATTACAAAACAGAATATAGGTAAGTAACATAAGTACCAAATACTATTAAAGTTCCAAGGAGGAACACTTGCATGTCTGGCCAGATTTTGTGGAGGAATTAACTTTTGAAACTAGGACTCAAAAGCAGAAAGAGTATCCATGCAAGAGACACAGACTAAGGCATGGAGTGAGGGAAACACAGGAAGTCTTCATGGAATTATGGGTAGTTAGTTTGGCTAAAACCTAGAACACAAGGGGACCAGGAGGATGAGATGAAATTGGAAAGATAAGTTGGAGATAGATCATAGAGGACCATGAATTAATTCCAGGCTAAGAAGTTTAGATGTTATTCAGTAAGAATGGAGACACTCTGAACATTTTTAAGTGACGAGGTAATTATTACCAAAGTTGTACATAAAAATGTTTAATCTGACTCTAATACACAAAATGTATTGGAAAAGGAAGTGAATCAAGGCAAAGAGACCATACACATGCAATATTCCTACTGATTCCATGATGACACAGTTCTTTTTTTAAAAAATGTTTTAAACAGTTTGTGTGTGTGCAATCTCATCAGAGACTTTTGGAGAGCCTAAATAAAGCACATACACAGTACACAATTTCCCTTTTGTCCCTATACTCACTGACCCCTCTAAGAACTCCAACAGATTAATGAGGCATCATTTCCCTCATAGAAAACATTTTGACTTTTCCCACAGCTGGTTATGCTTATCTACGATGCTTCATTTATTACAGATTTTACCAGCTTGCCAGGTATAGAAGTAAGACTCTTAGGTAGTTTCCAGGGTCCTCTCTGGAGTATTTTTTGAGATCAGTATCATATAATGCTTTTTAACCAGTCCTGTGGCACAGTAAATAGCCCTTTATAATCATAGGTTAGGCATTTTAGACAGTAATTCCACTATTTCACTTCTGAACGCTTTCAAAACTCTTGGGTAGGTGAGAGGTATTCAATGCCAATTTTTTTTATAATTTGGTGATTTATTTTACCACATGTTCTCCATTTTGTCACTTTTTGACCCATAATAGCTATACAGTGGAAAGAAGACTATCTCTGGAGCAGGGGTCGGCAACCTTTTTGGCCGTGAGAGCCATAAACGCCACATTTTTTAAAATGTAACTTCGTGAGAGCCGTACAGTGCTTACAGTGCACACTCCTGTAACAGCGCCAGAAAAAAAAAATGGACTTTATAGCTCCTGCAGAAAGAGCCATATCTGGCCCTCAAAAGAGCCAGATATGGCTCAAGAGCCATACGTTGCCGACCCCTGCTCTGGAGTCAAAAATCCAGGGTTCATATCTAACCTCTGACTTTTTTCTTGTAATCTTGGGGTTCAGTTTTTTCCTCTGCAAAATAAGGGATTGAACTAGGTGATCTATGAGGTCCCTTTCAGCTCCTGATCTATGATTTTTTATGATCCCTTTTTCACACTGCAGAGAAAACAGTGCAGAACCACGCTCTAAAACCAGGGAATCATACTATCATTTTTCTATGGTCATCATCATTTTCTATCCAGTGCTTCCAAGTTACTGACCTATATTTCACAGCTACTGAACAATGGCTGATATAACTGACTCTGGCCCTTCTTTTTGACCTTTAAACACATCCAGGTAGAACAATAAACTACAATCAACAAATCTCCTTCCCTTTGGCACAAAAATGTCAAATAACCTTCCTTTACAGACAAAGTCCCTTCTAAAAGGAAGATAAAATAATCAGTGGGTTGGAGTGGCTCCTATCTAGATGGATGAAAAATGTAAGAGTGCTCACAATAAAAAAGGCACAGGATGACATGGAATAGGGTCACATTCTCCAAAGCTAAGTCCTTCAGAACATATCTTCTTCATTCATATCTTAAAGTAATAGAACCAAACAGTCCTTAAAGTTAAGGGAAAAGAAAGAAATCATTCTTTATTAAACACCTACTATGTGCCAGGTACTGTTTTAAGCACTTTACAAATATTGTATCATTTGATTCTTATAACAATGCTCCAAGGTAAGTGCTATTATTATTATTAATTAATATTATATATTATTATCCTTATTTCATAAATAAGGAAACTGAGGCAGTCAGAGGTTAAGTGACTTGCCAGAGTTGTCGTTATCATCATCATCATAACTAATATTTATATTGTGCTTATTATGTTTATTATTATTATTATTATTATGTGCCACGACATGGCTCAGCACTTTAAAGTTATTATCTCATTTGAACCTCTTAACAAACTTAGGAGGTAGGTAATCACCATTTTACAGATAAGGAAATGGAGGCAACAGTTAAGTGGCTTGCCCAGAGTCACAAAGATCTGTAGTTTTCTTTCTCCTAAGATAACTGAAACCTATTATCCTCAGCTATACAGCATAACTAAAAGAAAAAAATTGGACTAGACCTATGAGTTCATGGTTGTAAGGAGATATGGTAATAAACTCCTTTTAAAAGAAACAAATTAATACTTGCTCTGCAACTTGAATATCTCAGGGAATTTCCTGTGGCAATAAGAAGTTAAATGACTTCTCTAAGGTCACATAGACAATGCGTTACAGAGAGAACTTTATGCTCAATATTGAACTCAAGTGAGGGAACTCTTTGTATTGCCATTGGAGGTTAGCACCTGCCCTGCAACTTAAGAATCTTAGAGGGTTGCCTGGAACGATGAGAGATTCAGGGATCTTTCACAGGAGCTATCAGAAGTGGGCCTGACTAGCTCCCTATTTCTACATCATGCTACCTCTCTTTCAATACATATATAAATAGGATAGCTAGGTGGTACACTAGATAGAGTACCAGGCCTGGAGATGGAAGATTTGGGGTTCAAATATGGCCTCAAATACTTCCTTAGCTGTTTGATCCTGGGCAAGTCACTTAACCTTGTTTGCCTTGTCCTTGCTCTTCTGCCTTGAAGTTACTACTAAGACAGAAAGTAAGTTTTTAAAATAAATAGCAAATAAGTTTTTTTAATTGCATATAACATTCATACCAATCTCAGTGAAAAGTTAGATAAGTATACTTTAATCTTTCAAATTTTATAGTAAGGAGGACATAGCCACTGACAGACAGAGAATTCCAAGTTAGGTTCATGGGACCATTTGGATAACACAGTATGATACATATTTATTTTTAAGCCCTTTCTTTCTGTATTAGAATTGATTCCAGGTATTGATTCCAAGGAAGAAGAGCAGTAAGGGCTGGGCATTTGGGGTTAAGTGACAACAAGGAAGCGACACTTATATCTTAACATAAAGCAATTCACTCGACTCTGCCTTTTTTTTTACTAGCCATCTCCCCATTCCTGGAATGTTATCCCTCCTCACTTCCATATCCTGTTTTCCCCTAAGACTCAGCTCAAATCTCATCTTCTTCAAGAAGCTTTTCTGAAACTCCTTCAACTGTTAGTCCATTCCTTCTTTTTTTTCTTTTTCTTTTTTTTAACTCTTACCTTCTATCTTTGAAGCATTATTTCCCCTATTAGACTCTGAGCTTTCTGGGAGTAAAGACCATATTCTTGCCCTTTTTTTGTATCCCCCCACAGCTTAACACAGTGCCTGACACATGATAACCACTAGCAAATGCTTGTTGACTGACTGCATTAGTGATCATATAAACCAGCAAATTAACAGAAGAGAATTTATTTCTATTATGGAATTTTTCTTCAGTTTGGGAGGTGGTTCAGTACATTCCCTCCAGGAAAAGTATACACAAGAGAAGTTAGGCAAGGAGGCACAGTGGGATAGCTAGACAGTCAGATTTTTATGGTGTGGTTTAATTATTTGATTGAAATAATAAGAACTCTAATAAAAAATACCAAAGTTATGTATAATACCACCCTTTTCAGTGCCATTAATTCTATCCATTGATTTCCTCCATAAGAAGATAATCAACAGCTGATTTATAATGAATTCCAGTTTAAAGTTATATTTTACAGAGGAAAAATAAGGCACTTTGTTTCCAGTAAGACATAATCATTGGGTCCCATTGACCTTGCATTTCTTTGTCCCAGGAATTAATTTTTTTCTCTCATGTCCCTTTCAATGGAAGTTCTTATAGATATCATAATTCTGAAGGTATTTTTATTTTTACCTCAACTTCTTTTTTTAGCCCTAACATAAATTGAACTATAAATCTGTCTCACTACTGCTAGCTTAGGAACCTTTCCAAATTACAGTCCTTATGGTCCAGCCATAATGTGGAGATCCCCAAAAACTCTTTCATCACATCCCAGCTAGACTATCATAATTCATTATTTATGGGTCTCTCCTGTACTCGTAAATAACGTGAGCATCTGTAGAATATGGGGAACTACATCATTCTGATCTTCCTTAAAACCAGAATCTCTGGCCACAATTTTCCTATGACAGAAGAACTTGCTTGGAGAAAACATAGACCAAGTTGCTTCCTTGATCAGTTCCATGCAATCTCACTGATGCCTTCATTCATGTGGCCTGATGCTGTGGTCTAGAATCAGAGATGTGGTCCATTGCAGCATAGGATTATTTTTGGGGTGTTTTTTTTCTGTTCCAGAGAACCACATTTTCTTACACCACTCACTGAGTAAGTCATAAAATGTCAAGAAAGTTTTCAAATGTGCAATACCACCTTTTCCTGGCCAATTTAAATTGTATTTTATTCCATTTTATCCACTGTAATATGCACTGGCATTTTCACAATGAGAACACTCTCAGGAAACAGATGGACTAGCCACGTGAATAAACAGTGCATGGTTCTTCTTGACTTAAGAGATACAAGGCATTCCCAATTGCTCCCCTGTCCCTGGGGATACCTTAGCTGACTTCTTGCAATTATCCAACTGTGGCATTTTTATAATTATACTTTTCTGCATTAGTGACCTTCCTAGTTTTTTGTTAGCATATATGATTAAGTTAATGACCTGACTGCAGAGTAGGGCATTTTTTTCTATTCCCAAATTGTTTACTATGAAGATATGAGATAGTCATTAGCTAAAGTCCTATTCCAATACTTCACTGGGGTGTGGAATTATCCTTGGGCTCTCAAATGCTATGCCAGCATGGAACACAAGCTATGGCAAGTCCTATCTACCATGCTGGAAAGGCTTCAAGTACAGGCCCAATGATAGTCTAGACGTGTCATCTGAGATCCAACCTAACTAAATGGAGAGAGGCTTAATACCAAAAGGCTGGTGATACATATTGGGGGGCTTAGAAATTCATGCAAGCACCTAAGAAAGATCTGAAGAGTTAAAATACCAATTAGGGGAGGAAGAATGCACACCAATGAAATAATGGACCCTTGAAATACTGAAGTATAGGGCAGTATCCAACAATGGAGACATGGATATTTTAATTTGTATAATTTTTTAAAATAAGTAAATGCAGATGACTAAGTTCTTTTTTGGAAAGGTACTAAACATATCAAAGCAAGATACAGTATCAGAAAGTTAAACATAGTTGGTAAAAAAAGGTGGAAATTTTTGACACTAGAATAATTCCAATATTTTTAAGAAACCTCATTTTTGAATGTTGTATATCTTCTGAACAGTTTTACAATGCTGACAAAATTGTTTAATTTTGGCAACATATGAGAACTTTTACCATGGCTAGTGCCACTGAATCACATTCCCTCTGGTTTAGATAGAATAATTTCTGTTGAATGTTCATGAGTTTGCTAATGCTATAGTCTCCCACATTATAAAACACTAAAAAAATTGGAAATCTTCCTTCCAGAGATTCAGTAGTGAAGTACAATGACCAGTTTAAGAATAAGCTAATGAATATGATAGTCAAAGAAATGCTTTCTAGAAAAGAAAAGTTACCTCAAGGTACCATTAACAAAAGATCAGTTCAGAAAAATAAAATTATAAGCAATTGTAGAGTACATACAGAGAAAGCAGAGTTTGTATCTGGGAGCATTTTAATCACTTTTTTATACCTCACTCATACTTTCATTTATCCATGTTCTGGTTCAATGTGCTAATTGGAATAATATAACAAGTTATTAAAGAAGAGATTTCATTTAATCTCTTCATATATGTAAGAAACCATATGTAATCTTTAAATTTTTAAAAATTTCATTTGTGCCTAGAATTATAATAAGTCTTAAGAATTAAGAACTTGAGGGAAATTGAAATATGATATCTGCAGAAGTTAAACTAGAGGGAAAGCTGAGCATTGCAGTATTAATGTTTTTGAATTGTGGTGCTGGAGAAGACTTCTTGTAGTCCCTTGGAACAAAAAGATCAAATCAATCAACACTTAAGGAAATTAATTCATACTATTCACTGGAAGGACAAATACTGAAGCTGAAGCTTAAATATTTTGGCAAAACAGTGAGAAGACAGGACTCATTGGAAAAGACAGTAATGTTGGGAAATATTGAGAAAAGAAATGGGAAAGAAGGCAAAACAAAAATGGAATAGAAGAGGATGAAACAGATAGTGTCATGGAAATAATGAACATGAAAACTTCAATAGACTTCAACAGATAGTGGAAAATTGAAGAGCCTGGCAGGCTATGATCCATGGGGCCTCAAAACGTCAGACACATTTGAACAAATTAACAAGTCATAACATCTTTAGGTATGACAAGGCTCCTGCTGCTGATACTGCATTAAAGGTTTGGGGAATAAACATTTCCCCAAACATCCTAGAATAAATTATTAAAATAGAAAGGGATGCTCCTTCTTCATATCTCTTGCTCTTAAAGATTCCATAAATCCAAATGAGGAGACATGAAACTCATTAAAAAAGACAACTAATGATATAAGTACTATGTGATAAATGACAAATAAATGAATAGTTCAGTCAGTGATATAGAAGTATAGGAGAACACTATATCCTTGAATGGAGAGGAAAGACTTCCCAAAGCTGTCTTGAGTTAAGCCTTAAAAAATAGGTAGAAGAGGCAGAGGTCATCCTAGGAACATTAATTACCATATTAATATCATTCTTTTGGTAATTTGTGTTCATTTTTTGTTTTCAACTTGATCCTTTTAATGCAATAGAGATTTATTTTAGTTATGATTTTTTTAGATGATGAATTAAAGTGAATTTTAGAGAATATACCAGAAAAGCAGTCTTAGGACTCACTTTAATGTAACTACCATGAGTAACAAAAAGGGAAAGCAGATGATAATCAAGAATTCAATCTTCATAATTCATAGGGAAGGGAGAGTGGAAAATGAATAATGAAATAAGAAAAGATAAAAGAAACAGAATTTATCCCTCCTCCACTTCCTATGTAGGGTCCTGAAATGCCTCATGCTATAATGAATACTAGCTCTGGAGTCAGAAAGATCTAAGTTCAAATCCTACTTCTGACAATGACTAGCTATGTGACCATGGACAAGTCACTAAATCTGCCTTAGCCTCAACTTTCTTATCTATAAAACAAGGTTAATAATATCTGTAAGAACCACTGCACAGGATTATGAGAAGCAAATGACACATTTTGAAGCACTATTCAGGGTATCCCAAAAGTCTTAGTACAGTTTTAAATTATTAAAACTGAAGTGTTATTAAGCTTAAAACTTTCAGTTATTGCTTGATCACATGGGTTGATGGGGATATGATTGGGGATGTAAACTCTAAGCAATCACCCTAATGCAAATATTAATAATATGGAAATAAGTCTTTGTCAATGACACATGTAAAACCCAGTGGAATTGTTCACTGGCTACAGGAGGGGGTGGGAGGAGGGGAGGGAAAGAACATGAATCATGGAATATGTTCTTAATTAACTAATTAATTAAAATGTTTCAATTTTAAACATTAAACTTTCAGTTATTATTGTACTAGTCACACTAAAAAAGATAGTGGACTGGATTTTTCAAACCTCTGCTTCAGTGTTGTGACCATTCAAAGAAATCTACCAGCCTGATCTAAAAAAAAGTGATCTAAGAAAAAGAATTCTCCGATCCTGTCCTCTTCAGGAAGGAAGCACTAAACAATCAAAATGTAAAAACTTATAAATTCCATTCTTGGCTTCCTTAGTTCTCTACTTTTGTTCATTGGTTCAACATTTTTCATCATAAATCTAACTCAGATTTTTTTCAACCGCGGCATCAAGAATCATAGATATTTCTGTAATTGTGCCTTTGATATACACACATACTATTTAAGGAACATACCTGAAAGAAACGCAAATTGTGTTCATTATGACAGGACACAGAATGTTTTAGCGATGTCCTTTTAAAGCATGGCAGACACTATAATTTATGTTAAACCTCTGAGGTAAGAAGGAAGAGAGAACATTACAAGGATAACTTGTTCAAAGCCCAGCTGGCCCCACTTTCATGTAACTGCCCTGCTCTGAAGAGATGGGAGAAACTGATGAAAGAGAGCAGACAGAACAAGAAAGAACTGAAAGAGGAGCAAATATGTGACACAAATAGGAACAAATTCTACCCTCTGTCTCAAGGAAGTAGCGGATGCACTCAGTCACTTTTCATCTGAACTACTTGGATCAGAACAACTGTGCTGAGACATCATCAGCTCACGTAACTGTACTGCACTTACCCTGGAGAGGGAGATTTTGTGTTGGCCAACTAGAATCTAAGATAGCTGAAATGTGTTAAGGCTTTCTTTCTTTCTTTTTTTTTTTAATGATTCTGACATTCTGGTTCTTGTTGGCGGTTATTTAAGTTAAAAGAGAAAGTTTGAAGTTTCCACCCTTCCTGGTTAGTTTCCACTGCCACATCTTAGTTTAATTTAGTTTTTTATATCCATCCAGCTATCCTGACACCTCCAGCCCCCCAAAGCCTGACTGTTACACATGCACATACCCCACACTATCTATGAAGAACATGTACAGTTGCACTGAAACACGTAGCCCTTGATAACAAAAGGATCATAGATTTTCAAGCCAGTAGGGGCCCCCATTCTTTTGACAGTCTTACTATTAAGAGGCATGTGCACATTTACTCTCTCTATCTCTGTCTCTGTCTCTCTGTCTCTCTCTCTTTCTCTTTCTCTCTGTCTCTATCTCTCTGTGTCTATCTGACTGTTTGTCTGTCTGTCTGTCTGTCTCTCTCTCTCTCTGTCTCTCTCTCTCTCTGTGTCTCTGTCCCTCTTCTTGGACAAATTTTAAAATATTTCTTAATAGCTCACCATTTTCTAGGTGCTAAATGAAACAGTGTGGCATAATGGATAGAGTATTGTCTTGAAGTCAAAAAGATACATATTCCAACTCTGTCTCTGATATTTGAGGACAGATAGCACAGTGGATAGAAGGCTAGAGGAGATAGGAAGACCCGAGTTTAAATCCTGCCTCATACACAGGTGTGTTTTCCTGGGCAAGTCATTTAACATTTCTCAGCTTTAGTTTCCTCATCTATAAAATTGGGGACAATAATAACACCTACTTCTCAGCATTGTTGTGAAGATCAAATGAGATAACATACATGCAAAGTGTTTTGTAAATTTTTTTAATTTAAAGAATATTTTATTTTCCCAATTATGTATAACAATTTTCAACATGGTTTCCAAATTTTTCAGATTCAAATTGTCTCCCTTTCTCCCTTCTCTCTCACCTTCCTAGGATGGTAAGCAATTTGATCTGTTCTTTACATGTATGAGCATACATGTTTTACAAATCTTAAAGCACTATATAAATGCTGGTCATTAGCTATTATTATACCTAGGTGGAAAAGTCACTTATCTTGGAAGTCCCTAGGATTTATCTACTAAGTTGGCTGACAGAATACCCATCCAGGATTTCTCCAGTTCTGACGAAATTCCAAATCCTTTAAATATTTCTATATTGGGACATAACTTGTTATCCTTTTAGAATTCCCAGGTTATGCATACATACTGGACATGAATTTCAAAAACATCCTCACTTCAGATTCACGCACATTCATAGTTCACTGAGTAGTCATTTAGCTCTTCTTTCCCAACTCACCTGAATGTGAAAATTGCCCAAAGTGAATTTTTTTTAAAACTGGTTGTTCAGCATGAAAAGATAACTCAATGGGTAAACACCTAGATTATGGGAAGTAACAGAGAAGCTAGGCCATTCTGAAAACATAGTCAAATCCAGAAGTCACATTCGAAGATGCTGAATTTCTTTTAAAAATTGCAGATCTCCTTATTGACTAAGTGAAATGTTTCTGAGAGGACAAAAATGGATAATATCCATGTAGCTTCGAGATATCTAATGTAACTAATTTTAATTCCTTTTATTCTTTTTTTTTTTAAACCCTTCCTTACCTTCCATCTTGGAATCAATACTGTGTATTGGCTCCAAGGCAGAAGAGTGGTAAGGGCTAGGCAATGGGGGTCAAGTGACTTGCCTAGGGTCACACAGCTGGGAAGTGTCTGAGGTCAGATTTGAACCTAGGACCTCCCGTCTCTAGGCCTGGCTCTCAATTCACTGAGCTACCCAGCTGCCCCCTAATTCCTTTTATTCTAACCCCCTAAACTTCAGTTAAAAGATTAGAAACAGTTACTATTTTGTCTTCTATGGCTAAACTAAAGCTAAGTATAATTTCATAAATAGTTATAGTGATTCGAGAAGGGAAGGGGGAGTTGCAGATAATTACCCATGGAAATAGTGTATAAGGGCTGAACTCATTCGCAATAGCATTAGCAATAGTACAGCCTGCTGAGAAAATGCATTGTGGTGGCAAGCTGGCAGCCAAGAATTAAACACACCCACCCAGGCAGCAATACCACCTCAGCCTGGGATTGTGCCCAATTTAATGGAATAGGTTAGGCCAGGACTGTGCTGAAGCAATGGCCCCCTTGATCAGCACTGAAACCGGGATTCTCATTTCAAAAAATCACATAAGTAAACTTCAAGAAGGCATAAGATCTTTTGCACTTATTTTCACTAACATGACAATCTTTGCAAAAGAACAATCCAAAATCTCTGTATATGGGCAAAAGATTGAAGGTGAAAGATAATCACCAACTCTACCCTAAACCCACACAGGTAAACTTAGGGGGTTAAGGGGGAGAGGAAAATTTATAGGTCTTGTTCTATAGCTACATGACCTTAAGTAAACTGTTTAACTTCCTGGAAGCTCAGTTTCTTGATTTGTTAAAAAATATAGACAATAATAACCTGCCCTGCCTATCTCATAATGCAGCTGTGGAGATCAAATGAAGCAATTTAAGTAAAATGCTTAATGCTATTAAAGCAATATATAATGTAAGTTATTAACTGTGATATAGTCTGGCATAACTTCTGGTATGCTCAGGGAGTAATCCAAGAACAGAGGTACAACTTTATATTACTTTATGAACCTAAAGATTTCTTTTGTTCCCTTTCCAGAGTATTTGAGAGCTCAATACATTCTCATTCCATTCCTTTCATATTTCTACCTTAGTCACAATCCCACGTCACTGGGTTCTTCCCACAGATTGGACAAAATCTTTTTTTCTTCTCCTAGTATGACATGGAAGACAAGCTCCCACACAATATAGCTCAGATGATCACAGCCTTATTAATGCAAATCTCTATGTCAGAATCAAGTTGACAATGAGTTTGTACATTTATGCACACAATCTCTAAGTCTCCAAAAACAGGCAGCTGGTCAAAAGAGGAAAAATTGTTGAGGAAGATCAAGGAGAAAAAATAGCCAGGAAAATATCATCCTCTAGTACCAAAAGGTTTTAAAATAGCTATAGACAAAGTATGTAGAGCAAATGCAGATTCTAGAACTAAAGTAGATATTTAATGGCAAGAGAAAGAAGGTTTCACATAAAATGCTTTTTTTTTTTGCATTTTTTGGCATTTCTGAGACCTTACACACAGACTCTCTCACATATCACAGTCTTTCAGGCTTAAGAAAAAATGACAGGGAAAAAGTGCCCACAGAAAATAGACTGGAAATATTTCCCATTAGCATTATACTGTCTGCATGAAACTAAGTACCCCTAGCAGCCCGAGCTTAGAAGCCAGATCTCAATTTTCCAGGGTTAATGAATGGCATTTCTCACTAAACTTGTCACCTACAAGAAAGCTGTCCAGCCAATTCTACCAACTAGATGTTGAACCATTCTGTTGTTGAGTCTCATACAAACACTCAGATGACCACAGGCACTAGAACTTTGGTTGAGGCAAAATCTGATTGCTGTTGTTATTGCTCAGCTTTAGTATGAACAGGACATACTATGTATTCCCCCTCAGCTCCAATGTTCCTATATGAAGTTTAGCCTGCCTGTCTCTCAGACAAATGCTTTCCTTTAATGAACTCACTCTTTTTCTTTCCCAATAAGTTGTCCTTTCCAGGCTATTGTTATCTAAAGACAAATGGCTATCCAATTGGAGCTAAAGAAGAATTAGTCCCCAAGTATGGAAGTCATGCCCTATTCTCCCCAGAGCCTTGTTTTTTACCTTTGTCTGATCAATTGGCCCATGAGTCCTACAGGTAAAAGTTGCTTGAGAAATTAGTATATTGTGGTCCTTCATTCCTTCCTTCATAAGCATTTAGGAACTGCCTGCTATATACAAAGGGCAGTTAGGGGAAGCAGGAAGGTGTTGTAGTAAGTAGATAGAGGACCAGGCTTGGAGCCAGGAAGACCTGAGTCCAAATTGAACCTAATATGCATACTGTGTGACCCTGAACGAGTCATTTAATCCCTATTTGCTTCAGTTCCTCATCTGTAAAATGGACACACTGGAGAAAGAAATGGCAAACCAATCCAGTATCTTTGCCAAGAAAGCTCCATGGACAAAAGTGCATTGGGTCATTTGGAGACAGACACAAGTGAACAACTGAACAAAAACAACATACAAGCAGCAAATAATGAGCTGAATTACAAACACTGCTTCAATATCAGCTTAGACGTCTGGATATTTCACTTGAGTGTATTATTTCTAAATAAAGTTAAACACCTCCTCCTCCTCTGCTGGCCTTTTATGGAGAAAAGTGTTCATTTCATCCTCTGCCTATGTGTCAGTGTAAGAAAACAAAACCACTTGGGAACCTTTGGTTTGCTGTTGTGAAAACAAATGCTTTGGGGGGACTTAGTCATCATTAAATTTTATGGAAATACTTTCCGTTTACCCCTTCCCTTTCCCTTTTCTTTATTACTCTTTGAGCAATTAGGTTTTTAGCCTTTATTACTGTTGCAATGGAAGATTCTCTAATAGAGGAAAACACATGGCCCAAATCCTGCTAAGCCTAGTGGGTTTCATCTGGGTAAAGCATCCAAAACTTACGTTATTTGTCCTGGTAAAATAATAAATGCTATAAATTAGAAATGGCCATTGAGGCTTCAGAATTTCCATCCAACAATGGAAATGCAAAGAAAACCCACAATGACTTCTTTAATGCCATTGTTCCTTAGGTCTCTCAATTTTGCTTTTTGTGGAGTTTTTTGTTGGTTGGGGGGTAGGGGAAGGTTTTGCCTTTGGCAGGAATTAAATTTTTATAAGACAGAAATCTCCTCATGAGCTATAATAAATTAAAACATTAAAATCATTGCCACCTGATGATGACAGCTGGAAATGGGTAGTCCTTTGAAATATAATTTATTTCATTCTAAAAATGATTTTCCTATCATTTCCTCTCTTTCACAAAAAAGGAAAAGCTCAGGAACCAGGAGAACAAAGGCGCCCCAGCTCCCACTACAAATTGGCTTAGGGAAAGGCAGTAATTACCTCTCTTAGTTTTTTTTGGTGACAACTTGCCTCTTGGCACCGTGGAACTACAGCGTAGGAAAAGAAAAGAGGCCTACATAAGGTCTGAAAAGAAAGCCATATCCCTCTCCAAGTTGTGATCTACTATAAAATATACTTGAAAAAGCAAATTTGTGTTTGAGAATTGTACTGACAGTGAGGAGAAAGATACTTCACAAGTCTGTACTATTCTGAGATATTGTCCAACATCAGATCTGAACTATGAAAATACAATGTATGCACTATTTTCTTTTTTCTTCTTTACTAAAGCTAAAATGAGAACCCCATAGCCCAACTGATAATAATTTCACAAATAGCATATCAAAAAATGACATCCCAAAGTCCATTCCTTTGGTATAGAATCTGAATTTCTACTCTACTACTTCTGATTTTGAACACAAATAAATGTAATGTCTAGCAAATATACCAACTTTATCTGTGGGATTTGGGAGTTAAAAACTATAATTCTTCAGTTATTCACCAAGGGAAAATGTGATATAGATCAGGCTTATGCATTAGTTGCATCAAAATAAAAATTTTAATTCAGCTAAATAGTGCTGCATCAACTCAATTTAATTTAAAAAACATTTTTAAAATGCCTACTAAGTTTAAAATGTTGATAAAATAGTCCCTGACCTCAAAGAGTTTATATTCCACTAAGGCCCATTATATACATATATATACACACAAATGGATATGTGAGGACAAGGTAATTTGAGGAATGAGAAAGCACTTATAGCTAAGGGCCAGAGATGGCTTTAGGAGCAGATAGTTCTTGAGGTAAGCTTTTTAAAAAGATAAAGATTCAGAGAGGGTACATTTCAGACATCATTAATTCCAATACATGTTGGCCTGTTCTACCCTGGGCACATTTCCTCCATTTGTATGTTTCAATCATATCCCCTAGTAGAAAAGATGGTGAAAGATCAAGGTCATTTCTGGGGACAGAGATGGAGCTGCATTATGAAATGTGACATTTTTATTTCCTCTTGCTGCGAATCCCCTATTTTATTGTTTCCTTATGAAGGTTCTTCTTAATGAGTTATGGGTCAGAGGGAAAAAAGAGGGGGGGGAAAACCTTGTAAAACACAGGAAGATTAGTGCTAAGATAATTCATTCTGGAAAAAAAAAGCATTTAAAATTTAAAGAGCCAGTGTTAAATGCTGGGGATAAAATTAATAAAAATAAAGTCAGTCCCTGCCCTCAAGGAGTTTATAATCTAAAGGGGGAGACAACACACAAAAGAAGGAAAGAAAGTGGGAGGTTCATGTGTTCTGTATTGCTGACAGTCTTAGCTAATTTAGTAAGTAAATGGCATATCCCACTTGGCATCTACTGCTATACCTAGTTTCAACTTCACTGAACAAAATCTTTCCCCAACCTCCATTCTCAGGCCTGGGACCTTTTGGTTTCCTGTATCTCCTTCCTCCCACTTTCCATCCCTCCTTTGTGTGCTCCCACTTTAGATTATAAACTCCTTGAGGGCAGAGACTGACTTTCTTTTTAACAAATTTAATCTCAACATTAGCACAATGCCTGTCAAGTGGTAGTTATTGGGTTGGATATTTAAATTTCCATCCAAAATACAGGTGGAAAAATGGACACATTTCATAATGCCTTTTTCGTGTGTTGTATTTAAATGGTTGACATCTTAAAAGTCTGATGCCTTCTTTCACCAATCAATGGAATATTCAATCTACTTACTGAAAAAAGGTAGAAATGGTGAGCACAGAATCATCAATTCTGTCGTTCAGGAAACCTTAATAAGTGAATGAATGAGTGAATGGATGAAAAAGCATTTAATATATGCATATGTTTCACTAAGCATTGGAAATACAAACAGAAAAGACAATATCTAAAATCTCTTTTTAGAACTGAGGGAACCCCCAGGTGGTTGTTTAGTGCCAAGGAATATGAACAGTATTCTATGTGCAAAGTCCTCTAAAAAAACATAGAAAATTGATAATTTTTTAATTCCACAAAGTCCTATTCCCAAGTTCCATTGTGTCACTGAGGAGGTCACACTGGGTTCTGAACATTATGCCAGGGGAGCATAAACTCCTAGATGAATAGAGTGTCTCATCACCAACAATTTAGCTGCCCTAACAACCAATGAATGGAAGAAAAAATTTAAACACCTCCATTTTTGAATGACAATCCTCTTTCCAATTTCCATAGGGACCCTGATGGAAAAGGGGGTTGCGGGTACTTAGAGAGATAGATAGACAGAAGACAGAAAGACAGACAGACAGATAGATAGATGATAGATAGATAGATAGATAGATAGATAGATAGATAGATAGATAGATAGATAGATAGATAGATAATACTTTCTAATGGAGGTAGACAGATATAAAGGCAAGCTAGAAAGTGAGAGAGGGAGAACTACAAGGTATCTGGTGAGGAGGCAGAGTAATAATACAGTTTTAAAACTGGCCATCAACATTAACTATAATCTAAATGTGTCTTTATCAAGTGAAAAATAAATTGACTGAAATAGAAGAACTCAGAATACAATCGAGGTTGAAACAAGAGCTTCATCCTTCTCCAATTTGGAGTGGAACTGAGGTCTTTCCCTGGAGCTCTTGGTCAATGAAGTCAATTCCATTTCCATAGGACTGGAGATCACTAATCTGAAGTCTCCTGTCAGTCAACTGCTTCTGATTTCCACAACTCTAGAAAAGCAGCTTTTCGGCCCCCCTGATATGTCTTCAATTCATTGCCTCAAATTTCTGTTCTTCTTTCAGATGCCTATACCTGGTTTCTATACCTGCAATGATTTACTGAGGACCTTCTCACTTCCTATCAAGTAGATGATTCTTCTTAATCATAGTCTCCAAACCCGAATCTCCAAATGTTTATATGATTTCTCTTTTTTTTAAGACTTATTCTCTTTAGTCATAATACTGTATGACAATAAGCTGAGGTACTCATAATACTTGAAGCTCTAAAGGCTTCAGCATAATGACTCGTCTCTTCGGCGCCCTTGAAATTGTGTTTCTTTAAACTAACATTTCTCTAGTTGTTGATAAATAAAGGATATTTCTCAGAGTCTTTAGAACATTAAATGGTTCTCAAAACAAGCAAGGCATCATTCTTTATTCATAAAGAATTTTGAATCTTCTTATTTATACCACTAATCATTTTCTGTCCCAAATTGTCCAAATATATCTGAAGGTCATGTTTTTCATCCATGTATATATGCATATACATATATACACATATTTGTACATGTAAATACACATACATATCCACATATAATATGTTGGCAGTCTTTATTTTAAAATTTTGATTTCTTATTCCTCTCAGGCATCAAAATGTTTATGTGTGACAGTGATGATATCTTACATACTTTGACAATTAATATAAATCTTTTCCTTTACACAAAAACACTTCTGCCCTTTTCATCATTAAGCTGCTCCATATGAAAAGAGACTTAAAGGGACAAATATATCTTGTGATAAATGAAACCAGAAAACACACATGTTGAATGCCACGTGTGTGTCTCTTCTGGTTTCACTTATCACAAGAATATCAATATCAATCAATATCAATATTGATGTGGTTCAGTTCTTCCCATATGTCAATTTACTGTTTGTTGGATAAAAATCTCAGATTCAAAGTACCTAGAGTTAAGCTAATACTTATAGTCAGTCTAAAAATAATCTGGGACAGGCACTACAAAGAGGCAGGGGATTTAGACTCAGCAGTGAATAAGAGAACGAAAGCGGGCTGGATTCCATTTGGGAAATTGTACAGTGCTTTTAACAATCCCAAGCTGTTCACTGTACAAAGATGGATTTTTTTAAATACAAAATATTCTATTAGTAATGCTATATGGTTACCAAAATGGAACACCACAATCTCAGAAGTAAGTGACCCAAGGACAAGGTAAACACATATAGAGTGAGCATAAGTTGACTATTTAATGTTTCCAATGATGATACAAACACAAAAATTGGTGTAAGGTTTTGTTTTGTTTTGTCCTGATCTGTGATTTAATTCCTATGGGCAACTCCTGGTGTGGAAACTACTCCCATCACTGCAGACTCAACTGCAACTCAGCTGTAAGGGGCTTAGAGAAGTGCCTGGAGACACTGAGATGTTAAGTTACTTGCCATGGCTACATAGCTAGGATACAGAATTTAAACCCAGAATTTCTAAACTCAAAGGGGAACTTTCCTTTATCTGCTCTACCATATTACTTCAGCTATAGGGACATATCAGAAAAGATCTTTAGGCATACTGGAGCATAAATACAATGAAGTCCCTGAGGTTCAAGCATCAAATCCTGATGGAGCTAAAATTTAGTGACTCAATGAATGAGACTTCCCCTAGCTACTCGTCTCCTACAGAATAGTGAAAATGGTCCCCAGACAGTTTCCACATTCTTCTCTTCCAAGATAAGTTTTCCAAGGTTATGTGCAAGTTCTGATTATAGCTTCATGAGGTTGAGAACTTTCCTTTTACTCCTCTCTGTATCTTGGGAAATTCCATGGTCTGGTATATGATTGTGATGGAATACTATTGTGCCATAAGAAATGGCAAATAAGACAATCGCAAAAAAAAAAAAAAAAAAAAAAATCTTGGAAAGACTTACATGAAGTGATGCAAAGTAAAGGAGAGCATTATTCAAAGTAATAGCAATAATGTATGACAATCAACTGTGAATGAATTAACTATTATTGGCAATGAAAGGATCCAGCACAGCTCCAAAGAACACATAGAAAAGCTATCTTACTACTATAGAAGGAGCATGATGGATTCTGAATGTGGATTGGAGCAAGCCAATTCTTCACTTTATTTCTTCTGTGAATTTTCCTCATGTAAGTGATATGTGTCTTCTTCCACAACATGGAAACCGAGAAGTATGTATTGTATGATAACACATGGACAAACTATATGATATTACCTGCCATTTCAGAGAGGAGTGGTAGGAGGGAGAAAGAAAATGGACCACAAAATGTCAGAAAACAATTACTAAAAATTGTTTCAACATGTAATCTGGGGAAAAATTAAAATAAAAAAAAGAAAGCTCACAAGAAAAGAAGAATATGGTCATTTCAGTTTCTATACCTAATTTATTCTTTGCCCACCTCACTAGTTTATACCTAACTTTCAAAACTTAGCTTGAGACAACTCCTCTATAATATCTCTCCTGATTGTTCCAGCCTAATGCTAATAGCTCTATTCTCCATTCTCATAGCACTTATCTGTTAACACCAATTTTGTCTTGTTTTGTCGATTAGGATACATGTCACATCTCTTCAGCAAGATTTGATGCTCCTTTAAGGGAAAGGAATGACTTAAACTTTTTTTTAAACATCTACCATGGGGCTGAGCACCCAACAAATAGTTGTTTAACTTTAGAAAATAACTGAGAAGTAGGATATAATGGTTGATAGAGAAGCCTTAAAGTCAGAAAATGTTGGGTTCAAATCTTGCCTCCAACATGTGTTCGTTGGTGACCATGGGCAAGTCATTTACTTTCTCAGCATTTTGAAGACAACTTTCTGAGACTATAAGCTACACATGGACTGCTTATCTGCATCGATAGGAGTTTCCATAGTTTCCTTACAAACACACAAACATATATATATACACATATATATATATGTTTGTGTGCGTACATATATAATAGATATGTATATGTATATGTGTGTATATATATACCTGAGACAGCTGGGTGGATCAAGAGAGCCAGGTCTGTCCTCAGGAGGACTTGGGTTCAAATCTGGCCTCAGATACTACTTAGCTGTATGACCCTGGGCAAGTGTTTAATCCCAATTCAATAGCCATTACCCTCTCTTCTATCTTAGAAAAGAAGATAAGGGAGAAACAAACAGACATACAAAGAGAAAGAGAACTTTTCTATTTCTCCCCCTCAGTTTTAGCTTTCTTTTTTTTTCATAGAAGTCCAACAGAAACCTACACTGCTTTAATTCAGCAAACATTTTTAAAGTACCTTCTAGATAAAAAGGAAGAAAAATTCTAGTGTGTTCTTTTAAATATTTCTTTATTTTTAGGCTCTTACCTACTGATTCCAGGACAAAAGAGTGGTAAGGGTTATGTTGTCACAATTGGGGTTAAGTGGCTTGCTTAGGGTCACACAGCTAGAAAGTGTTTGAAGTCAAATTTGAACCCAGGCTCTTCTAACTCCAGGACTAGCATTCTATCAACTACACTGCCCCTAGCATAGTCTTTTTAAACACATGAAAGAGAAAATGGAACCAGGTACTCAAATCTGACTTTTTAATTCAATTCTTTTTTTAAGTGCCTTATTTGATTAGAGTTCACGAATGGTTAAATATCCTGTGTAAAGCTGGAAAAGAAAACTGTCTTTGAAGATGAGACCACATCTGCTAGGTCTATACTCTGAATACATAACTGATTTATAAAGTCCATGAAAAACTCTGATAACAACATACATAGAGACCCTAACAGTCATGTTAGCATGTGTTCCTGCAATACATGCGTAGGATTACACAACCACAGAAAATAAATGTCAATGTCAACAGATGTATTTCTTGGAAGAATTCTGGGGAAATCAAGTTTATTCAACTGTCTGCCAGCTGCCAAATGTCGCAATACCACTTTAAATGCAATGTAACTTTTAGGACATACTTCTGCTGCTATCTACACATTGTTACTTGCTTTCCTTTAGACTAAATACAGCAAGTGGGGGGCACACAAAGGGCTGCAGCATCGTTTAGTGGAAACAGCTTATCGCTTGTAGCCTTTTGGAAGGAAGAAACTATCCAGAGCTTATAAGGCTGCACTCTTGTCCTCTGAGGGCACTTTGAGAATGAGACTTTCACATGTGGGATTCATTCTGGGAGCTTTTAATAATAGCCACCTATAATTAAAAATTATGCACAGTCACTGTCAGAAATATAGCTCTATAAAAATGGCTTCCATATAAAGAGAGAATAAGCCTCCATTTAGTCAAATCTCTCAGAATAAAACTAAGGCATTTTTTGAATATGGGGGTTTGCCACCAGCCTCTGGGTGAAGCAGGTAGGGGGGAAGGGGACAGTAACATGAGTAAGAGTATATTGGTCCTAAATTTTGCTCAAACATGCCTATGTGGAAAGGTAATGTTTTTCATGTTCTTTTTACAGGCTAAATGTATCCAAAATATACAGTTTCATTATTATATGCAAGTCATTTCCATTCATTAAACTAGTTATTCTGTTCCTAGATTTGCAGCATGAACTGTTCATCGATTGCTTTATATCCACTTATTAAAACTTAATGCATGTATTAAACCTTAAACCATTACTGTGAGAAAACATCATTTTTATAGCCAGAAAGAGAAACCAAGATAACTAAAAGTGAGATTTCCCCAAAGGCATGCAACACATCTTCTGTAACTTTGCTCATGCTCTTTCCTACTCCTGGCATGGACTTCCTTCCCCCTTTTCCCCTGACAGACATTATACACCAACTCAAACATCACCTCTTAGACTTCATGTACCATTTTGCTTTATCTCTCCATTCCACTTACTGATTTTTTACCATATGTTTTAATTATTTGTGCTTGTGGCCCTATAAACTCCATAAAAGTAGGAACTGTGTCTTATCTAAATTTTGTAACTCTTGCAATGCCTAGCACAGTGCTTGGCACACAGTAGGTACATAACAAATGTTTGTTAGCTGAACGAAACTGAGAAAGATGTGCATTTAGAAGCTAACTTTTTTTTGATTCTCCACTTCATTGTCTTAACCATTAGTCTATACTTCGTTTACCTCCCTCAACCACTTAGCTTTTTGAACTATATGATATTACGTGAAGTACTTGCTAGTTCTTTCCACTGAACATATCCTGATCTATTTATGTATTATTTCCAGTCCATTATACTTTAATTGTTTATTCCAAGTCACGTACTTTCCCCTCCTTATACTTTTTTCCTCAAACTAGCCATTATTTCAAACAATTTTTCCATGATGATATATATCTACATCCCCCCGGCATTATATTCCAACAGGCTTTCCTTTCTTTCTGGCAAAGATCCCAATATTGCATTCACAGTTTAGGCTTAAGTAGGAATTTAAATACAAACAACAAATGAATCAAGATTTAGAAGAATATGTATGCATGGTTCTATCCTGCCAGCACTGGATGAAGAGCTCCAGATGGAGCAATGAGGGAATATCACTACTCTTGTTAATACCATTTCATGCTTTGAAAAGGATTCCTAGTTCACCTAAACCCTGACTTAGAGATGTCAATCTATGTCCATATGTTGTCTCTGAAACACCATGAAAGGCCTCTTCTAAAATATTACTAGGGCTGTTAAAACTTTATCAGACGGTTAAGCCAGAGAAAGATATTTAAAGATTCAGATGGTATTTAGACAATTTCATTAGTTAGAGGTCAAAATACATTTTAAAAATCAAGACAATTCAAAATACCCAGAGGCTTAGTATCAAGGGGATAAACTATTAGAATACGTGACTTTTTCAGGTTCTTTTTAGATCACTGTCAGTATCTGGTTAGACACAGATTTTAAGCAGTAAAGAATTATATTCTACAAGCAATAGTAAGACATCAGATTGGGAGTTGTTTTTATAATTCTTTAACTTGAAAATGTACTGTTATCTTTAAAATGCAAAACAGAATTAACTAAAATAAGTTCATCCATTAAAAAATTCAATTATCCTAATCAATGAAGTATAAATAGCCTCCATAATATTAACCATACTTAAGTCATAACAACAGACCACAAAAGTATAATTCGTTAACCCACACATCTCTTTATCTAATAATACAGCACACATAAAGCATGTAATAGTCTTCAGTAGAAATCAATTAATTTAGATGGCTAATATATAAAATTTAGGCCAAAGAACTTCCACTCCCTCCAATACCCACCATGCCACAATTTCATTTCCCTCACTGTCAAGTTATTTATGCTAGAATGGCGAAAATACTGAAAACAAGCTGCTCTCTAATTCATTTTCCTTATGAAGATATCACCAAGTTATATAACTATATAGCATTACCATGCTGTATGTATATGTGTAATGAATGATAAGTACTTTTCAAGGGCCAAGTGGTACCTTTGAAATGTTTGAAATCAATAAATTAGCAGAACATTCCCAAATCCTGAATCATACACCCAAGTAACAACACCAACTCCCTTCTGTCTTTAATTATCCTCAGATCTCCCCAATACAGAAAAGAAACCACTCAATCCCACTGTTGGTTTCCCTTACCTACCTAGCCAAATTTCCCATATGGGATAATCTGCTTCTACTGCCTCATTCTAAAATCCCAGCCAGAATTCTGGCTTCTATACTTACTACGCTCTTCTGAAACTACTCTCTTCTAAGCTCTTTGTAAATCTCAAAGTGCTCTAGAAATGGGCACTATTATTATTTCCTTAAATTGTCTCTTGCTACAGAAGGGAAGAGGGGGACTAGGGAGAAGTCAAGAGGGACAATGGTCACCACACGAAGGCACTAAACTCCTGGGGAAGAGCCAGGTATAGAAATGGGGGGTGCTGTGATTTAGAAGGTGGCAGGGGCAGACCCCAGGATATTAGGTAGGAAAAGAAAGATAAAGCCTGAACTATTTCAAAATTTTGCCCAATTTTCCCTGTCTATTCCACGCTCCTCCTTGAATCCAAGTCATGTGTCTTTTAATTCAGTAAGTCCCTAGTACCACAAACCAGACATGGTGAAACTATAACGACTTAGAGGGAAGGAGGAGAAGGGAAGAAAAGGTCACTGATTTCCAAAAGCACACCAGAGCTAGATAATGCCATGTACAAGCATGCACAAAAACAGCTTGGTGAAAACCTTGGCTGGAGTAAACTTTGAAGCTACAGTGTGCAGCAAAGCTAAGTGATCTACACAAGAATTGAAACTATGCCTAATTAGCTAATTACTTTAACTAGCTGAGCTAACCATCCATTTGTGTATACCTACATGAATAAATGAACTTAATGAGGAAGTCTTTTAGCTCTGATTTCAGGCATTTGCTAAGCTCCCTTTAAAGATTCTCCTCTTTCTCAACATAAATACTTATATTTAAGTAGCATCTTTCCAAGAAGATTAAAGACTCAATAAGGCATGATTCTATTTCTAGTCTTTATATTTCCATTAGGCTAGTTGAAAATAGCTCTGATTTTCCACATCTTATAAACAAATAAAGGTAATGATATGATTCAGTACACTAAATGTAAAATGGCTGACTGATGGTTAAGTGGGCATATTGGTGGAGACAGACAACAACATTTATTAAAAACCTATTTTATGCCAGATACTGTGATAAGTGTTATGTATATAAAGAAAGAAAAAAGATAGCCTTTTCTGTCAAGGAACTCACAGTCTAATAAGGAAGAGGACGTGCCAACAACTATGTACAAACAAGATATATACAGGATAAATTGGAGATAATCAATAGAGGGAAAACACCAACAATAAGAGAAATTGAGACAGGCTTCCTGGAGAAGTCAACCTTTTAGCTAGGGCTTGAAAAAAAGTCAGGGGAGAGGGAACAAACATTTATTAAGGATCTATTACATGCTAGGAACTGTGCTAAATGTTTTAAAGATACTATTTCATTTGATAACAACCCTATGAGGGAGGTGCTAGTATGACTCTCATTTTAGCTAAGGAGACTTGAGCAAATAGAAGTTAAGGGACTTGTCCAGAGGCACATAACTGGGAAATATCTGAAACTGAACTTAAATCAGGTCTTCTAGGGGCTCACTTGAAGGAAGAAGAAACCAAGACATAAGGATGAAAGGGGAAAGAATTCCAGCCATAGGAAATAGACAATGAAAATGTCTGGAGTAGTGGTAACATATCAATCTTAACATTTTTGAGTAGCTATGGCATATTATAAATGCATTCTAAAACATTCTGAGTTGGCTTCACTAACTCTGGCAGGACTGAATTTCTCAAAAATGGGCCACTGTAACACAAATTTCCCTCTCTCAAGGTCCTAAGGTTCACCCTAGAGTGGGAGAAATATACTCCTACCACTTGGTACTGTGGTTTCCAAGTCCTCTCTGCTGTGCTTGCCATTTACATAAAATCAGAGGCCATAACCCCATTAACTTTTAAACAAAAACATTTACCAAATAATAAGGATTTTACCTTTTTTTTACAAAAATAATGATAACATACTCAAGAGAAGACAAATGCAGGAAAAACAAAAATATAATATAGTCAACTTCATAAATCTGGGGTAGTAGCCCACCAAAACATAAAGTGTCTATTGGAGAAACTGGCCACACCTTTATAGACATATAGCCAAAGAGTATATGAGTTCAGAAACCCATGTACCCAGGGCAACTCAAAAACTCTGTGGTATAGACCTCAATGTCTTTAGTTCCTTCAGGAACAATCTATACTATACAATGCCACTTCTATTTTTTCAAGCAAATGAAGAAGTAATGAACTTTTAAGTCACAGCCTTTAAAGGGGTACTGAAAAAAGTGTTATGCTCTTTCAGTGACAATTTCTTTAAACAAATAAGTTCTAAGTACTAAATTCCTCAGATTTGCAACTAGCAAGGGATTAATCACCTCCAAGTTTCTTCTTTTTTTTTTTTTTAAACCCTTACCTTCTGTCTTGGAGCCAATACGAAGGTAGAAGAATGGTAAGGGTAGGCAATGGGGGTCAAGTGACTTGCCCAGGGTCACACAGCTAGGAAGTGTCTGAGGCCACACTTGAAGCTATCTCTAGGCCTGGCTTTCAATCCACTGAGTTTACCCAGTTCCCCACCCCCAAATTTCTTCTTAACAGCAAAGAAGATGCAAAGCCCATCTCTCCCTCTCTATTTTTCCTTCTCAAAGAGCTGGAAAAAGGTGAAAATGAGAGAATGGGGGGAAATGATCTAGGAAAAAGAAAGTAGAAAATCCAAAGAATTATACAATTGTACATTAGTCTTATGTTAAGATCATAATTTGTAATTTAAAAAAGAACAATAATGAGAAAAATATATGGTCACAACTAAAATGACTTACTCTCAATTAAGCAAGCTACTGAAAATGAGAAATTAAATGGACAACAGAAAAGGCATCAACATTAACTATATTAATTTTATCCAGAAGTTTAACTTATATAAATTAATTTCTACAACGAGGAGATGAAAAGAGCCCAGAAAATACCTTAATTAGAAAACAGTAGACTCAAATATTACATGGAGGGTAGTGGAATACCAAAGGCAAGACTAAGTTAGAATATACATTCATGTGTAAAATCTTAGTAAGAAGGATGATATATGATTATGAAAAGTAAGTATCAAGTCATAAAACAGATGGGAGCAGTGGACTTAATAGCAAAAAGAAGCTTCCCCCCAAATTACCTTGAATTAACTCAGCAGCCAAAACACTTGCCCCACCCAATGGTGACTTCTGTCCCCAAGATATTTCTATATAAAGAATAGGAAAGCTTTACCTCTTTCACACTGTGGTCCTGTGAAGCCATATGTACAAGCACAGCGATTGGGAGCCACACATCTACCTCCATTTAGACAACCACTCTCACAGACAGCTAAAATGCAGCGAGAAAAAAATAAACACACATTAGATACCATCAAAATATCATTCTTAGTCATCACTGAAAGAGCAAAATAATAAAAGTATACAATCACCCTGATAGATATTTTAAAAACATTTATTTAGTAGTCCAAGTAGTTCAACAGATAATACTGCAATAAAATTCTATATACAAGGTAATTTACATACAATAGATCACTTCCTTCAGGCAATGCTTTCAAATATGAATTGAAAATAGTACTGTACAAAATGCTTCTCTTTTTTTCTTTTTTTTAAATAGGTGTGTTTCTGAAAGTTGTATTGAAATAAATTTTGCAAACTGTAATTTTCTCATTGATGCATATTCATTCAAGAGCTTTTACAGGAAGAACAAAGGTTCTAATGGAAAAGAAGTGTGTCCCATTAATTGCCAGGTATGATATTTAAGAAGAATATTTGAGCAATACCCCCAATGGATCAGCATTTTCTTCAATTTGGATGTCTGCTCTGATGATGCAGATCAGAATTCATCTGAGCCTGCCCATTCTGTGGCAATTCTTCTCTAAGTAATCCCAAAAGTTTGCCCCAAGGAGCTACCCAATCTGGAAGGGAGTAAGTTCTCAAGGTTATGCCAGAGGACAAGATCATGTTGGAAAGGCTTGAGTACAGTACAGGGAACTGTTAGCTAATCAACTTAGTGTTAAGTACAAAGAAGCCCATTCCAGGCAGGGGGCTCCTTGGAGATATTTTTTCTTGGTCATGGCAACTTAAGAAGACACATTGTACTGAATCACATAGCTAAAGTAACAATACTTTTTCTAATAAAACATTACCATTAATTAAAGCTTACTTCAAAGATCTGTAATTTCATCAATGTGGCCATCAATACATAGAGCCTAACTCCTCTATAATTTAATGGTCTTTCAGAGTTGCTATGATTTTTCTAAAAAAATTAGCTCCCTTTCAGCAAGCCTTTCCCAATGGAGCTGGACTGATCCTCAGACACTATTCTGCATTATTCTGTGAAGCACTATTCAAAAAGACAGAAGTATATACTACCGGAAAATGGAGTGATTTATAGTGAGAAGAAGCTTCAACTTATTGGAAGAAACTTTTTTTTTAGTTTCACACACAAAAAAAGTACTATTTTCTTTGAACAATTCTTCCCTTGCCAAAGTTTTCTGTAGGTGCATTTTCCATCAATTGGCCTCTTTTTCAAATTTCTTTTTATCACAAGGGGCATAGTAAGATCTTAACAAATGATTTTTAACTCATTCAACCCACCAAATCAAACATTGTGCCTATTTAATGCCCTGGGATAAGCATTACATATACAAAAGTGAGATAGTCAAGCTCTCAAACAGCTTACACTTTACTAGCAGTAAGGAAGGACAAAAGTAAAGGAGAACTCTATATACAAAGTATCCCAAAAGTCCTAGTGCAGTTTTAAGCTTTAATAACTTAAATTTAAATTAAATATTTAAATTAGATTAAATTAAAAATTAATCTTTGCTGCTTAAAATTGCACTAAATTTTTTGGAACACCTTAATTTTGCTTATTAAAGGACTTTCTTTGTGAATAACAACACCATTTCCAGGGACTTCAGTTTTCTCCTCCTTAAAATGCAGAGAAATTGGACTAAATGATTTTTAAGGTTTCTTCTAGTTCCTACAAGACTTTCATTTTCTAAGAGCCTCCAAAAACCTCAAACAAGGTTCATTTTATCAATAAGCAAAAAAGTGTTCACAACTGAAGTTGCTGATGGAATGTTGCTTCCCTAAGCTGTGACAGAAACTCAACTACCTGCAAGTCTCCTTAGCAAGCAATATGGCCAGCACAAAAATAAAAATCATATTAAAGCTCAAGTAAAAATATCATATAAGCAAGTTCAGAGAAACCAGATCCTTGGAAAGAAGAGTTTACTTAAGAATATCACAACCAGGGAGAAGACTACCCCAAAGAACATGACTACCACAAAGAGGTCTTTCAAAAGCACATATTTTACCATCTAAAGTATAAGATGAATCAGAAATGCAATTAATTCAAATGTACTTTAAGGAATATGTAACGGTTGATTCATACTTCACATTACATCTTCAAATTAATAGATGATGAATTCAAATAAAAATACGCTGTTTCCTCATAGAAGTTAGCCAGAAAAATAAATATAAAAATTACAAAAGAGTCTGGTAGCAAAATGCCTAATAAGTTATTATTTTCTGGAACTAGAAAACAATTCATTAGTCACATATAAATAAACTGGTACGGTTCTTGCAGGTCATCTAATCTAATAATCTATTTTACAGATTTAGAAACTAAGGTCTACCAAAGTGAAATGCAAATCTTTCCCTCTTTATCTCTGCCTCCTGACTTCTCTGCTTCCTTCTAAAATTCTGCCTTCTATAAGAAACCTTTTCTAATACCTTTTAATACTAGTTCCTTTCCTCTGTGATTATCTCCAATTCATCTTGTATATAGCTTATTTGTTTGCATATTCTCTCCCCTTTAAGACTGTAAGCACACCCTTTTGTCTCTTTTTTGTATCTCCAGTAATCAGCATGGTGCCTAGCACACAGTAGATGCTCAATAAATGTCTATTGACTTATTTACTGACTTTCCAAAGTTCATGCAGAAGGTCAGTGACAAAGCTAAGAAAACAATCCAAATTTTTCACCAGTACTCAAGAGTTTTTAGGAATACTTCCTAAACCACTAGAGTTCATCTTATTGACACCTTAAATAAATTTTATTAAATATACATGTCCAAATACTACTTAGAAACTAGATTTTTACAATAGGAGTTTAATCACATAAATGTAAAGTTACTTACGTTGTCCACAGTGCGTTCCCGTGTATCCTTTCTGGCACAAACAATGATCGTCGCTACAGCTACCTCCATTCATACACCGGATGTTACAGTGTTGTACTTGGGGGGAAAAAAAAGAACATTAATTTTTCACAGCTTAGTTAAGCACTCTAGGCTGGTCATTAAAGATGTTCAGTAAGGAACTACTCAAGAAGAAAAGAGTTTCTATCAGTATTTCCATGTTTATGATATGCAGAATATTAAAGATACTAGCCATAATTTACCATGATTCATACTCCACCAATTAGGCATGGCTTTCACATTTCTAACATATTTTAAATTTTTATTAAATAATTAAAGTTCATTTTATCTGTTGAGAACAGTTTTCTAAAGAGGGCACTGAATGCCTAGAGACTAAAGAATACTTAGTAATTACATTCAGTCACAGAAAGGTATGAGTAGTTCCTCTGATACTTACTAAGTGATTTCCCTGCCTAATGAAGGCTAATTGGCCATGAATATGTCATTCCTGAAGCACGGATCATGAACAGTAACAAAAAAGTACACCTTGAGCAGCCAGGAGGGCGAGGACTATTTTTTATGCTCTGCCAGTTATGTGGGTCATGGAACAATATGATCCCAGTAGAATTATAACAGCAAATGATCTAAAGAGCAATGGAGGAATATAGGATAGGAATGATAAAATATGCTGTAGCCTATCCCTAATGATGAATTATGTAAGATAACTGGTGGAAAAGATGATGTTTTGATTTGTGTGTGGATTGCATTTAAGAGAGGCAGAGTTTCGCCAAGTCCTTAGCCTCACTCTCTCTTCCAGAGTCATCAAAGTCCAGTGACAAGACAAAAAGTCAGGATGACAAGCTAGTAGTATTCTCTACTTCTAAGAATATGATCAGAAATAGAGGGAGACCAGACACTTATCAAGTCTGAGTAACAATAAATGGATGGTTCAGATGAAGGTCTCCCATGTGTTAGGCAGATCTTTTAGGGAGCAATTATATATTAAAAGCAACAAAAACCAAAACAAAAGAGAGAGAGAATCCCACAGATTGAGAATGCATGAACAGATTGTGATTTCAATAGTGGAGAGAATATTCACACTAATAAGGTCTTAGATCCATCGAAGTATTCATGTAAAAAACAGTTAAAAGCTTTAGACGCAATTTTAAATTTTTTTTAATTTAACAATCAAATAAATATTGAATGGAAATTCCAAGAGACTTTGGAAAAATCAAAGAGAGATGGGAATATTCTTAATGAAAAGAATACAAGGCTCAATCAATGCTCCCTCAAATAAATTTCCTTATTCCAAACTTTATATAGACATGTTATGTTATGAAGTGTTAACAGGCAGCACACTGGACACAGAATCAGGAAAATCTGTTTTCAGATCCTACTTTGGCCACTTTCTTATTATGTGATCATCAGCAAGTCATTTAACTTTCCTGATGCTTAGTTTCTTTATCTGTGAAATGGAAGTATTATGTATAGTGCCCACCATTCATTATTTTGATGAGCAAAAAGGATAATACAGGCAAATCCTTACAAGCTTTAGAATACAACATAAATTAATGAATTGGATCAAACTCTCTGTCTGTTTCCTCCTCAATAAAATGACAATAATATTTGTACTACCTACTCCCTACAAACTTATTTTAAGGAAATCATACATAGGACTATATATGTTTATCATTAATATTTTATATCATTTTATTATGAAGATTATTCAGCCCCAAAATTCATTCAGCCCCAAAATTTCTATCTTTAAGAGAAAAGATACAATTGGTTATATGTAAACTTCATGTTATAAAGAACTGGAGTAAAAAGGCATTACAATATATTTTTAAAAAGAACACGGGGACAGTATAATACACTGGGAAGAATGATGAACTTGGGAGTTGCAGGATCTGAGTTTGAATTCTAGTGCTACTATTTATTTTACTATCTATATTACTTTGGGCAAGTTACTTCTCCCCTCTGGGACTGTTTCCTCATCTGCAAATGGTGGAGTAGAACTAGTCAACAAGTAAAGACCCTTCCAAGTCTAGCTCTATGATCCTATGAAAGATCCCTGTTTCTTCCCAAAGTTCAAGCATAAATACCTTGGATGAGGAATTAATCTTAGTACATTGAGTTAATATATCTGTTATCTCTGAAACAATAATCTCAGAAAACCTTAATAGTCTGAATGTATAAAAAATTCCCAGAAATGAAGTCTGAACGGGGTTAATATATCCTTGGTGATATTATAATAATTGGGAGGTGGCCTGAAGGAAGCTGGCCACTGAGAAATATTTCACTTAACTGTATAGACTCCTTTACACCCAAGAGACATAGGGCTTTTATAAGGTGAAATAATCTTCAGTTGGACTCTTAATTATGAAGACTATCCTGTGGAATCCTGTTATTAGAATAGCAAACACAAGCTTTTTGCCTCAGTTTCCTCATCTGTAAAATGAGCTGGAAAAGGAAATGACAAACCATTTCAGTGTCTTTGTCAAGAAAACTCCAATTGGGTCATGAAGAGTTGCACATGATTGAAAAGACTGAACAACATTTAGCAATTATCATCTTGGAAAATTTGAGATTTTACCCACAATCATGACACAAATCAACAATAACACTTTTTAGGGCTATGTTGGTGGTACAGTGGAAAGAACCAGGCTAGGAATAAAATTACTAGGGTTCAAATCCTGATTTTGCTACTTACTTTGCAACCTTGGATAAGTCACAACCTATCTGGGTTTCAGTTTCCTTATTTGTAAAATAATATTGCCTCTGAGGTGACTTCCAACTTTTAAAACCTATAATTCATTGATCCTGAGTGCTAGTTAGGAAGGTACCCTTAAAAAAAGCAATAGACTTGGGAGTTTTCTATCTATGCACCAAGCTGTGGGTTATTCAAGAAATATGGGAAAAATCTGACATAAGAAAGGCCTCAAAAGATTTACACCAAGAAGGAAGAATTCTATCCACACTCTGCATAGACACAGAACTTATATGCACTCAACTCTCACATCTGGCCAGGTGCAAAGGGGCCTGGTGCTCTGCCAAACCTCTCAGAAACAGAAAAAATGCCTAAACACATGCTGTTACTTTTTAATAGCACTGTAAATACCAAATCTCATGGTCTTTTTTTTCAGTGCTTCTCCTTGATCTCTCAGAAGCATGTCACTATTGGCCACCTTCTCCTCTAAGATATTCTCTTTTCTCTGAGTTTTCTGACATTAATTCTTCCAGTTATCCCTTCAACTAGTCTGAATGCTTCTTCTCAGTATATGTCACTAGATATCATCTCTATTCCAAGCCATCCTCAAATGTGGGAATTCCCCAAGGCTCTGACCTAGTCCCCTTTTTCTTCTCTTTCTTTATATTCTATCTTCATGACTTCTTGAGTTCCCTTGAGTTTAATTATCATCTCTGTGCAGAGAGATGCACCACACATTTATATATCCAGCCTCAGACTGTCTACTGAGCTCTACTCTCATATCATAAATTGCCTACCAGATATTTCTAACTAGATGTCCCAGAGACATCTCAAACCTAGCAGATCCAAACACAGAACTCATTTTTCCTAAAATCTACCCCTCTTCCAAACTTCCTTCTTTTGCCAAAAGGCACCACCATTCTTTTAATCTCCCAGAATTCTAAGCTAAAAATGATCCTTCACTCCTCACTTTCCCTAATCTCACATAAACAATCATAAGCTCATAGACATGGAACTGGAAGCAACTTTAGAGTTCATTCCTCCTTCCTCCCCTTGCCAGGTCTTACATATGAGTTTTATAGATCAGGTCCAGAGAAGTCTAAAGGTTTGCCTAGTGTCACAGAGCTAGTAAGTACATGAAGCAAAATTTGACCTAAGGTCTTTCTGTTTCAAAGTCCAACTCTCTATCCACTACTAATCAGTTGCCAAGTCTTCTTGTTTCTATCTCCATATTATCTCTCATATGTGACCCATCATATCCACTCCCTGGGGCTCCACCTTAGTTCCATGATTTCCTTCTTGGTCTTCTAACTTAAGCTTCTCCCCACTATAGTCAGCCTTCTACATTCTGCCAAAGTTTTTTTTTCTTCAGTGAAGATCTAAATCCATCACTCTCCTACTGACTCCAGTGTCTCTCTGTTGCCTCTAAGGGAAAAAAATTATCTATCTATCTACTTATCTAAATTCTAACCAGCTTCTAAAGCCCTTCACAGTCTGGCCCCAGCCTCTTCTTCCAGACTCGTTATACATTATTCTCCTTCCTACACATTATGATCTAGCCAGATGGGCTCTCCTTCTGTTCTTCAAACTTGGCATTCTGTATCTACACTGGCTGAACCTTCTGACTTGGATATACTCCTTCCCCACCTCTGCCTCATAAAAACCCTCATTTCACTTTTTTCAAGACACAACTCAAGGAGCAGGTAGATGGCCCAGTGGAGAGACAGCTAGGACTAGAGATGGGATATTCTGGGTTCAAATCTAGCCTCAGACACTTCCTAGCTATGTGACCCTGGGCAAATCATTTAATCCTAATCACCTAGCCCTTACTGCTCTTCTGCCTTGGAACTGTTACTTAGTATTGATTCTAAGACAAAAGGTAAGGGTTTAAAAAAAATAAAGCTGCAACTCAAACTTTCCTTATCACCCAAACTACTATTGCCCTCTTGCCTACTATAATGCAACCTTGTATTTATTCTATATATTTTTTTCCTGCAATTCCTGGTGTATCATTAAATAATATAATAATAAATTAGTAATAATCATAATAAATTGTTGAATGACTTACTGTATATACTTATAGATATGCTATCTCTGTATAATGCAAGATCCTTGAGAAGCAAGGACTGCTTCATTATTTTGCCTTTGTATTCCCCTACCCTTGCCCAATGTCTGGCATACTGTAGGTATTTAATAAATGCTTGTTAACTGATTGACAAAGAAAAGTGTGGAAGCAGTGGTCAAGGAAAGGTTATAAGCTTAAGAGAGAATATGTGAACAAGTCCACGGGCTCCTCACAGAAATGCACATTCCCTAGCATGGAAACAGTTGAGCAAATAACACAGAACTCAAAAAAAAAAAAAAAAAAAAAAAAAAAAAAAAAAAAAAAGATCCGTCATCTTAAACTCTGAAGACCACTTATTTGATTTGAAAAATAATCTGCTTATCATTCTGTCTTAATTCCATTAACTAATGCTATTTGATGTTGAAATCAAAGATTGTGCTAAAACACAGACTAAGAAATCTTGAGCTATAGCCTGAGTTTGGACATGATCCAAAGTCATGAAAGGAACAATTGCATCATTTTGTACCTCAGTTTCTCCATGCATAAAGTAAACTACCAATTCCTTTTTTCATAACATTGCTGTGGAGCTCAAAACCCTGGGAAAGTGATTTAAACATATTCAGTTTAGGCCCTAAGATTACATGAAAATTCTTCAACCTAAAATACCTCTTACCTATAAAACTGTGTACAAGTATACAAGAGTAACGATTTGGTGAAAAGGCTGGACAATATCCTAAGTAGTTCAGGAAAAGGTGTATAGTTACTTTAAATTTGTAGTTAAACTTAGTTTCATACAATCTTAGAAAAACAGAGGGGATTAGGAAAAGCATAGGAAATGATATCATCTGTCAAGCAGCATAGGAACTTAAAACCACAAACTGATTTCAATTAAAGTAAGTCATGCCAAGAGCTAATTTCCATTCCCACATGAGCACCAAAGTCATTTAACTACTTTGAGATAAAAAGGCTAACAGTAGTTAAATAGTGATTTTTACATTATTTGTTCAAGTTGAAGACAGAATCGATTCATTCTCCTTTTCTTGAGAATAAGAGAGTTACCTTTAAATGTAATTCCAGTTTACCAGCAAAGTTTCCAGGATATTTTTCACTTCTTTTGTGGAGAAAATACTGCTTTATCCTCTTAAAAATATATAACCACTCTCTAAGTCTTGTGTGACATGAAGTAACTATTATTCAAATGATCCATACAAATCAATGAACTCTGTCCTCTGGCACCATATAGCATGTTCGCCAATGGAGTATAGGATCTTAGTTACCCGCTTTGTTACATATACAATTGTAACTGGAGGTTTTGGACTGGCTTCAAGACTTGGAACTTTGGAAAGCCAACATTTCAATTTCAATGTTTTCTCTTGTTTAACAAAGAGTGAGGTCTTTCTGCCTTTTCACGAGGGAGCAAAGAAGCTATACCAGGCAATGGAGAAAGTGGGCAACCAGGTTCCTAGCAGAAGTAGGAAATGGTTAAAAAGAATACATGTGTGATTTGATTTCATTTTGGACACACTCCTGCAATTGATCCACACCCTAAATTTACACTGATTTGAACAAGAGTTCCAGATGCAGAGCAATTATAGAACCAGGCCCTACGTCTGTCGAAACAGCTGACCTAAAATTAATACTTTAAAACATGGGCTGAGCTTGGATTCATATATAAGGATTCTATTTACTTCACTGGAACCTCCACATACTCCAAGTCAGAATACATCTCTTAACTCGACTCACATTAAGGTTTTGCCAGAAACTAAAAATGCCAAGAAATTCAAAGTTAGCAATCAAAACTTCAGTATGTACAGACAGTCTCCAACTTATAAATGTGTTGTGTTCCAAAAGTTCATTTGTAAGTCAGTTGTTTGGAACCTGAAACACCTTAGGGGGTGGGAGACTGGGTGAGAAACAAGAAGGGTCTATGGCAATAAGGAAAAAAGGAAGAATGGGTGCTCTTAGGTAGCACAATAATGGGAGGGAGGCTTGTTAAAACTAGTAATTGATGTCTTAAGTGGCCAATACATAAGATTGTTTGTTTTTGTTCAGTCATTTCAGTTGTGTCCAATCTTCATGACCCCATTTGGGGTTTTCTTAGTAAAGATATTGGAGTGGTTTGTTATTTACCTTCTCCAATTCATTTTACAGATGAGGAAACTGAGGCAAACAGGGGTAAGTGACTTTCCCAGGGTCACACAGCTACTAGTATCTGAAGCCAGATTTGAACTCAGGAAGATGAATCTTCCTGACCCCAGAATCCATACTCTATCCACTGTACCACCTAACTAATCCATGAGAAACCAAGTCCAAAGTAAGTTAGCCTTCTCTGGAAAGTGCTTTAACAATATATTCTCAAGGGTCTTTAAAGTAATATAGTTCTGAGTACTGTCACCTATATTGAATACAGATAGCAATTTGCACAACCCAAATGTAGTTCTGTGTTCACTTAGGAAGGTGGAAGTCAATGCCACAAGAGAAAGAGTGCTCCAAAAAGAAAGAAAGAAAATTTCTTTAAGGACTCTTCCTAATTAAAGTAAAACTATTAAATGTATGGAGGACAGAGGTTAAGACTAGATCTGTGATTTCACTGGTCTATGAAACTCCTAGGTGAAGAAACTCCTCTTTCTCTACAACTGAATCAGAGAGTTGCCTTCAGAAGTGAGAGTGACTTGTTTGGGATCACATAGTCAGAATGTGTTAGAGGCACAACTTAAATTCGGGTCTTCCTGTCTTCAAGGCCAGATCTCCATCTACTCTGTCATATTGCCACTCTTAATGATTAAGGAGAACAAATGCTTAAGGAGAACAAAGTTAGAAAGGAGTGGAATAACTAGGGGAAGGAGAGAAATGTATGGGTGCCATTTGTGTGTCTGTCCTTCAAGAAACGGCTTTCTTTGGGCTTGATCAAACCTGGAATAATTCTACAAACCTGAGACCTGCCATTAGCTTGGCAGGCAAAGAGCTGGCTGAAGGAACATTAGGAGCAATTTGCAAATAAGCATGTGTGTTCCTGGCATGTTGAATTTAATGTAAGCCCTAGGAAAACCACAGACAGACAAATTAAACAGCTAGACTAAGTTACTACATGGCTCCATTGAACACCTGAGACAACAGTTCTCCAGGGGCAGAAGTCACTACAGGATAAAAACCATTTTTATTTGGACAAGACACTTTGGGGGCCAAACGACAGGAGACTAGTTCCAGATAGGATGCCTTTGTATAAATGTTTTGTGCTATCTTAAAGTATCAAAAAAAAATCCAGAGGTGAAAAGGTCCAGAGAAATGGACAATTTAAATGACCTTGAAGAGGAAAAGTCTTATTTATTCATGAGGATAGAATTTTAAAATGTGGACTCCCCAGCCTGCCTCAAGGCTAAGAAGGGTTATACTACTCACTCCTTTCTGCCAATTTAAACCCCTCAGGCTCACATCAAGACTGACCTCTTCTAGGTTTTAGACCCAGTTCTCTTGCCTTTCTGAATATCGGGGTTTTCCTGATTAACCTTAGCCCACAAGAAACTCCCTAAACTCCAGATTCCCTCTTAAATTTGCACCACACTATCTCCCACTTGCAAGTATAGAATTACACTCCATTTGCCTCAAGGGTAGGAACCATATCTTCCACTCCTGTTTAAACCTCCACAGTTCCTGGTACAGTGCTGGGAATGGAGAAGTACTCAAAGGTCTCATTAATTTAAATCCAATCAAATTGAAAGTGATAGAAGTTTTTATAAAATGATGGAACATTAGGAAAGAGTGAAAAGATGCTTGGCAAAGTCCAGAATATTAAGAGATATTCCTTGAAACCAAGAAAAGTTATTTAGTACTAATAAAAGGAAACATGATTTTATATAACTTATTGTGAGATTTGTCTACCCTCCAGAGTGGGTAGAGGCTGAAAATATAAATAAATTCAAGTAGAGTTTGGATGAATTCCTGGCTTTTGGAATCTAAATCTGACCTACAGAATATCCCAAATAAGTCTTCCTCCAATTCACAACTATCCACCATGTACCAAGATCGCTGGCTCCTTCTCTTCTCTTATTAATAAACTGTTTTCAAGTACCCATAAGTCCTCTTGCCTTGGCAGGCAAGTAAGCATGAGGCTTTCATTGAGAAACATTTTTTTTAAGTATCAGTCTTTCACACACATAAAGCCTGCCACTTTTTACTGACCCACTAAGATTTACTGGGATCTCTTCCTAAAGTGAAGCATCATTGATATAAGAGGATACTGTCACCAGCTAAGAGATGGCTCCTATCTAAAGGCCTAAGATCCCTCTTTGGACATCTGAATATTTTCCTTTCCCAAGCCTTTCTCACTTCTCAGCAGCTTTGAGGCTGCCTGCTAAAATTGGATCTGCTCTACAATGATATTTAAAACCATATCCATAGACCTCCCTGACTCTTGGGTTCTGCCACCCTTGATACTTTGAGGGATAACATGATTCCAGTAGTGCAGGTTCTCTTTTCATGTTGTAGACAGACCACACACAATCCACACATTTTCATCCTATGTAACTATTAGCCATATTTTTTCCATAAATCCTCTACAAAAGTTATATCTAGCATTGTGGGAATCTTCTTATTCTCTTGGATCTTAGGGAATACCAGAGAACCACCCAAGTTAGGTATCTGCTTTGTCTCACGTTGTATTATGTGAATGGTTCTTTAAATATATAATTTGGATGATTTATTTGATACTACTTTTTTAAAATTTTGTTTGTATCTTTTTGGTTTTGTATCACATCCATTTCCAGATACACTACTAATTCTCTTATACTCCTGAAGGAGCTTTCCTTGTAACAAAGAAACCAGTTAAGTAAAAGCAACCTACAGAGGAATCGAATCTAATATTCACAACATCTCTCATATCCTACCCTTTCTGTGGGCTCACAGAGCTACCGCCTTAGTTCAGGCACCCATCAGCTCTCACCTACATTATTGCAACAGTCTCCTAATTGGCCTCCCAGCCTCAAGTCTCTCACCACTCCAGTCCATCTTACATACGGCTGCCAAAGTAATATTCCTTAAGCACAGAGCTGACCATGTGATTCTCTTCCTCAAACAACTCCAGTGGCTTCCTATCGTGTTGAGAATAAAATATAAACTCTGTTTAGTTTTTCAAGCTCTGAACATCCTAGCCCCAACCTATCTTTACAATTTTTGGTCATAGTTTTCCCACCCCAACTCTGCAACCTAGGCAACCTAGTCTTTTCTCCCTTCTTCAATAATGACACTGCATCCTGTCTCCATGCATCAAATGCATCTCCAGGTATTCATTCCCCATACCTTTCATCTTATACTGTCTATATTTGTATATGCACTTCTTGTCTCCCCCAATTAAAATGGGAGATCAACGTGAGTGGAGATTATCTCATTCTTTGTACTTATATCCCCAATACCTAGTAGAATGCCTGACACAGAGTCGGGCTTTAACAACTAGTTATTGATTGATTGATTTCATGCTACTTGCACAGAGTATCATTAGTACTGTGCTACTGCCTGTTTGTGCCTTTTGGGGATTTCTTTAATTTTCTGTAATTTTTCATTTCTTTGACATAGTTTTGTTTTATTATTTTTATGTTTTATTATTAATAAATTGATAATAAAACACTAATGTTTTATTATTTTGTTTTTAATATATTTATAAATATGTTATTGTATTTATTATCATTAAGCTGGCACAATGTATTATGAGGAAAATATTAAGTGTTAAAAGAAGACTGTCTTTTTAAACAGCGGGTAATGAATCTGCTCAACTCGGAGTATATTATTCATAAATATTGTATACAGTACAATGAACTAGAGAGCTTGATCCTTCAGGTGGAATTCTCCTTTGATTTATAATTGATTATAACTGGCCTCTAATTTGTTAAGATGTCTGTGTTAAGACATCTAGGTAACACAGCTCATAGTGTTGGATTTGGAATCAGAATGACTTCAGTTCAAATCCTGCCTCAGACTCTTATTGGCTATTTGGCCCTGGGCAAGTCACGTAAGCTAGAGCTTCCTCAATTGTAAAATAGGTATTTTAGGAGCACCAATTCACAGATTTGTTGTAAGAATCAAAAGATATAATAAATTTAGAAATACTAACACTTTTATTATTTTAATTAAGCACAATTAGCATGACGTTCTCACCAGAAGAGGTGATGTCTGCCTATGCAGAACACATGGTCTCTACAAATTTATGTCATTAAATCTTTTTTGAAACTATACTTTAAAGGGATCATACATTCCCACAGGAACAATATTATAAGTAGGGATTATATTCATCACTAGTACCTTGGCATCAAAGAAATTATGGCCATAGCCAACTTATTATCAAAAAGCAAAGGAATCATTTAATGACACATAAAAGCAAATTTCATGTTTACTACAGATAAAAATAGTATGTATATCTCTAAGTCCTACAAAATGAACATAAATATACTATATTAACTGATTACATTTTTGTACATTGGAAACTTTTATACAACACGTTGATATAATTGTATGAATCAAACTGTGGCCCTTTTTTTAAACCCTTACCTTTCATCTTAGAATCAATAAGGCAGAAGAGTAGTAAGAGCTAAGCAATGGGGGATAGGTGATTTGTCCAGGGTAACACAGGAAGTATCTGAGGCCACATTTGAACCCAGGACCTCCTTTCTCTAGGCCTGCCTCTCAATCCACTAAGCCATCTAGTTGTTCCCATGACCTTTCTAAAACTAACATGCCAGCCACATACACTGTTTATTTAACAGTATTTAACTATCAATTTCTTTACCTTCTTAGTAGTCAGAAGAATTTAAAATACAATTTGAATATTCCAAGTCTCTTTTAAAAAAAGATGTCTTGAATTTATGTCTTGTACATATTAAATATCTAATAAATATTTGTTGAATGAATAAAGACCTTTTCCTCTTAATAAATTTCCTCATAGCAAAAAAATTCAAATTCATTCCACTGATATTCAGATATGTTCCATGTCAGAATCATTCTTTTGTTTAATTTTCTTATAAAAAGTAAGAAGAATTGAAATTCAAGGCCATCCAAATAGCAATGAAGAAGGGTATGAGTAAGCTGCAACATATTACTAGAGAATCAGGAAGGAGATGTGTAAAGGGATCCCATTAGAGAGACATATAACTGGGGGAAAAAAGGACTTAATAATAAGCAAGAGGTCTATATCAATCTACATTTTCCCACATGAATATCTGTGCAATGTCGGGACTTTTCAAGGAGTAATTAGAAAACTATGTACCACTTGTTTTCATATGACCCCTAAGTTAAAAATGGCTTTTACATTTTAAAATAAATTTTATCATAGTTAGAAATGTAAAAGCCATTCTTAGCTTGATGGTTTAACAAATCCAGTGGGGAAAGGGAAGTTGGAGGGGCATGATTTGACCCTGAGGCTATAATTTGCCAAATCCATGCCCTCCTCTAGCAAAAGAGTTGAGTAGACTCCTGTGGAGGATTTAAGGGAAGAAAACATGGAGAAAGAGTCACATAAGATAAGAAAGTGTGGATGAAATGTGTTGTACACTTTTGAAAGATATATCCACCACATCAGTGAAATCGCACACTCACCAAGAAATCTAACATAATTTGAAGGATTCAATGCAGACTTTTGCTATGATAGTTCAGAAAAGAATCTCATTATCTTTTCCTACCTTTTTTTCCTGATTCAAATAACATCAAGAGTTATTTGAAAAAGAGGGAAAAGGTCACTAAAAAGAACCCATGGGGTGAGTGTACTAGAGAAAAAAGGCAATTACAATCCTTCCCTTGTTGTTAGCAATTGGAAAGGGGTAATTATGGGCTGATTGTACAGCTATAAACTTTTTTTTTCTTTTCCCAGCATTAGCTAGAAAGTCATCTCCCACTCCGCTGCCCATCACTCTGCTTTGGGGAAGCCTAGGGATAGAAGATACACATCATGTTGATGTTCATTCAGAACCAAAAATTGCATGGAGGAACAAAAGCAAAAAGCAGTATTACCTAATACTTCCTTGCAAATTACCTCAGAATTTGCCTGAATTATTCCCTATCTTATATTCCTACTATGAACTGGAGTCTTTATTGTCTTTAAATGCATTTTTATTATCTTTAAATAATTTGATCTTGAACCTCAACCTCCTAGTGGGGAATGCTTTTATACACTTATGCCAAAAGTGTGGGGCAGGGCAGATAAAAAAGCAGTTCCAAGGGTATAGAAAAACAGAAAAACTGACTGTTCAAATAAGAGAAAAAAATAAAGCAGGCAGACAAAAAGTGAAAAGCTAATATAGCAGCTAAGCCACATAAATGAATTATTATATCATTTTATATCATATCCTATCATATGCATAATACTCACTTGATCTGGAGCCACAAGAAGGAGATATCTGTCCAGTTGGGCATGTACACATGTTTGGCCTTGAACAAAATCCATCTCCACAGGAATGCCGACAAATTGCTACAAATAAAGCCAATGGTTCATTAGTAAATTAACTGAAATCAATGGAGCCATAAGAATATAATGGAAAACAACATCCAGACAATTTTTAGAAGACCTTGTTGTTTGACTGACTCTGTCACTTCCTAGTTGTATGACTTTGAACAAGTCCCAATCCTTCTGAACCTTGAATTCCTCAAGAGAGTTGGTCAAGATCAGTGATTCCCAAAGTGGGCGCCACCACCCCCTAGTGGGTGCTGCAGCGATCCAGGGAGGCGGTGATGGCCACAGGTGCATTTATCTTTCCTATTTATTGCTATTAAAATTTTTTTAAATTATTTTCCAGGGGTGCTAAGTAATATTTTTTTCTGGCAAGGGGGCAGTAGGCCAAAAAAGTTTGGGAACCACTGGTCAAGATAATCTCTAAGGTTCTCTCCAGCACTCCATTTCTCTTCACTACACCACAGTTTCTCCCCTCGGCTCCCTTAGCAATGATGGAGAAAGTTGGAATAGACTGTGGCAAAGATTGAGCCTAGTGATGATGAGCAAACTGCTCACCTTGTAAAAATGAACTTTTTTTTTAAGCTCCCAATAAACCTTTTTAGTCCGTTATTGTTTCCTGTAACATAAACCACATGCTTGTGCCCTAAATGAGAAAATTTACCTTCAAAATGAGCAATATGAAGCAAGATCAGCTTCATCACTGTGTTAGAATGTATCTGCTACAGGAATGATCCTCCCCATAAAATCTCAAAGCAGTTTAATAGGAAGAAGCTTAAGGAAGATGAGCCTCAAATAACATTCTGAATGGAAAATGTATAAAAATTTGAGAGGCACATAGTGGATTTTAAGAATGATGATGGTTGCATAATTGCAATAGAACACTTAAAACAACTGATCACAGACATGTCTAAAATACTTTTTTAAGCAAACATAATACTATGCATATTATTAGACATCAAGGCATCTCATTTTAACAAGATGCAAACTGTTCTGCATAGTGAAATTAGTTCAATTTTATCAAATTACAAAAAATTATTTTCTAGATAATCAAGAACACTGAGAAGTATTTAACTCTTTCAGGTTTCCAGGAAAACACTTATCAAGATATTTTCTATTTGTAAATCAATGTTTTGCTCTAAACATTTAACTATAATGGTAACTTGAGGGGTTTGAAATTTTGGGGGTCATGGACCTCTTTGAAAGTCTGGTGAAGTCTACTAATCCCATTTCAGAATTTTTTTAAAAAACTGAAGGAAATGCTAAATTTTAGTTAGAGTTTAGTGAAAATAAAGATGTATTTTTTTCCCATCAAACTTCACAGATCCCCTCAAATCTATACATGGGCTCCTTTAGGAGCCTAGGTTAAGAACTCTTGAACTAGATAAAGTCTTAGCTCCCTTATAGTTCTAAAATTCTATGAATTGTAATTATAGCTTTCTTTTTTAAAAAATGCAATTTTGAAAAAAGAATTATGGCCAACTTGGAACTATTCCATGGCTACTCAATCAGAGGAGTCCTTAGCCCTATTGGTGTCATCCCTCATTCTTCCCACCATATTTGTCAGACTACTGTTTATTTTTGCTACTTAGTGGGTCTCTGCTCCTCTAAACTCTGTGAGCAATCATATAGTTATACCATAAAGGTATTAGATAGGCTAGTGAACAGGAAAGGAAAATTCAAGAAGGATCTTAAGAGTAGCAATAATGATGTTTTTTCCCTGAAAAATTCCTGCAATCAATTTTCAAAAGCATGCAAAGTATATGTAAATATTATGCAAATAAACCCATGTGTCTTCTTGTTCCCTTTATGCCTCCTGGAAAAATCTAAGAGTAAAGACAAAATTAAACTATACAATAGAACAGAGCTAAACCTCTGTGAGCGCGTGCGCGCGCGCGCGTGTGTGTCTCTGTGTGTGTGTGTGTGAGAGAGAGAGAGAGAAACAGAGAGAGAGAGAGAGAGAGAGAGAGAGAGAGATGAGCTTCTCTGCCAGTATGATGAAACTTATGGACTTCTCAAAATAATATTTTTAAATGCACAAAATAAAAAACATAGGAGTTACAAAGGAAACTAATTACACTGTAATCTTGTTATCAATATATTTTTAAAAACAAGTTAATGGACTCCATGTTAAGAACCCCTGTTAAAGGTTGGAAAGTTTTAATATATTTCCTAAATTATAATCAAATTCTACCTATGGAAGATTCACAGTCAATACATTAATACTATACAGTTGAATTATAACAAATACTAAAAACAATGCATCTCAAAACAATAACACCTGAAAAACATGAATTAAAATTTTGATAGAAACTTACGGACAATGCATTGATTTCCACCAGGTAAAGTTTTCCATCCAGGGCAACAGTAAGCATTGTAACGTGATCCACACACATTTGGTCTAAAACAAAAAGCATAAATTTCATACTTTTATTGGGGGAAAAATATGATTAACAAACTAAATGAGAAAATCATTTTGCTATAGGATACAGGAAACAAACTTGGGGAAATGGGTCCTGCTTTGGTAGTTTGGAGTACATTAATGATCCTTTTGGAAGTACTCTTGCAGTGATGATTACTATGAACTATGTATACAATCTGTCAATAAAATGAAAATAAGCAAAGCAATATGAAGTATGTGAAATTCTATCAGCATGTGAGGAATTCAGATAGTAAAGCCATACAAACTTAATTTAAGAAATATACTACTTCTACCTATAGGGAAGGGAACTTATACTTAAGATTTCAAATGTCTGTTCTTTGAAGTTTGGTGTAGTGTTTTTTTTTTAACTATGACCCAGCCTACCTCTAAAATGTTACAACATTTCTTACTTTTACCAGAAATACAGGAATGCAAACTATGGCATTAGTCAGTAAAATAAAAGCCAAAACATGTAAATATTTCTTTAGCAAAGGTTTGGAAAGGTAGTTGTTACAGGCTTTCAGGGAAAACAATAGAAATATGAAGTCAATATCACTTAGGGATATTTTTGCTCACTAACAATTCAGCCAGGTTTCTTGGGGACATGGCATTAGTTCACAGTCTAGAAGGAAGAAATCCAAATGCTTTCTTTTCAAAAGTGTATTGAAATAAATGGTTAAAAAATAGTTGTATCTAAATTGGAAAGAGAAGATTTTATATATCTTTACTTATATGGATGTAGATACAGATATAGATCACATATACACAATAGGAAATATCCATTTTATTTAGCCATATCCTGAGGTTCCAAATATCGACTTAGTTGAAAAAGTTCAGGGGATGATTTAGATGTCCAAATTTTTTAGCAATTATTCCCACCAGCCAGGATTATTCCCAGGCTGGCTGATGGAAACACTTATAAAAATTCTAGATGAGAGAAGACAAACACTTTTAAACTAGTTACAGAGATAAAATTCACTTTGGGTAAAGAAGCACCCACACAAATATTTTGTTTTTTAATGGTTTCTTACTGAAACAAACATTTGGCAATGTAGTTATAGAACATGTATATAAATTCACATACCCTTCTGTGAATCATATTCCCTGATTTGGGGTGGATATCTTTCTTTGGTCCCACAAGAGCTTAAATCTACCCACTTAAAACTTCTGCCAGGTCAGATATTAAAGAGAGTGGTAAATTCCTCATGGACAGACAGATACAATTATTTTAACTTCTTTTATACTCCATAGCACTTAAACCAATGTGCTAGATACAATGAATAATTGGTTTTATATATCATATTAGAAAGGGAAAATAGAGAGCCAATAAGTACTCAATCTCCATAGAGGTTCTTCCAATCTACAGAACCAATTCAGGCCAAAACTAATCTCCACAGCAATTGGATGCCAGAGAATAGGGAAAATTCACAAGGCCCAACCCAAAATCCAATCCAAAACTACAAACTGGAAAGGCTAGGTCTATGGGAGGTTAGCTGATGCTGCCTTAAGTAAAGTTCATTGCCACAGATAATTTGGATAGAGTCGACCTATTCTTTTTTTTATTACATTTTATTTTTTCCTCAATTACATTACTAATTTAAGTAAGCAGGTTTACGCTCTAGCTCTTGTGAGACAAGTTTTAAACTTCATTTGTTTTAAAATTTGAGCCAAATTCTCCCCTCCCTTTCCCCTCCCTTAGGGGGCAAGCAATCTGATGTAGATTTTACATGTGTAATAGTGTAAAACATCTTTCCATATTAATCATCTTGTGAATGAGAACTCAAACAAAGGAAGAATGAAGAAATAAAGTGAAATACTATATGTCTCAGTCTGCATTCAGACTTCATCAGTTCTTTCTCTGGAGGTGGCTGGCATTTTTCATCATCGAGTATTATCTTGGATCACCACAATTATTAAGAATAGCTAAACATGAATATTCACCACATAATATTGCTGTTTCTGTGTAAAATGTGCTGGTTCTGCTCACTTCACATTGCATCAGTTCACATGAAAGTACAAGACACACATCTCATATTTCTATAGCCTATAAATATTTTTTCCTGACTATACATAACATTATTGATTACTGATTTATAGATGCTTAATAAATTTTACTGACTGACTAATTAATTCTAATTAATCTGGAATATGCTCGATAGTACACAGATTGATTTACTTCCATCAATACAATTTTAGAAAATAAATCCTAAAGGAGGCAGCTGGGTGGCACAGTGGACTGAGATCCAGTCTCAGAGATGGGAGTTCCTAGGTTCAAATATGGCTTCAGATACTTCCTAGCTGTGTAATCCTGGGCAAGTCACTTAACCCCCTTTGTCTAGCCCTTACCACTCTTCTGCCTTAGAGCCAAAATGGAGTATTGGTTCTAAGACAAAAGGTAAGGTGTTTTTTAAAAAAGATAAATCCTAGAGCTGTGTTGACAAACCTATGGCACACATGCTAGAGGGGGCTGCTTCCCTCCCCCTCTCCACATGTGCCTGAGGACATTTCTCCCATCACCTGTCCCTCTTCCCAGCAGTCCAATGGGAGCACTTCCTCCCTCCCCTCTCTGGGGTAAGGCAAGGGACTCACATGCAGTGCAAGGGGTGCGATTTGGGCACTCAATCTAAAAGTTTAGCCATCACTGACCAAGAGTATAACCTGAAGCACAAAGAGTTCACAGAGTCAGTAAGTATAAAAGATGGAGTTTAAACTCCAGAATTCTATCTCTACCACATTACACTGACTCTCCTATGGCACATAGTTTTTTTAAAAAGTTCTATCAATTCTACTGTCCTAGTATCCTGTTACTTTTTTTTTTTGAACTTTTGAATTTTTTAAAATTGCTTGCAGAAAAAGCATGAAGTTTTCCTTCAGCCACTGTCTCATCAAAGTCTAAATGCTTCTTGGCTTTGGGAGGGGGGAAGGAAAAGAGGAGGGAAAGAAAATGAATCATGTAGACATGGAAAAATATTTTTAAATAATTTTTAAATGATACATAGACATATATTTTAAAATAATTAAATAATTTTAACTTTTTTTAAAGTCTAAATTTGTCTTATTCTCTCCCTGTTGACTTCAAAATAAATTACATTTAAACTAAGATAAAAGCAGGGGGGAAACATGGCCCTAAATTAATAATGTACATGTACAATAAGTTAAATGAAACAAGCTAACTTCAGAAAATGCATATTTTATCAACCTATGCCACCACCTTTTAATTATTTCATATGCCCAATTCATTTTATTTTGAAATTCTCTAAGTTGTTGAAACTCCAGCTTTTTATTTGTTGTCTCGAAAAACTCTGAGTTTTTAGTTTATGGCAATATATTTTCAGTCTGGAGATCTAATTTTAGTTGTTTTAGCTACATATTCTAGCAACTCTAAGAACATTTTTTAATGTTGTTGCTCTTGGGTCCTTATCAGTCCCAAGCCCTGATCCCACATTTTGTCCAATGCCAAGTAATAGAAAGATGCAAGATTTCCCTTCTGCTGTTGAGTATGTAAAAAGGCAGTATAATGGAACTTACTGAAATAAGCTGGGTGGTATTGGTAGTACTTACCCAGAAAAAATAACTACAATTATAAAAAATAAACTGATCACCTCTTTTTATTGTAAATACTAAAACTCAGAAAGTACTGAAAGAAGTACTAGCTTTTTTTTTACCTTACAAAAGACCACATTCTATGGCGAGAGGACAAAGCACATGTTATACAAACAGGAAATATATATCTGCTTGGTCAAAACAGTCCTAATCATCATGACAGCTTACACTATAAATGCATGCATGTGTTTAGGGTGTCCCAAAAATCTTTGTACAGTTGCAAGCCTAAATAGTTTTTACATCCTGGTACAGAGTAGAGGCTTAAATAATTAATGACACAGGATATATAAGCCTTAATAGATTAAAACTGAACTAAGACTTTTGGGTCTCCTTGTATAATGCTTTAAATTTTTCAAAGTGCTATCTCACGTGAGCCTGACAAGCATCCCTGGAAATGGGTACTAAAGTTATTATCCCATTTTACAGACAAGGAAGTTGAAGCTCAGAGTAGTTAAGTGACCTATTCATGGTAACATAGCTAGAAATCACCATGTTGGTGGGGTGGTTAAGGTATGACAGGGGATAAAGCACCAGACCTGGAGTCAGGAGGTCCTGGGTTCAAATCTAGCCTCAGATAATCATTAGCTCTGTGACCCTGTACAAGTCACTTAACCCCTCTTGCCTACCTATTACCACTCTTCTGCTTTAGAATCAATATTTAGTATTGATTAGAATATACTTATCAAATATCAAGTATGATACTTATCAATTCTAAAACAGAAGGTAAGGATTTTAAAAAAAAGAAATTATGGAGATCTGAACCCAAGTGTTCCTGTGATTCTATCAACATTTGTTGTTCAGTCATTTCAGCTATGTTCAACTTTTAGTGATCCCATTTGAAGTTTTCTTGGCAGAGATACAGGAGTGGTTTATTTGCCATTTCCTTTTACAATTCATTTTACAGATGAGGAAACTGAGGCAAACATTGTTAAGTGACTTGGCCAGGGCCTCACAGCTAGTAAGTGCCAAATTACTTCATATCTCCTTCTGTTCCTTACTCTTTCTCCTCAGCCACTTAATCTAACATGCAAGTCACAGAGCTCCAATTAGCAAAAGCTTTATTAAAATTAAAAAGCTTGAGCTCAAACTTAAAAAGAAGGAAAAATGCTTTCAAGGACACATAATATTACTTCATCTAATACTGTTTTTGAGGTAATGGTAACAGTGAGAAATGGTCACATTAGGTCACAGAATACCTAAACCTGGACCAAAAAGAAGTTCTAATTACATTTTCACCTAAACCATTAGATTAACTATGATGGGTGGGGAGGGGAAGATGGAAAATGTGTTTCTACTCCATCTCACCATTTCAACATGTAAAAATATATCTAAAGTAATCATCTATAATTTCTTTTTACCAGTTACTTATAATACTGTGCTTTGCAACAACCCCAACTTTAATCATCCAGGGAGATGGGTCAACCTCAGCAAGCTTGGGGTTTGGATCAAGTTCACACACAGCTCTCAAAGATGAGACTGACTGCCTAAAATGGATCTGAATTGACCAAACAGCTGGGGTCTACAAAATCAAAACAGAGCACTGCAAAAATGGAACATTTTATCATATGTGCTGCTCATGACCCCAGAGAATGAAGTCTGGGGACTAGAGCATTTCAATATGTGAAGTTCATCACTGAAATTGCAATACCTTGGGACTGAAATCAAATGCTACTAAATATGGTAAGCAAAGACCTATGCTCAACTCTAAAGAAAGAACTTAGAATTTTTCTATTTAATGTACAAAAATCTGCACAACTGAATAATAGATGTGAATCAGAAGAATTCCCCCAAATATTCAACCCAATGTTTGATAAGTTATGTCACTAATGATGTAAGCAAATTCATAATAGATTCAAACACTTTTATAACCCAAGTAAGGGGTAGTGGATAGAAGAGAAGTTTCAGAATCGGGGAGATTTGGGTAGAAGTCCTTTCTTTGATACATACTAAGTGTATGACCATTGGACCTATTTTTCGTTGTTCAATCATTTCAGCCACATCTGTCTCTTCATGGCCCCATTTGAGGTTTTCTTGGCAAAGACACTGGAGTGGTTTGCCATTTCCTTCTCCAGCTCATTTTACAGATGATGAAACTGAGGCCAACAGGGTTGATTGATCTACCCAGGGTCACATAGCTAGTAAGAATCTGAGATTAGATTTGAACTCAGGTCTTCCTGACTCCAAGCTTGTTACTATCTACTGTGCCACCTAGCCACTTCAGTCATCTTTTCAACAACTTACCTAGTGGTCTTACCCTAGAATTTAGAAACTATGCTCTAAAAGTTTTAACTCTCTCAATTTCCAAACTTTTGTACTGGGGCCCCACTGCCCTAATTATTGTCTGACTCACCTGGCCCACTAATTCAGGCATGTCAAGACATCTTACGCTTCAATGCCTATTTCCCCACCATCTTCTAACCAGCTTCCCCGAATTGCAGCTTTGTGGTCACATATGTACCTCCTCCACAACCCCTATCCATCCATCCAGAACCACGATCAAATTAACTTTGCAATTCTTCCCAAAAGAGGAATCAGTCTACTTCCCTGTGGCTCCCATCCTTTTCAATTACAAGAACATTGCTTTAATGGTACAAGTGGTACCCACATAATGGCTATTCAACATGTATCCACTAGATTGAAAAAATAATCGCCAAAAGCTAAAATTAATTCAATAACACTTTTAAAGGAATGTATATTTAATTGTGACAGCAAAATATCATATTTCATTTTTAAAGTTGGAAGAATATTTTTCCTATAAAGTACAAATTAAGCATCAATAATATAAAACAGCCAACACAAAATTTATTATTCATGCCACATATTTTGTCAGAGCTAAATAAAGACCAAAATGACAACGTTCAGAGCACAAATGGATTCACCGACTCCTAATGGTAATTCCCCAGCCCATAAGGAATCTAAGTCCCAGAGTTTATAAGCACTATACTATACACATGAAAGTTAGACTATCTAAATTGTGAAAAGTCCATTTAGTTTTTGTTACTTTCTGCTAAATTCCTTCCCTAAATTCATTTTCCCCCTAAAATCATTACCTTCCGTTTTAGAATCAATGCTGTGTATCATTTCCAAGGAAGAAGAGCAGTAAGGGGTGGGCAATGGAGATTAGGTGATTTGTTCATGGTCACATAACTAGGAAGCATCTGAGGCCAAATTTGAACCCAAGAACTTCTGTCTCTTGGCGTGGCTCTCAATCCACTGTTCCACCTTGCTGCCCACCCTTTATCATCAAATGTACAACAGCCCAACCACCATTCCCTAATTAGACAAAGTCAGAAAGCCTAAGAGCCAAGTTGGTTACAATATGATGAACCTAGGGCCAGAGCAATCCTCAGAGGCTGTCCATAATTCATAAGAGAACTGTAAGCTGCATTGGTAGAGGGTGTATTCACACCAATAAATTAAGCCCCACTAATGTGTTTTATCAAGTTAATCCCCCACTAGAACAATGGATCTAATCTCCCTGATGTATGGATTCCCTCCAGTACACCAATCACAACCCATTTGTGTTTTCTCATCTTGTGCTCCAATAACCCTATCCTCTCATAATTCCCCCATGGGGATCTCCTCAAAATCCTGAAGGTCTTGATGGTAATGCCAATGGAGCATGTTTTTTCAATAGGTTGTCCCTCACTTCAGCCCACTTTTTTCTAGTCATACACATTTCTAATAACATCCTTGGAGATAGTATGGCATAGTAAAAGAACTAGATTTGGAGTCAGTTCTTCCCCTTACTAGCCATGTCACCTTCAACAAGACATTTAACCTTCCAATGTCTCAGTTTTCCTCTGTAAAATGAGGGAGTTGGACTGGATGACATCCAAAGTCCCTTCTATAAATCTATTATCTACAATTCTTTATGATGCTTATCCACCATGATTTTTCATTGGCAATTTGCTACAGCCTTCTTAAGCTCACCGTGCAACTGTCCATTGTACTATAGATGACTCTCAACTTGAATTCTTCAAAGATAATGACAATTCATACCTTTAAGCCACACAGCATCACTAGGTGAGATAAAGCAAACAGGAAAGAAGAAAGGAAAACAAAGGAAAAGGTCTGCGAAGGTTAACAATATTTCTAGAAGCATAATTCCTTCACTTTCATGGAACTAAAGATTTGACTTTGCTTAATTCTTCATATTATAAACTGTGAAGACAGTATATAAGCTTTATTTCCTGAGCAACTACAACTACATCTGGCTCTCCTGAACCAGCATCTAACCTACTTTTATAGACTTAAGTGTGTATTATTTCCCAACCTTTACTCTTCGGTTTAGCCAAATGGGTCTTCTTGATGTTCTTCATATATAATTGTGCATCATCACAATGTCTGGTACACAGAATGGATATAATAAATATTTTTCTTCCATTCATCCATCTCCTTTTCCCACCATTTGTTTAGTGGTAGATTTAGTCTATGTATACATACACTTTTATGTAAATAAATGTCTTGTTGAAGGTCACGTGGCTAGTAAGGGACAGAATTGTCCCTTTGATTCAATTCAATTCAATTCAAATCTAGTTCTAGTATGCCACAACAACCCTGAAAGACAGGTACTATTATCTTCATTGATTTATACCTGAGGAAACTGAGGCATAGAGAGGTTAAGTGACTTGCCTTGGGTTACACAGTTCACATTGATTCCAAGTTTAGCACACTCTGCACAAAGGGACCTAGATACCAATAAACACATTGTTGATCCCAAAAGATCTCTAGTTCAAGCAGAGAGTAATAACTTTGAAGCTCTATATTTTAAAAAATCACAAAAATCAATTTTTAAAAAACCAAACCATCTGAAATAACAATCAACTTGATGGTTCATTTTCAAATGGCTTACATGAGATGCAGACTTTAGGTTGAAAAAGGGTTTCAGGAAGTACTTGGACTAGTAGGATATAAGCTCCCTGAGGGAAAACATTTTATCATATTTGCATCCATATGTCTAGTCCCCCCCCAAAAAAGGAACCAATTTCCAACCTTAGACTTATGGCCCTCAAAGGGTTGCAAATGATCCCCAAATTGTGAAATTTTCTTTGACTATGAACTTCCTTCCATTAATTTCATTTAACCTACATTGAAGATTTTCAAAGGTCTGAGAAAATCAGAGTAGTCATTAAAAATGTAAAAGAAGCAAACTGGAGTCAGTTAGCCAAGAATTCCAGTAAGAAGAAGACACTAAAAAGCATGGGCTGTGGAAAAACTAGGGAGTTAAGAAGGAAGAAATGACCAAATTCCCATTAGCCTGGAGGCTACCTACTGAACAAAGGCAGAAAGGTGGCCAAGCAATCACGGTAAAGATCAAGATTCAAGAAGAAAAAATGAGAAGCTGATGGGCCAACAATAGTGGAAGTAGCACTGGATATAAGTAGGAGGTTTGGGGGCTAACCAAGGAGAGATGAAAACTAAGTCTCATAATTGGTAGTCCAGCCCCCACTATTTTGAATGGAAATAATTTCAGTGAAATATCCTGGGGAAAAAATTAACTTTCCCTAAACAGATTATGGTCTATAGAGGTGAATTTTTTTAAAAAACCTCATGTTTATACAGTACAGATGGTGTAAATAGATAGAGCAATGGATTTGAAATTAGGAAGACTAATCTTTACAAGTTCAAATCTAGCCTCAGACACTTCACTGGCCTTGTGACCCTGGGGCAAGTCATGCCCCTGTGCATCTCAGTAAAATGAGCTGGAAAAGGAAATGGCAAACCACTCCACTATCTTTGCCAAGAAAACCCCAAATGGGGTCACAGAGTCACACATGATTGAACAAGAGCAATAATTTTAAAAGCATTTTACTTACATTAACTTATTTAATCCTCTCAACAACCTTTTGAATAAATAGCATACATATTTTACAGAAAAGTAAATAAGAATCATAAAGATTATGCTACTTGCCCAGGAACATCAAGCGAAAAGGTGACAAAATCAAGATTTAAAACCAGGTATTACTGACTGGAATTCTATTTATATCACCCTGCCTGAGCTCAATATACAAGCCATCACTAACATTTACTTTTTCTTTTTCTTTGTTCCATCTATCCCTGGATAGAGCTAGGCTCTCTCTTGTAAATATTATTTCCATCCCTCCCTGGTTGCCTATACGATGAAAGACAAGCAGTGCTAAAGTCACAATGCTCTGTGCTACTGAGAAATTCCCAAGCAAAGTCTTTGCCCATAGGAGAGAATGACCTTGGAAGTTACTAGTAATTTCATGAAAGAAAAAGAGAAGCCTTTTGGGATAGACATGGGCTCTGGGTAATCAGGGACACAGACAGAGCAATCATGACCCTGGCTCCATGTCTCCAGCACAGGAAAGCAGTCAGTTATCAATTTATTCAAGTTATATTCCAAAATTTTGTTTTTAAGTTGGTTGTTTGGAACTCAGAAAGCATTTCCCCATAGGGACGATGTTATAACTAAGTGGTGGTTAGGTTCTCAAGCCAATCAAACAGTACTATTTCAACTATCATTTAAATAGACTCTCAATCGGTTAAATAGACTTTGTGGGCTGGCCTGGGAACCTAACTACCACTTATAAAATAATTTCTATGGAGAAATGCATTCCACCACATGCAACCAGAAGGGAATTTGGCAGTACCAAGAACATGTCCCCAGCTCTCCCATATCCACACCCTGGCCACAGTGGTCCAGCATGTGGCAAGTGGGGAATCATAACTGCTCAAAGATACTTCTTAATTTCTTGATCCCCAAAGGAGTGAGGAAGCTTACCCTTGGAACAGATCAGGCTGACAATTTAGGCATGTCAGACATTGGTGTTCGTTATAGGGAAATGCATAGATACTCTAATCTTCCTTATGAAGGGATTAAGGTGCTTTTTAGGAAAACAAGGTATCATATTTAAGTGTCAACCACACTGCTAACCCACCATCCAAGAGGTTGGTTTACTTTCAAACCAAGATCAAACCTAGAGCTCAGATGGCTCCTCTAAGGTTTCTCTGATTAATACCACTTCAGGTAAAGATGTAGGGATGGTTTTTGGCCCAATCTTTTAGGAGTCATTATAGTATCCAAACAATTCAAGCATTTTGGGGCCCCTGGGGCTGAATGATTCGCCTTCCCTCCACCAAAACTATTTTTTCTAGACAGAAGCTGTCAGTTAGACTTGGGTAATCTTCAACTGAGTCAAGGACATGCAAAGACAAGAAAATGATGACAATATATCAGTAGTGATTTCAAAATTGTATTAAAGTACTAAGTATTTTTATAGTCATCTGTAAAACATGTAGAATTCTTCTGATATAAAGACCTCTGGAGGATGCAGAAGGTAACAGATGCTAAAAAACATCAATAAAAGTGGAAGTTTATAAAGTTAGACTAAGATTCCTGAGGACAGGATTGTTGGTGGATGTTTTCAGTATTATTTCTCCATTAACTAATCATGTATTAAATAAGTGTTAAAATTGTTATATTCAACAGAAAGTATTAATAAATTGTATTCATGACACCCATATGCATAATTTAGAATAATAAAATTTTAAACTGAAAGGGGCCTTTAGAGATCTTTTAGTCCAATCCTTTGATTTTACAGGTTAAGAAATGGCAATAGGGTGCCAGCTACAAAGTCATCTTTTGAGACATGTCCCTATAAGACACCATAACCAGAAAAGCAAGGCCACTGAATTCCAAGAAACAATGAAGCTCAAAATACACTATTAAGTTTGAAGTTTCTGCAAAATACCAAGGAGTTAGTGAAAGGTATTTGGTCTTTGAGATTATTGCATAGCAACTAAAAACCCATATTATTCCAAACACATTAATTTTATCAGTTTGCAGTTCAACTGTTAAAACAATACTAAGAAAAGAGGCTGAAAAAATAAATGAAAATTCCAATTAGGGTTTGCATATAGATGCACTGGAAAAGAGATAAGATATTGAAAAAATGGTGGCAAAAACTAGAATTAATGAACTACAACAGATAAGTCAGCTGGAGGTGTTGGTGTGAGAGTCAAAGAATTTGATTACGGGTTTATATTCACTTTATTCCCAGAAACAAAAATCAAGAATCACTTTTTGTCCTGCAAAGAATTTTCTGAAACCACATGGGAAAAAATTTTAAAAATCTGAACAGTGAGATGAAAACCATGACTTTAATCCTGGAAAAAATGTATTGGAAGCTTTTACACAGATTAAGACCCTTATAATAACATAGAAAATGAAAATAATTTTCAATATTAGAAAAATAACCAAATGACTACATTGCATCACATTACTTGTTTCCTACATTAGGAAGTGGCTACACAGCTGATCCAGATGAAGAGAAGCAATTGGTACAAGAGATAACAGTCTTTCAGCAAACCTCAGTTCTTACCTTGTGGAAGTTCATAAAAAGTACCTCAAACTCTTCTCTACCAAGCCCCATTTCCATATTTCCTAGAATTCTCACTCCTGCCCCAAGGGGACTGATAAAGTAGAAGAAAAGTAAAGTCTCTCTTTTGTGACTACACCTTACAGAAATGTTTCAAGTTTTTAAATTTATTCTTGAATACATAAATTTGTTATATATCCAGAAGACACGTTTTACCTTTTCTATATGATTCAAGAAATTAAATACTGGGGATTCATGCATGGCCCTGAGCTATTTAACATTTATATCAATAAAGGGAATATCTGGATGGCACACTCATCAAATTTGCAGATGACACAAAGCTGGAAGGGATTGCTAACACACGCAACAATATATTTATAGCCAAGATCTAAACTTGATAGGCTACAGTAGCAATTCTCAAACTTTTTAGTCATGAGACCCCTTTATGCTCTAAAAAACTGCTTAGTACCCTTCTTATAAGAGGAGTTCTGTTTATGTGTTTTACACCTATCAATATTTTCCAAATTAGATACAAAAACATCTTAGTTTTATTATGAAAATATTTTTTGAACTGAATCCCCTGAAAGGTTCTCAAGGACCCCCAGAAGCACCCAGATTACACTTTGAGAACTAATGGACTAACTAGAGAATTGAGATGAATCTAATAAGTTTAATTTTTGTAGGCATAAATATAAAATCTTATACTTAAGTACAAAAAAATCAACCCAACTAATATAAGGTGTAGAAGAATGATTATTAGATAACAGTTCTAAAAAATACCAACATTTCAGTGGACTGGAAACTCTGTGTTGTGAGTATGATATACTAATCCCACCAAAAGCTAATGTATCTTAGGCAGCATTAATAGGGGCAAAGCTTTCAAGAATATGAATGTGATAAGAAGGTAACTATATATCTGTCCACATTAGACACCACCTAGAGTTTAAGATGGATATTGATAAGCTGGAGAATGACCAGAGAGGGACAAACAAGATGGTGATGGGTCCTAATTCCATTTCATACAGGACTCACTGAAGGAATTACTCATGTTTAGCCTATAGAAGAGAAAGTTGGGGTGGGGTGGAGTTGATATGTATAATTTAGAAACTATAGATGGATAAAGCTCTAGGACTAGGACTAAACAAGAGGAAAAGAGCAGACTAGACAACATTAAAAGACAATAAATTCTAAAGAAATACTAAAACTGAATATGAAAGATCAGAGTATCTTAAAAATAGAAGAGAAAGGAGAGATTGGGTACTTTTTATGGCCAGAACAGGGGCTAGAATTGAATAGCTTTTGTACAAATAAAATTAATGCAATTAGGATAAGATACTATCCAATCAGGGAAAATCACACACACACACACACACACACACACACACACACACACACACTGTGTGTGTGTATATATATATTTATATGTATGCACATATAAATATATATATATATATATTGTTATAGGGGTAATTTGAGGAAAGGTGTTTGGGGTAAGGGAATTGAAAGGAGGATGTTGGAGACTTGGTATGTGGATAAATTAGGCTACAGGTAGGCTGGGATTAAAGGAGATTCAGGGTATAAAAGGACTGAAGTCAGGAGTATAACACAGAAGGGAAACAGAGATCTTCTTGGGAGAAAAGTAGTTAAACTAAAAACAGACTAATACAGCAGGCTTACAGACTGGGACTTAGACTCAAACACAAGCTGAGGGAAATAGACTAGATTGAAATTAACAAACAGGCTTTAGTTAATTTCACAGGAAGGGACCTATTTTGAAGTAACACCTTCCTTCAAGATGGATGCCCAGCTTCCCTCTAAACCCAGAGTATGTTTCTCTTTCCCTCTTCTTCCCTCTTGTTAACTAACAGACAAATTACACTAAATAGAACTATTGAAACACAAAAGGTTTAATTGTTTGAAGAATGTTTGTTAGGAAGGTGGGTTAAAGGAAAGCCCTATCAGTTATCTCAGGAACCTCAGGTGGGGGAAGGGAAGTGAAGATGGAATCTGAGTAAGGACCTGCCTTGCTCAGTTTTACAAAATCTATCTAAAGGGAATAAAGGTGATTTGATTAAATTATAAATAATGCTGTCAATTAAATAACTCTTCACAGATTTAACTCCTCTCTAATTTCTCTCCTTATAAACTCCACAGCCACTAAGGTAAGGGAGGGAAGGCAGGGTGGTATTAGGAAAGGAAGATATAAAGGGCCTATCTAAAATAATAATTTCTTAAGTAAATCTATCGATGCTAGGCTAAATTTCAATATTGAAGCTAGATAATTTAAGAGCTCGCTCATTGACTTCCTCCCTTCACGGAAGATCCAGTCAACTGCCTCTCCTCAAGATTCTAAAACCTCTAACAGCTTTTTGGAACTCAGCCAAAGCTAGGAAAAA